>NC_040909.2:124715338-125023171 GCF_004126475.2 Phyllostomus discolor | reverse complement strand
TTAAATCATCAGATTAGGCTCCAAGGAAAGAAATTTGTCTATTTTCCTGTGCTTGCAAGATTTCTCTCCCCAGCTTTCTGAGGCCTGGCTTAGAATGCTGATGAGGAAGCTCCACCGGGGCCAGGTGTGAACTCACAGACCACTTTTCCGATTCTCTTTTATGCACAGCTGGGAATCTTTCAGGTTGGAGGAGCTCCGCCCCGACTGTGCCCAGCCTCACCTCTGGTGGCTGATAAGTCCGTTCACCTCCTCCAGCAGCAAGTACGGGTCTGAAAAGCGTTCTTTCCCCTGCCAACTTGAAAGACTTATGTTGGGGGAGAAGCTCTCAGACCCTCCCAGAATACAAAACATGCCTTTACAAGATATTTTGAATGTGTAAAAGGTATTTGTGTTGGCTGCTTTATGGACCGGCAACAGGCATCCTGTAGACATCCAGATGTGTGTATACATGAATAAATAGTTATCATGTGCGTTTCCCCTGCAAATGGTCAGTATTGGTTTGACCTGTTTCTTAACGGTCTCCTGCAAAAGAGAGGAATACTTCCGACCTTTCGGTGCCTCAGGCACTGCCCATTTATACCTCTTTCCCCTTTTCCGAATGCTCTGCTGAGATGCAGCTCCTGCAATCTAGCAGCTCTGCCTGTGCTGCGGAACAAAGCCAGAGCCTCTTCCTCTTTTTCAGACCTCCAGTGTGTGGCTCTGGGTATTTGCTAACATCATTCCCTTCGCTGGGGACTTCCCCGCAGCTTTCCACCCCTCTATCCTTCTGTTGTCTTTTATTACGGCTAGAGCTCCCAGGGACCAGTGGGGTGTGTCGTTAGCAGGTGTCAAAAGAAGTGGAATAATTACTTTATGTGACATACCTATGAGAATACTACTTATAGAATCCAGGTTAGCCAAATAAAATGTGGGTATATTTAACTACCAGTGTGCCTCCTCTGTGCATTTTCGTGTCTTTATTGGTTTTCCCTCTGGATGTTATGTTCTACTTTTCTCTCTCATTGTATTTTGTGATATTTCTCTTTGGTGTATGAACTGTTCTACATTTGTTACTGAGCCTCAGGCAGCATTTTTTATCTGCATAGGAAAGTTCCTGTCATCATCAGGGCCCACGTTTTCCCATAATCTGATTTTCCAGGAGCAGAATTTATCCTTTGTTTTTAAGCTCTTTTGATGGAATGTATGTACAAACGTCATCTTTGTGCCCCTCAGCATTCTTAAACCGAAGGTGCTGAATGTGTTTGCCTGGATGAGTCAGGGTCGTAAGCTTCTGGGTGTGGGAAAGAGCTTCAGTTAGGATGTCGTCCAAGATTTTATGGGGTCAATGAAAAATACCCCTTTCCATGAGAAGCATGAATGAAGATCAAAATATCAGCTCCATCCCTGATAAAGCTTCCTGGGAGAATGTCACTTAGGTCTCCAGACAAATCGATTTGCTAAGAATACTTTCCCCTCGTGTAGGCATTCTGCTCGCTGGCACAGCAGGGCCCTGGCCCTTTCTCCTGGTGGTGGAGCCATCTGCATGAGGCACGCGGGTCACAGGAGCGGGCGGAACAGGACACGGGGCTGAGCAAACCCAGTTCCTGCTTCCATGGGCGCCAGATAGCGGCCGGGAGCATTGGCCAGGGAAGTCCATCCACAAAGGAGGAGGGGGACACATGTCTTCCCCCCGATTCAGCCGAATGTCTCCCCACGCGTCCTCTCCGACATGTCTGCCTGACCGGCCGCCAGCCTGCGAGTGCACATCTCCAGGATGAGCATTTCGTAACTTTTTAAAGCAAATTGGTTTTTTTTTTCCATCTAAAATTTGTGATGGTGGTTGCAGCGTTTCATTCTCCTGACTCCTTCCTCCTCTGAGTTGCAGGCCCGGGGATCTGCCGGGCAGGGCCCTGCAGTGCCGTGCTCCTTCCTAGCATCCTCCACCCTCAAAGCCACCCGTTTCCGGAATGATCCCAGGTCGCCTTCAGTCTTGAGTTCAGAGACCACCTCCTACAGAAAGCGTTTCTTTCTCCTCCTCACCCGCCCTAAGTAGCCCACCATGCGGCTCCCAGGACAGGCCCGCCGGTAGGACTTCCCACGTGAGGTTAGAGTTGAGACGTTGAAGTATCAGAAGTTCTGCTGAGGTTTAACTGAAACTCACCCCTAGGTCCTGTGTATACACCCAGGTTAGAAACCTTTGCTGAAAAAAAGCCCTTGTTGGCTCCCCTGCACCCCACATCTTGCTGCCAGACCTCAGTGGAGCCATGGTGCCCTTCCCTCCGCCCCCTTGTCCTTCATCCCCAAGACCTGTTGAATGGACATCTCAGAATGCCCCCTTCTAAGCTCCCCCTTCATCTCTAGTGCGTGTCTTTCTTCTGCTGCCCTGAGGAGTTATGAGCTGTCTGATGAGATTTCCCTAAACTTTGTACCCTCTGTTTCATCTGTCTTCTCCTTCCTCTTGCTTCAGAAATCACGGCCTTGTTCCCTTCTACAGGTAGATATGTTAGAGGCTTTTGCGGAGGGTGTGTGTGGGGGGGCAGTGAGCCAGCAGAGAACTGACGTCAGGAGGCAAACAGTTACCCTGGAACCTGGACAGCGGGGGCAGGTGCAGGAGGTGCAGCCCTGGAGACTGGCTGAGCGAGAGCAGAAACCATCCCCATGATGCTGGGTAACAGATTCGGACTTTTCACAGAGAAGATTTAAAAATGGCCAATAAACACATGAAACTATGCTTAGCAATATTAAGTCATCAGGAAAATGTGAGTAAAACCACAATGAGGTGTCACTTTACCCCGAGCAGAATGGCTAAAATCCAAACGCCTGGCAAGACGAAGCTCTGCTGAAAAGGGGCAGCAGCCGGACCTCTTGCACACGGTTGTGCCGTGCGCTGCCCCTGATTTAAAAACCGCGCACCTCTCGCAGTCAATCACATGCTCATTAAATGTTCCTGCATTTCTGCTCTGAGGTATTTGTTTACCCAAGAGACTGGGAAACATATGTTCATAAAAATTCCAGTTCGCTCATCTCCAAAGGAGCTTCGTTCCAAGCAGACAAAGTTCTAAACAGCCGCCGGGCCCCCCAGGAGGAGACCGGGTAGACGAGGATGCTCTGCCGAAGCCACCGCTCGACAGCGGAAAGGGGCCGGACGACCCACGTGTCGCAGCTGCATGATTGAGCCTGACGCTGTGCCAAGTGAGAGACATGAGAGACGGGAGTGCACACGCTGTGTGGTTCTGGTCTTATGCAGCCGTGCGACGGGCGACGTTACCCTGGGGGACAGTCAGGCCGGTGGGTGCTGGGAACCGGGGGTGGGCAGGAGGGAGGGAGGGCGGCACAGAGGGGCAAAGGAGCTTTCTGTCCTGAAGAAAATGCTCTTTACGTCTTTGTCAAAAGGCGTCTGTTTTTCAAGTGTTTAAAATTTATTGTATGTGAATTTTAACCCAGTAAAGTCATTTTTAGTAACTTACGTGCTTTCCCAATTTTCCCAAGTGGCATACTGCTTTCTGAAAGGGAAAAGTGAAAATGTCATTCTACAGCTTTCCATGCTGACTATCGCATCATTTATATTAAAGATGATAGATCAGGTGGATGGATGGATACCTAGATGTGGTTTTATATTCCTCCGTTATCTGTAGGTATTTATGTAGATAGAAAGCATTGGAGTCTGAAAATGCACTTCATGCATCCTTCCCTGGAAGGAGAATCCGCAGGTATCAGAACGTTTTTCCAAAGACAGGTGCAGTTGTACCTGCGGTCAGAAGATGACCCCCGACAAAAAGACAGCGTATGTGCTTGCGTACCGAGCCCCCGTGTGCCTGCGCCTGCACCAGCGCACCCGGGACTTGGCTTTCGCAGACCAGTGTAATTTCAGAAAACATTTCGACACAGCGAATAGTTGCCACCATTGTCTTTTACACGTTGGTAATTCTTACATTAAAAACTACCCTCACCATCATTTTATAAACCGAAGAATAGTAACACCAACAAAAAATCTCATGATTTAAAAATGGAATAAATTGTACTTTAAGAAGAAAATACATTATTCTTATTTCTTCCAGTTTTATCACAGCACAGCATCACTTTAGAGTCCAGCGTAAGGAGACTCTTGCTCAATGGGGACATTTATTGATATTCTAAATATAGTGTGTGTTTCCTATTAGTGAGGACATTAGACAGGATGAGAGTGGAAGTTGTCCCCAAATGAACTATTGGTTGGGTCACAGGCCAGAGAGCTGAAACAGCAGGAATACCTACTTGTTTTACCCTCATATCTGACCCCAACACACCCCCATGTGCCCCCTCCAACATCTGCTGCCTACCCACTGCAGAATCATTACACTCCAGGCAGGTGGGGGTTCCCATGGCCCACGATTCCGTTTTCTCTTGGGTGCTATTCTCCTCCCCTCGCCGCTGCTGTCATCGATTTTGTAGTCTGGGAAACCAGGACCAAAGGGAAAGTCTTGCCCAGGTCCCACAGCCAAAAAAACGGACGGCGGGGTCCAGGAATTCGCCTTTGAGCAGATGGCGATGTGTGTGGGGCCCTTCACAGACATGCCTCAGCGTGGCTGCAGCCGTTTCTCGTGTCCGTCCTACATGGACACTGCAGGAGACCACTCCCGTCCTCGCCCCCCTACCCACTGCGTTCACGCTCGGCTCAGTTCTCAAGGTCTGACTCAAACTGTGCTTCTCTTCCCTACCCTCCCCCGGGGCCTTCCCCAGCAGAACTGACTTCCCCATTCCATGTTTTTTGGTACATTATTTGCAGCTATAATATCATACCACTTACCACATTATATTAGCATTATTTGGTTACATGTCTGTCTTTCTCCCAGCCCAGAAACTCCCCTAAGGTAGAAAGAGCATCTGATTGATCTTACTGCCTCTTCACTGTGTTAACCCAGGGCCTGGCATAATATAGCTGTTTTAGTAAGTGTTGATTGGATTAAATGCAGTTTGCTCTTCTTTTGATAGGCTTAGCACTGAACTTGGCCTTTCTTCATTTCCGTTGATAAGAATTCTTTGATTAGTCCTTCAGTCTCCTGATTTGCCTCCTTTTCATGAGCTTATCCTATACTTCCCCGTCTGCGGCTTCTTAGGATTATATGCCATTGATGTTCACGTTGGTCTGCCTGTCTCCTCGGAGAAGCCTGTTTTACTTTTTTAAAGATTTTATTTATTTATTTTTTAGAGAGGGAAGGGAGGGAGAAAGAGAGAGAGAGAAACATCAATGTGCCGTTGCTGGGGGCTGTGGCCTGCAACCCAGGCATGTACCCTGACTGGGAATCGAACCTGCGACACTTTGGTTCACAGCCCGCACTCACTCCACTGAGCTACGCCAGCTAGGGCTGTTACTTTTTAAAAGAGTTCCTGTCTGGCAGCTGTATGGAGCCCCACACTGCCATCTCTACACTTACCTGAATGACATGCTCTTGAAATTTTGCGGGATCCAGAGTCCTACAGCCCCTCCGGGAAGGTTTTCCAGGGCGGTTTCAGCAGGTCGTGCCTGGCGCTCTCTGCTCAGCACCGAGAGCGAGTGCCACTGTGTCGTGGCAGCTTGCTAGGCCCACTGCACTCCGAGAGACAGGTGTCACTCTGTAGGGTGGAAGGAATGTCGTTCATCTGCATAGCCTCTGTGGATGGCAGCAGAGCAGGAGCACAGAATCCGTCACACTGCAGGGACAGCTCTGTCTGTTGGCCCGCATTTCACAAATGACAACACGGACCCCCAGATGCCTGGATGATGCACAGCCCTTCGTGGCAGATGGGCTAACCGGAAACTACCTTCGTGATGCTGACACTGTGTCAGAGATATGGCTTACACAGGAGCAACGAGAGCAGGGAGTGGCCAGTACATAAAATTGCTTATACTGAACAGTTTTCCCCAACAGAAAGAGCAATTTCATTAGGTCTGGCACAACAGTGGAATGCTGTGTCTTGTGTAAAGGGGGTAGATGATAACTAGGGTCATGTTTTTGAGAGTTTCCTACTGTTTCCTGCCGAGGCACCGTGCTACGTACTTATTCTCAGTGCTGAGAGGCATTATCCTTGCCTCTGTGTGCAGAGAGACCGAGACACAGAGGGGATGGCTTCCTGAAGCCCACGGAGCCAGTGGGCAGATGACCCACTATCAGCGGGGAGAGTTCGTCTAACCCGGGTGTTGGCAAACCTTCTTTGTGAGGGGCCAGACAGGGACATTTGATTAGGCCGGCCATATGGTCTTTGTCACAACTACTGAACTCCGCCCGTGGAGCATGCAAATGAGTGAGGCGGTGTGCTCCAATAAAACTTTATTTACAAAAACAGACGGTCCTCACTCTGCCCAAAGGTGTTTTCTCAGCAATGGTTATGAAAGGAATGGAGAAGTCATAGTTTTTAAAAACATGTATTACTTTTTCTCCCTGTTTGTAGATTAGAAAATGTAGAGAATATACATATACAAAAAAAAGAAAAACATGTAAAATTCCCCTCTCATCCCAACATCCAGAAATCATGACTGGCACAGGCATTTGGGTGTCCGTGCCCATGTATTTATCAGGGTGGCATCATACCTTAGTAGCATAGCCTCTTTCCATGGAAAGATACGTGGCAAATGCATTTCCATGGCAGTTGTTAGATGCAAAATATTTTCTTTGGCTGTATCTTCTCTGGATGTTGTGTATATTTCTACTTTCAGGATAAATTATATATCGGGGGTCCTATGCTTCTCCATCCAACGCTCCACCCTTCCTTCCCTGTCTGTGGCCGTCCTGTATTCTTGCTTGTGTTTGGAATTCTCCTACCTCATACTCGAACACCCAGAGACTCAAAAACAGCACCCTCGAGCCCTGTGATCTCCATGTCCATGGCCCTCAGTTGTGAGATGAACTGTCTAGCATTTGTACCTCCAATACTGATCAGATTCCTTCACCTTTGCCCCGGCTGTGGCCAGCAACAGGCGGGGCAAATGGGCAACCAGAGAAGTAATGTATCTTCAAATCCCTGTCATTGTCCTCTGTAGAAGAGACCCCAAGGGGCCAGTGCAACTTCCTTGAATGTTTTCTTTCTGCCCGCTTTCCCCAAGACTCCTCCAAAAGGGAGGCTCGTGCAGCCTTCCTTACATTCATTACATTTTCAGTGTCTTTCCCCAGGGGTTGGGACACTCAGGTAACACAGGACAGGAGGACGTGAGAACCCCTTCCTGGGAGAGAACAAACTGGGAGCAGTTTCACAAGCTCAGGCCCTGGCTTGGTGTTCTTCTCGATAAAACCTTTCAGAGGACGGCGGGGCAGATCTAGAGGCGGAAAGCTGGGACTGCTGTAGTCACTCTGGAAGGATCTCAGCCCCACATCTGCCGTTTGGTAGTGAACCCACAGCGGTGATCTGGAGGAGCACATAGGAAAAGGGAGGACAAGACAGACTTACCTGTGTTTGCCAGATACGCTCACAGTGCCTTCAAGCCAAAGACTAGCCTCTCTTCCTACAAATACAGATGGTGACAGGGCGAAGGACGCAGGTGTAGCTGGGTGCAGGCACCAAAAGTGCTGCTGTAGGGTAGAAAAGGGAGGCAGAACTTTCTGTTTCTCTAAACGATTTCCTGAATGTGTTCGGTTCACTACTCTGAGGATGTCTCCAGAATCTTACAGATTGTATAACTCATAAGAAATTTCCCACCGATATTTGTATCACGTTTGAAATCTGTAAAGTGATGTCTCACACACACAAGCCAACTCAGAACCCCAGTGATGTAATATAATAGTAGATGAGGAATGGAAAGCTCGGGAAGTTGAGAAAACTGACCCAGCCTGCACAGCCAGCAGGTGGCGGTGCTCAGTTCCTCGGACACTTGCGTCTCCATTTTTAACTCCATTCCCAGGCAAGTTCCACCTCTCTTACTCCCGTGCATTTGGCCCTTGTTAATTAAATGCTCAGCCCAGTCATATTTGGCTATTATACAACATTCAGTGCTGTTCTGTGCCACAGAGCATGCAGACTATGGGGGGAAATTTTTTCAACCAAGGAGAATATTGTCTTCACAGATTCAGAACTCTACAATGATACATATCCCAGGCATGGTTGTTGAAGATCATTTAACACTGAAGTTATTGTCCACCAAAAGATACTGATTGGTACCTTCAACTAGAAACAGAAGGGAGAAAAATTATACTGAACCCCCCTTTTTATTTAGACGATCAGCAAAATGTCGGGAACACAGGGACAGGTGGACTAGAAACTGTGGAAAAGCAGATGTTTTACTGTTTCTCCCTGAGCTTGGGTTGGGTGCTATAGTGGCACGGACCTGTTTCCTGGTCGGAAAAGTATCCTTTATCATTCTGTCTGCTTTTTATTTAAGAAACTGGCTGGCTTCCTCTTGACAGTTTCTGTCATTTGTACCCCTCCCTCCTCATCACCTCTGACCGGAGGCATTTAGGTTGGATTTCCTCAGCACGCTTACAGAGAGAGGCCAGGGAAGCAGTAGAGCCGGCAGACAGGCCTGCTCTGTTTCTCGGAAGCAGCCACAATAGAAGTGGTTGTTTCCCTGCTCTGCCGAGGGTGAAACCAGGTCAGGTTCAGAAGGTGACCCATAGCAGGGCACCGCACCTCCTTGCCACTTAAAAAGCTAAGTGTTGCAAAGATACGCTCGTATATTGGGGACCACGACCTCCTAATTCCCCAAAATTGGCTGAGCTCATAAACATGACACAGTCACCCCTGAGGAGACAGGGGTGGTGGGGTTCCTGTTAGTGGGCATAAAGGACGGAAGAAAAGAAAAAAAAAAAAAAAAGCTGCGGAGGAGGCCAGCTGCGCTAGCCAAGGAAACCCGGCCAGGTCGCACCTCTAAACCAGGGCTCCATTTCCTCGTTTGCAGAACAATGGGGTTTGGATAGAAAACTTCTCAAGTGCATTTTAACAGTGAGATTCTAAATTGGGCTTTTAGCCATTGAATATTAAAGAAATCTCTGTTAATCATAGGTTATTATGCCAGGCAGCACCGTGGATTATGCTACTCATTAATTTACCCGGTTTTGTTCCAGTGCCCCTGTACGGCTTACAGTGTTTGACGATAACAGCACTTCCTTCTGTTGCCGATATCCCGTAGTTTAGAACTCTAATTTTTAGGGCTTCCCTTTGGATCCCAATCATTTGTTTACTTACTGAATATTGTATCGTGGTCTCTATTGAAGTTTAATTATTTACTGATTAACTAAATAATTTGTAATTTATCATAAGTTGCTAATTTACGAATCATTCATTACCTACTAATTGTTCAATTACCTTTAAATTAGTGCTCATTAATTTACTCAATAAACATTTGCTGGGCCATTACTTGATGGCCAGCGCCGGCAGAGCAGAGACACGGGCGGGTGGTGAAGGGAGCTGGGCTCCTTCTGGAAGGAGCTCACCGTGGCTTTCAGGAAACCAGATCTTCTGCGGGGCCAGCACGTGTGTTCCCCACGCCTCTTGGGCGACCTCATTCTCTTTAGCCCCATTTGTAAAAAGCCCGAAAAGGACACTCTGTAGAAACTTGGATCGCTACACATCTTTCCAAGACTGACCAAGTGAAAAGACCCTTTTTGATAATCCGGGAACCCTGCAAGATCAAAGTGAGCAACGGTAATCGAATCACCCACATCAGAGGTTTGTAGTATACAGTTACAAAATAGTATGCATCTGTTGCTCGTCAGATGAATATAGATGCTACGTATTTGAGGGGTGAGATAAGGGAGATGACTAGAGATACTGGGGACAAGCCTGGGGGTGGAGGTTAAATGGGGCTTAAGGATTAGCCTGTGAGTCCCCCTCTGTGGTCACGGGTAATACTGGTCAGGAGGCTGATCAGGCCCCAATGAGTGAAATTGTGTATCGCTGGGTGGTTTGGTTTGCACGTAGGACAGTTCCTTCAATCTGGGATTTTGGCAACTGCAACACTCAGTTCAAGAAACGAAATGTTATTTTAGATGAAACCAAGTCTTTGTTATTTGATTCTGCCCTAGTTTAAAGATTGTCTTTATTTCAACTGACTCCCTAGGGCATGTTAGAGATCCACTAACTAAAAGTGTAATGTCGTTGATGATCCTTTGCCAGAATTTGAGTAGCATACCCCGCAATAAAAGGAAAAAGAAAAAAAAAAAACCTGTTAATCCCTCTTGGCCTAAATTTTTTTCCTGGTCTCATTAACTTTCTAATTATTATGGTTAGTGATAATAGCAAATGCAGTCAATAATACAAGTTCATCACTTCATCCAATATTTTCTTGGTATCTTTCCCTACATCCGCATTTGGTGCTATCATTCGGTGGTTCCGATGGACAGTGCACATTCAAACTGCAACGTGATTCCACCGAAGCAAGGACTGTTAAACTGGTTCTGGAACTGAGCTTCCTTGGTCTGAGAGAAGGAAACCCCAGTTCTCCATTTGTAATACTGAGCATTAAGGTCTGTTCTTCGTTGTGCTGAGAGGAACGTCTCCAAAAACCTTGCAGGGAAACTGGGAAAGCCACGCTGGATACAGGAGAATCTGCAGACAGCTGTAATGGCTGGTCCGCGTGAGTCACCCGAGGCCGCAGGCGCTGGTAGTCCGATGGCGCTCCCTCTACGGTTCTAGCCCAAACGGGGCAGATCCCGACTTGTGAGCTGCCATTTCTGGGCGTGGAATGTGCCCTGGAGGTTTGCTTCTTTGACTTACGTGGCAGACTGGAGCATCATCCTTAAAACCTCCAGGGGAAGGCAGCCTGTTTCTGCTGGAGGGGAAGGGTTGCTGACGACCAGACCGGACTAGCACCAGACCTCCCGATTCTTCCGCAGCCCCGGGAAGGGTGAGCTTTCTGGCGTGCTCGTCTTGCACACAGCGCGCAGCCTCCAAAGTCTCATTCGGCCAAAGGATTCTTTTCAATCACAACCTTTTGTTAAGAAGTGTCCTTTTTTCCCCTTCTGTCATTCTCAGTACAAAAAGTAACTAATTATAGGTAGCAATCTACACACACACACAAAAAGACACTAGAACACAGTTATCTTTCCTTTTTTAATCATGGCGTTCCCTGAGGTTGGTTGAAAGAGATGAGTCCTGGCTGGAGACAGGCCTGGTGGTGTGGTTTGTTACCTGTCTCACTTCCTGTTAGAGATACCAGTTAAGTAATAAAATATCTTAGATGGAGGCAGGAGAAGAAAACACATTGGTAAAATAGTCTTTGCCAAAAATGTGTTGTGAGGGATGTCTTCTCCTTTGTCCTGAAAGCGTGCTTAGCCTTTTCTTCCCAAGGGCAAGAGCAAGAGCAGCACATTTAGTTTTTCAGTTGAGGGTTGCAGTTCTTTTGAGCTCCTCAAGGGGGAGCTTTCACACAAGCTAACTGTAGCGTACTCACCTCTGAGGTTGGACCTGGACTTGCATTGGGCACCCCCTTATCCATCCATTTCCGTCCTGGTAGGAGTCCCCCCTTTGGTATGCAAATTTTGTTCTTTTAATTGACATGCTTGCAATCTCTTGAAAAACTCCGTCAAGTTGTATTTGGATGTAAATTCATCACCTTCAATATCAGGTGCACCACTGTCTGTAATGGGAAAGGCCAGTTTGGTCAGTATCCCCACTGACCCAGAAAGCAATGGCAATTGTGCCTTAGACATTCACCTGGCAGTGGAACATCCTTATGGACAGGGTTCTGCAAACCCACCATTGTTCACAGCCACAGAAGCAATACAGAAGCTATACCAACCCGTTTTTAGGATGAATGTGAAAGGGAGGGCTCACTGTGTGATGGGCCTCAGGGCGTATGTACCCCCCACCCCGCCCCCACGCCCTGTCCCTTCAACACAAATCTCATTCAGTACGAACACACATGCATCCTTACTTTTAATGTCTAGGTGTAAGTCCTATCAGGCTCCTCTTTCAAAAGTAAGAGGGGAGATAAATGAATAACTGTACTTAAACTTCCTTGCTAGTTGAAACTGGGTATGAAGAAGACTTTTATTTTTTTTTCCCCCAGCAAATGATGAAAAGTTATTTCCCTTTGCATTTTTTTTAAAGAAAAAATTCAGATGCGGTACATTGTCTCTAAAATGTGATTTTTGGCAGGTGATTATTTGTTCTAATTCAGCCTCCCCATTATCCTCAGAGGTAATTTCCCGGGGGAAAAAGTTGAGACAGAGAGAAGACGCAGAATAACACTTCTCTTTATGATTCTTGGAAACAGAATGCCCTTTCATGAGAAATACAATCTTTTCAAAGAAAATGATTCTTCTGTTTTAACTCTAAATACTGTGGGAGGATATCTGTGGAATATAAATATTTGCAAACCTTTTATGTAAGCGTGCATTAACCAAACACCTGGTAAATGTTGCGCAGTTTATTAATGACTCGCAAAGCCTCCAAGTTGGGAAATACAGCCCTGCCGTTATGATCAGTCATTTGGCAGATAGTCAAGCCCGACAGCAACTGTTTAATACCTTTTTACCCATAAAGACGCCAAATCGCTGAAAACATCCAAGATTTCAGCAGATTTCCCTCCCACCCCTGACCCTGCACCAAATTGCTCAATTATCTTCCATAAAGAGTTCTATTATTCTTTCAAATTTGAAGTAATAGAAAGTGACTGTAAGCCATGTCATAAAATGGGTATTCTGCCATTCCTGCATGTCTAAGACCCTTTTGAAAGCTATGGCACAGTCTTTGCTCTCTTCCCATGTCCATTGAACACCTAGCATGTGCATGAAACTGGGCTACGCACTCTAGAGGCCGGGGTGAAGGGTGGGAAACAGCATGACACAAGATACCAACCCTCAGAGATCTTTAAACATAAGTGGGGAGAGCTGAAGCACAAATGTAAGTGACGTCGCATCTCAGAGCACAGACAGGTAATTATTAAGAAGTGGTTCGGGAAGGGAATTCTACAGGGATCAGAGGTGAAGCCGTTGTGGGATGGAGTGACCCAGGTTGATGCTAGGGTTCCAGAAGTTAAACTAGGCTCTTAGGGGATGGGGGGTATATGGGGGTGGGGGAGGCAGAAAGAAGGCAGAGGGTATTCTGGAAGGAAAGGGCAACAGAAAAGAAAAATGGTAGGTTGAATATTCCAAGTGTTTTAGGAACTATGCACAAAACTGTATAATTAGAAATAAGGCGTTTTTATCAGGGAAGTACCTTGAAATAAAAAATCGCATTGTCACTCAAAATACATAACACACATACATACCCTTTAAATGAGTGACTTAAAAGAGTGAATATTTAGCTTAGAAGTTCATAGCCTGGTAACTGAGGCCCAGTTTGGTGAGTGGTCCTTCTGATCTTGCCTGGATGCGTTCACATACTGTTCACTTGTGGAGGATGGACTTGACCGGATGACAGGAACCACCGGGACCTCTGCTCTGTGGCCCTGTCTCTCACTGCCAGCAGCGCAGGAGAAGAGAACTTCAGTCTTGCAAGTGCCATCAGTCGTTTGCTTGTGTCACGTTTGCAAACCTTCCATTTACCAAAGAAAGACACCTGGCTGGGTCGCCAGCACCAACCCAGCCCCGAGTATCCTACACATACTTAGTGAGCTGTTCCAGATATCTGCTGCTGCTTAACAAAATGCCCCAAAATTAGTTGCTTGAAAGAGTGACATTTATTGTGCCTCACAGGGTCCTTGGGACAAGAGCTCAGGAGGGGCTTGGCTGAGCTGTTCTTTGGATTCTGTGACATTGGTGGAACTCAGCCGGTAGATGACTGGTTCAGGTGGCCCAAGACAGCTTCACTCACATGGCTGGTGTCTTGGCTGGAAGTCTGGGTTCAACTGGACTATCCGGGAGAGTGCTGAACTCCACGCCAGCTTGGGGAGGCCTTAGGGTAACCAAACTCCCAGAGTCAGCCTCCCAAAGGATTTCTAAACAGAAACTGCATGACGCTTTTTGACCTAGCCTTGGAGTTCATGCAGTAAGCTCTGGTAGACTCTGCAGGCAGGAGCAGACACAAGCACTCCCAGGTCTTAAGAGAGGGGACACGGATCCCACCTCTTCATGGGACAGGCATAACAGAATCTGGAGACATGTTTTGAAGCCACCATGGTGATTCTACAAAGAACAAATGACATTTTTCCAACATGTGAATATACTAAACCCCTCAAGAAGACCAGACACCCAGAGACCCATCCTGTTATGATACTGGGCTCAGGCCCAAGGTCCAGGTTCTTATCTCAGTCAAGTGCAGAGGAAACTCCTACCTCAGATGCTATTCCCTGGGTGTGGTTCCTTTTGATCTGAAGACCAGTCAACGGAAGAGGCTAGTTCTGTGTCTTCCAACCTAAAATGGTAGAGCAGGCCTTGGTTGACCTCAGTTGATACAAGTCCACATCAGTTCTGAAATATAGCCCGGACCACACTACCAGTTCCGTTATCGGGGCCCCTTCCTGCTCCCTGGGAATGTCCTCCATGCGTCTTGGCTACATCCTCTAGGTCAAGGTCAGTACGTGATTTCTACAAAGAGATAGTAAGTATTCATCTTTGCATATCAAATTTTATTCTTTTTAAAAAAATCTTTTCAGAATGTGAAACGCATTCTTAGCTCATGGGACGTGTAAAATCGGGAGGCCACCCCCTAAATCAGAACCATCGGCTGGAGTTTGCCATCCCCTGCCGTGTATATCTTCTGTTACTGCCCTTTGGGTCATTTTTCCTTTCCACTTAAATAGCCTGTGTTTCCAGCCAAGTAGCTGTTTCAGCTTGTTTTCAGCTCATAGAGTTTTGAGAGTGCAGAGCTCTCTTTTTATTTGACAGTGGTAGTCCTAGCTGGCAAGGTATTCTGCCAATACAGTTCTCTTAAAAATCTTGTGGGTTTTTTAGAAACCTTATTGGAATTCACTCTATGAGACAAAATTCACGTGCATTAAAGCCTTTACAATGTGGCCTTCTCTGTCATGAGTCCCCTGTGAGACTGCTATGGGACAGTAGGTGGGCCCTTAAGATTTTAGAAGTTCTGTGTTTAACAAAGACAATTTCATAAGGCACACTCTTCAGGTCCCTCTGATACTTGTTTTTTTTTTGTTGTAGTTTTTGTTTTGCTAAAATGACCAATGATACAGCACCTCCGATCTTCTGAGGTGTCAAAAAGTAGCGTTAGAACCACCCCCTAGGTTCCCATTGACCACGCCTTCCTCACAATGCCCTAGATTTGATCTTTGCCCTCATACCCTCCCTTCCTTCCCTACTTCGATAAGGCTGTGCCGAGAGACACTGGAGCTGAGAAACAACTTTATTTTTGAACTAAGCAAGCCTGACTCCTTTATATATTCTCTAGAATCTGCTTGAAACAGCACATTTCCTTTTTTAGCTCCTCTCCCTTTATCAGTAAGTTATGAAATGCAGTTCAAAGAAGCCAGTTTGAAACTTTTGAAATTGTGCAAGAAATTTTCTTAGCCAGATTCTTCCATCTATTAGTACGTTTTAGGCTTTATGAACTACCGCAGGCACCGGGTTTTCTAAAATCTCCACCACTGTGGAAGACGGGCCTTCTTTCTTCCAACCTCCAACAGTGTTTTCCTCCCCTTCTGAAAACAGCGTGCGCCTTCCTCTCGGAGAGCATCCTCCAGGTCGTTCCGTATTTCGCCCAGCACCTGTTCCTAAAGTCCGTGAAAGTCGTTTTTGTTACCGTGGTCCTTACTTCAGGTAACAAGTGTTGTTACAGTGATCTATGGCTGCATAACAAAGAATCCTCACATTTTGTGGCTGTAAATAAAGAACCATTTTATCATATATCAGAGATTTTGTGCTTTAGGAATTTGGGAAAGGCTCTGCTGGGTGACTCCCAGTACCTGGTAATGTCAGTCAAGGTCACACTGGTCCTCACCTGGCAGAGAGACGGGCTAGAAGGTCTGTGATGGCATCACTGACACGTGTGGCCCAGAAGGGGCCATTCACCTACATGTGGCCTCTCCAACATGGTCATCTTAGAGTAGTTGAACTTCTTACATGACAGCAGCCCATGGGCCCCAAAAGCATGATAGCTTTTATTGACAACAAAGGCTACCGGTCAAAACAGACATAAACTCACCCAGACCCAAGGGGAGCAGGCGTAGTTCCTACCTCTCAGTGAAAGGAGTAGTAAAATATTCAGATCATATTTTAAAACTACCGCATGGACCATTAATGCAAATAATATTCAGTGTGAGGCATTTTCCATAACCCTTGCGGAAATATGTGGACTTGGCCTTGGACTGTCCAGCCCCTCTGTATCCGGTCACACTTAGCAGCACTCCCTCCCTTTCGGCCTTCATTGCCCACACTAGTATCCAAGCATTTCCAGTTTTTTGATCATACACCCCAGTGTAAGGCACATTCGAACATGTATGGTCAATATGTGTAAGTTCTTGTATGTGCCATTCATAAATAAATAGCCTAGTGATTATGCTCATGATGAGACAGAAAATAAAAGTGGATCTGATAAAAGCATTCTTAAATACCTTGCTAATTAAGACAAAAATAAATATTTAAGATGATATTCATAAGTAACTATAGTGACTGTAAATACATATTTAAAGTAGTCTTTTTTGATAGTTGTTAATTCAGGGGCCATTTTTCTTGTCAAAATAGTATATTATTGTTGTTTTTACTTCATGGTGCAGCTAATTAAATTTTTTTTTATTGGAGTAAAAAGTGCCAGTTCCACAGTTTTATTGGTTCTCAAGAACTGTTTTAACTTGTCTGTGTTATGTAAGTCAGTTTGGTTAGAACTTACTGTTGCATGCCACACGTCTGTTTGCTCAGGCACTTGTAAGCAGCATGTGTCCCAGGACACTGGTCGGGAGCTGGCGAGTGTGGCACCGTGGCTCCTCCTCAAGCCCGCGGAACCCTCACTGTCCTCTGGGGAAAGGCTTCAGATGCCCCACGAACTTTCAGCTAATGGACTCTTATTTTTTTAGATTAAAAAAATAAATATGGGTATATAGTCTGATATTTTCTTACCACACCCTAATGAGTCCTCTGGCACATGGTAGGGTGCAAACACATCATCCTGAAAGCAATTGACATAGAAGACATTCAATAAATACATGTTGCATTACTGGTTGTTGTTTTTTTTTTTCTTTAAGTCTAACACCAAGTAGGCACTAACATTTGTTTAAGGAAGAGTGAAATTGCTGTAACCACAACAAAAAGAAAGTTGCAGAAATCTCCGTCATTGGCAACAAGTCATCTCCTCGACGACTGAGTCAATACGTTGTGGAAAATTAGAACTTACTTTTTATGAAATGCATTCCCACTGCAGGCTGACTTGAAAAATTAACTTCCTTTATCAGTGAGGATTAACGATATTTCCTCCCCTTTGCAGCCTTTCCATTTTGTAATTTCACCTTGATGCCTTGGGTGTTACATTTCCTAACAGCCTCTTAAATGATTTAATTTTCTTTAACAATTAGCTGAGCTGAGTTTCCAGTATTAATATCATTTCGGTTCTTTTTAATGGGAGAACCAAAGCGTGTGGCATTGAAAATTCCTGCTTAAGGCCGCGTAGAGCATCAGTAACCATGCTGGGATTCAATTTAAACTTTTTTACCCAGAGGCTTTACCTGTGCTCCTTGGAGCCTCTGTGGCCATTTGATCTTTGCTTGAAATAAAAGAATTCATGATGATTAAATAAGTCAACTTTCTTTTAAAAGAGCAAATAATGGAGCTTTCAAAACTAAAAGCAGTTAACCTGGCAAACTCAGTAAGGATGATAGTTTATGTAATAGAGTTGCCACAAAACAAACTGTTAACTTGCAAAAACCAAGGTAGCAGATGACGTCGATTCTTCCAGACTCCTTTTCAGCAAGGTGTAAGGTGGAGACTTACCTCCATTCACCTGAAAGCAGTCAGCGGGCTGGTGTTAGAGCAGAGAAGTGAGAGAGTTCTCATCTGCCAGCCCCGGTTTGTCTGCAAGGCAGAACACTTCTGAGCAATGTCATGTAGTGGCTGGATAAGGAGGGTGGGATACTGGGGAATCCGGAATAGCAGCAGTGCAGACTCAGGAAGAGATTCACAGAAAGAACCGTTTGGTAGGTCTGAGAGTCCAGGTGAAGATGGAGACCGTGGCTTAGCTTGTATTGGCAGCTGTCTTCACGTGGGCGCAGCTTCTCTGCATGAGCAGTAGGTTGAGAGGGCAGAGGGTCAGTGCAATCTCTGACAGTTAGCTCGTCTTTCGCAGCATAAGCCCAAGGGACACTGAATTTGAGGATTTTGTCAGGAATGTGGTATGCAATTAAGTATGGGAATGGAGTGAGAAAGCGGGCTCACACGGGGATTTATAGACATGGGGGAAAGGAAGGTGCAGGCAGTTGAGTATGCACAAGGTTGAAGCTGGAATGAGGGAGCGACTGGGCAGATGGGAGGTTGGTGATGAAGCTTAGACTTGGAGAGCTCAAATAATTCACTGTGATAACAAAGTCCCTGGAGTGTGGCTGTGAGGGTGGGTAATTGGAGTGGTGTAATAGGAGGATAATAGAATCATTTGTATGGCGGAGAGTAGGATTTGCAGTGGAAATGAGTCTGGGACCCAGGCGCCATCTTCCTCAAAGGGATGTGGTGAATGAGAAGGCGGATGAGGGCAAAAGGGGTACAGATGCAGCGGGAGGATGGCATGGGCATCTAAAGCAAAGGGTCTCTTAACAAGAACAGAGTAACAGTTTGGAAGCAGCAATAGGAAACTGTTTTCAGCATCACCCTGGACCCACTTCACCGCCTATCTGTCCTGTGACATTTGTCAAGGAGGCAAGAAGGAGGACATTCCTGGTTGGTTATTTGTAAAAGAACAAAAATTTCAAAATAAATGCGAGACTTTTATCCATGCAGTGTCCTTCCTAGTTTAGTAAATGCAAAACATTTTCCTTTCTGAGTTTATCATTGTGTGATTTATTTTCTTTTCGGAATGCATCGTGTTTATTTTAACCTAATTGTCGCATAAGAATTATTGGGCCCGGCTCATGTTAGGGAAGGCGCTGTGTATTTTTCTTCATTAAGACTCTTTTCTGGTCGGAGGAAAATACTTAAATCTGCTTGATTCCAGCTTATGTAATCCAGTTAAACCAACATTCTCCAGCCTTCTGAAGTTATTGAACCTTGTTATATTTATCCATGGAAAATATTTTTATGACTGGTCATAGAATGCCAAAAGAAAATCAGCAAGAATGTCCTTGCTATCTATTTACACATATGATTCCCATTGACTGTTAATATTTATTAACAGGAAATATTTTCTTTATCTAGACTTTCTTAATAATCTGTGACCATGATGGCTAAGAAGGAACATAATAAAAATCTGTGAAATCATTAGTGGCAAGGGCTGAAAAGACTTTCAAACTTGTTTTCCAGATTTTCTTTTCTTTTTTTAAAGACTTTATTGATTTTTAGAGAAAGGGGAAGGGAAGGAGAAAGAGGGGGAGAGAAACACCAGTGTACCAGAGATGCATTGATTGGTTGCCACTCTCACGCCCCTGAATGGAGACCTGGCCTGCAACCCAGACATGTGCCCCGACTGGGAATCGAACTGGGGACCTTCAGTTCCCAGGCCAGTGCTCAACCCGCTGATCTACACCACCCAGGGCTGTTTTTCAGATTTTCAAGTTTTAGGACAGGGGTGTCAAACTCATTTTCACTGGGGGCCACATCAGCCTCGAGGTTGCCTTCAAAGGGCCAAATGTAATTTCAACTCCGTAACCGCTAAGGAATAGTTACATTTATACCATCCTAAAATTATTTCAGCCCTTTGAAGGCAACTGTGAGGCTGATGTGGCCCCTGGTGAAAATGAGTTTGACACCCCTGTTTTAAGACAAATTGGTTTATCTCTTCCTCTCTTCCTCCTTCCCTCCCTCCCTCCCTCCCTCCCTTCTTTCCTTTTTTTCCCCTGGTGTAGTTTACTTACTGTCAAGAGCACAGACTTCAAATGTACAACTTAATAAATCTTTACACATGTGCGTGCACTCATGTAAACCTCTCAGCTCCTTGCGTGGAATGTTCCCGTCACTCCACAGAGCGCCTTGTGCCTCTGGCCAGTGGGTCACCTTTAGAGTGAATCACTGCTCTGACTTCTCCCATTGTAGGTCAGGTTTATTCTTTTAAAAAAATTATTTTGTGCTTGGCTTTTTCCACTCAAGATTTTCTCTGAGATTCATCCATATTATTTAGTGTAACTGTGGCCTGTGGTTTTCATTGTTGAATAATATTTCATTGGGTGACTACATCCTAAAGTTCAGTATTCCATTGCTGGGGAACTTTGGATGATTTCCACTTTGGGGCTGGTTTGAGGAAAGCTGCTCAGCACGTTCTTATACATGTCTTCCACTGGAAAGAAACACTCGTTTCCATGCTCAGGAACAGAGTTGCTGGGCGCTGCGTATGCTTACCTTAGTAGATACTCCGAGGTTTTCAAAAGTGATTATTCCAGTTTACACTTTGACCAGCAGTTCGTGATAGTTTCAGGTTCTTCCACATCCTTTTCAACAGTTGGTATTATCAGTATTTTTAATTTTAGCCATTGTAGGAGAGTTGTAAGAACAGTTCATTCTTGAACTAAGACAATTTTAAGATAAAAGAAAGTGTAGGTTCAGACACAGAGCCATTAATTTTGTAAAACTTATTGAAGTGCTACCAGTGCAAAATAGTGAGGCGTTTATGGGGATGGTGCTTTTCCAAATACATTGCCACGTCCCCTGCACCGGCCCCACCCAGATGCTTGGTGAGTAAACATCATCCCAACCTCACCCTGAATCCACCAAGTCAGAATTCCTCTTTCTGGGAATTACCGAAACTCCCTTGGTGATTCCAATGAACATTAAAGTTCATCTGTACACCATTACGTACGTGTTTGAATGACAGAAACCTCGAATGGCAACTAACACATCGGGTTAATCTCCGTTTACTGCATATCCGAGCGAACAGTTGGGGCGCTCTGACATCAGGGAAGCCGCGAAACACCTCCACCACCCTCCATGTCATGTGGAATTCCAGAAAGAGAAAGTGAAGCCAAGAAAATCTTTGCGTTGTCTTTGGGAGGCCAAGAATTTTTTTTTTTTAAATCAGTGCAGGCACCAACCCACAGACCCAAGAAGGACAGAGAATATGAAGTAGGATAAATTCTGAAAACTGATCAAACCAACAACATATCACACCAAGCCAGTCACATTGCCGACGGCCACATGCAGTACATTGTCTGTGTTCCTGAGGCATGGCAGCATATGCGTCACCAGTCACCCCGCGGCCTTCTGAACCCGAGTTCCAGGCTCTTCCTTCAGGAGGACGGCGCTGCCGTCCATCGCCCTCGCTGGGGCTCCCCTCTGGTGTGTTTCTCGTGCCGCACTTGATCGTATTGTATCATGATAGGCCTGTCGTGTGTGAGTCTTTAAAACTGACCTGTTAGGGTCGATATTCTCCTGGCAACCTTACTGTATAAATGGCACTATTGTTATCCTTTCTTTTCCTTGCACGTGTAGAAACTGGGGATAAAGGAACTTAAAATATTGCTCAAAGTTACTAGGCAAGTAAGTGAAACAGCTAGAATTTAAACCTAGGCAATCTGACTCCAGACCTCCTACTCTTTTTTTTCCCACTTTTATTGAGGTATAATTGGCAAATAAAAATTGTATCTATTTAAAATGTGCGACTTGAGGTTTTGATATATGTATATATCGTGAGAAAAAAATATCCTATTCTTAATGTTTCTGATCTAGTGTCTCAATTTAGAAACCAAACACACACACACACCCAGGTTATACATTACATCTAACATTTATAAAAGTATAGCAGGCTTTATTCCCCATTTCCACTGAGAATTATAGCCCAATTTGCTCAACAGGTTAGGGTACATTCTATCTCTTTACCATTGTCTTCACTAGCCCAGTTGCAACAGCGGCCTGGCTGAAATGAGCAAATGCTCTTGAACTCTCAGAGTCGGGTAAAGGAATGGGCAGGCTGGCCTCGAGAGGCGGCACCCACCCCCAGGCCCCCCACCCCAGGCCAATGCCAGCCTCGGTGTGTGTGTGCAGACAGGCGATGAATCAGGAGAGCAGTGAATTTGGACCCAATTCACAGTGCAGGGGGTGGGGGTGGGCTCGTGGTGGGATCCTGATACATTTTAGAGATTGCTCACCAGCTGCTTGGTTTTACCCCATTCCACTAGGCACTCTGGCAGTCTTCGCTTTTTCAAGGGACATGTAGCAACTCGTCCCTAGTGTCAGGTTGTTTTTAACGATGAAATGCAATAAAAGGTCCATCGGACTATGCCATACCAAAGATCTGCATCATCAGAGGTCATGTTGCGTAATGTGAAGATGTTCAAGTGTTTAGATAATTTTGCTGGTTGTCTTGGTCAATGGCAGTGTCTGATCCTTTATGTTTTTTCCTTGATCAGCTCACAGCCCTTCTCCCAGACCTCCTCCCTCCCCAACACCCGCACTCAGAAGAATGTTTGCTACTCACCGCAGCTCTGCACTAGCAGGAAACCAGAGCAGATTTCTAAGGGTTGTTACATTCCATAGATGAAAGGCTGGGGTTTCACACACAATAATACCCTTCCACCTTTGACCCCTCTGGCTCCTCTGGCTGTGACAGGTCCTTACAAACCCATCCCTGGACACTGTCAGCATAAACATCATGGCTATCGAACATGGCTTCCTCTCTATCTAGAAAGCTTTCGACTCAAGTGTTATCTCCTTGTTATTTCCCGACTGTGTCTCCGTTTGCCTCTCCTCTGCACCTCAGGTATTCCTCTCTGATATTTTGATCTGTGAGGACTGACTTGCCTTTGATTAAGGTCTCTGCTCCTTAAGTGTTCTTTTTTTAGTTTCCCCGCTTTATCAAAAGATGGGCGGCACCTCGGGTGACCCAATATCTCTGGCATAGTAAATCCGGGTGTCAAATGCATGGACTTTTTTTGACAAATGACCTAATAGGCCTTATCCATCTCTAATTTCAGTGGTTTTCGTAAGACTGAATTATTTCTTCTTGTGGGCACACGATTCTCTTCTCCTTGATCTTTCCTGTGTCACCGAGGTTTTAATAATCACATGCAGTGGATTGTTTAGAATCTAATCTTGGAAACATGTGCCTTTTTCTTATGCAAAGACAAGGAAATGAAGCTTCATAAATCAGAATATCGTGCCCAAAGTATAATTTGTAGGGAACAAATGAACAAAATGTAAATCACTCTCCAGAAAGGCTTACTTTCATCTTAAAAAGTTGGATTGGAAAGATCATGTGGATACATTTGTAAGTGATGCAAAGGCATTCTGAAAATAACACCTCAAGGTTAAAATCTAAAGGCAGAAGTGCCGTTGGTAGGTACTTGAGCAGCTGCCGTACGTCAGATGTTCGGTGTCTGTGTGCACGATTGACCCAGCCATGAGTCTCGGGACTTAGCGCACTGAAGAGACGAGTTAGCATGGGGTCTGACTTCCAGGTCCTCCTGAGTTCTTAAGGTTTCGGTATTCCACATAAAGCCCAGAGCTGTACTAATCCAATCCAGAAAACACACAGGACCTAAGGCAAAAAGAAACCTGGAACGCTATACTATTTTATTATCAAAGAAAGTCTGAAAGAAATGTTGTCCGTTCTAATTTTCACCTGTGTCCAGCTCGCGTATCACTCTGTGACTAAGAGGGTGGGAATATTTGTGACACACACTTAGGTTCTTTTTGGTAGAGGCTTGGCATGAACATGGCCCGGAGAGCCGGAGCTAGGATGATGTGGCGCTGGGAGATGCAGCCCAACCCACCGGAACTTTCATGTTCGAAGAGAGCTTTGGACCTACCAATTCTGTAAAGTCATTCCTAAGGATGGCATCATCTAATTCTTCATTTTAGGCACATTCTGAACCTATTACTCACTGAAATAGTGGAGTTGTAACATTTGACATCTTTATGTAGAAGACTTAATTTAACCAATATAGTTCTCATCGCATTCAAGCTGTTGGTGTTATGAGAGCAATACATTTATCAGTTACGAGATGTTTTTTCTGACCTCGCTTCTGTTTTTAGTGGCTGATCAGTGTCCGTTAGAATCAGCCCTCCCTTTGGCGGAGGCCACCTCCTGGCTTCTGAGAGCGAATGTTCTCCCAGTCCCAACCAGGGGGAGTGTGTGCCGGTTCACAGGCTTTTGTAGCTGAGGCATGTATGCGGCTCTGCTCCATTACTCTGCCCAGAAAGGAAAACGTTTCCATTGTAAAGGCAGGCTCACCTCAAGGGTCAAGATGAAGCGCTTACAAGGGGCAAAGGGCTACGCTTTATATTTCCTTATGGCGTTGTTGCTTGTGACGTCAACCTATCTGTATTTCTGGGTGTCTCCTGATTTAGGGAAACCCATTATACAAAACCCAAATATATCAGATGAGGGATTAGTGAGTCTCATTTTGTTTTTGTTATTCTCTTATCAAATTCATACATTTTTCTAAGAAATTAGCTCAACTTAATGTGCAGCATGGTGTCGTGTTTAAAAGCACAGGCGTTAAGCCTGGTGGTCCTGGATTCGACACCAGGCATCAGCTCTTCTAGCCAGGGAGTCTTTGTCGGGATCCGTAGCCTCTCTGGGCTTCAGTTTTGTCATTGGAAAAACAAACAGGAGCAAGTGTGCTTGCCTCAGAGAATCCAGCGAGTTCATTTGTGTCAGACATTTATCATAACACCTGGTGTAAAGTAAGATAGATTATACATAGATGTTCATATGTGTTTTAAGTGTGTGTGTGCATATATATCTACTTCTGATTGACATAGTGCTCCAATACGTAGTACACTATGATTACATGTTTTATGGAAATGAGGTGCACTTATGAAATCAATTGATGATATACACGCAGAATTGTTAGCAGCAGAATTAGCTTACCAATCATGTATTGCAGAGGTCACTGTTAAAATGCATCCTCACTCCCTGCACACACACCTATGACGGTAGGTGACCTAGAAGCCTGCTGGGTGGTACAGGGAAGCCCCCTGGGCTGTTCAAAAGCAGTACCGGCAACAGGGCAGGTTGATGCCACAGAATCACGTGGGCCTCCCTTTGACCAGTGCAGCACTGTCAGGGTTCTGGGCTCAGTGGAGATTCGCACATTGGACGTTTGTTGGGTTCAGGCCCTGTGGAGGAAATGAAAGAAAAGGGACTGGGCAGAAAGAGAAGCGGGCTGTGTTTCTGGAGCTGAGATTGACCTTAGGACTTGTCCTAAGCTGGGGCCAGTGTACCTGGAGGGCTGGACCTCTGTGCCTTCTCCTCCCTGCTTCATCCACCAGTCACTGGGTACGGGCCTGACCTTGGACGAGGCAGACCTTTTCAGCCCAGGTGAAAGGAAGGGTCGACAGCTAGAGTGGTCAGCAGACAAGACTCACCCGCAGCCTGTGGGAAGCTCTTCAGGCCTTCAGGAGGAGCTAAGTGGCACCGCACAGAGGCGATGCCCGTCAGAAGAACTGATCACTCCTGGAAAGTGCGGTGTGGTCCAAGCTACCTGCTCTCTAGGTTTCTCTGCTCTTTCTCCCTCTACCTCTTCCTCTCTCCCACCCTTCCATCAACCATTTACTGATGGCTTGCACTACAGCAGACACTCTAAGGAGGGCTAGACTTTTTTTAAAAAAATATTCTCTTCTTTTTCAAGAGCTCTGTTCACATGCAGAGAAACCCCAGCAGCAGAACGGGTAGAGAAGATGAGTTTTGGAATTGAGAAATAATTCCGAATTCTGCCATCTCTTGCTATGTCTGTGAACATTGCCATCCAAGTTCCCAAGCCCATTTTTTTTAGAAACAGAGGTAATAATTGAACCTGCCCAGAGGGCTGTCCCAAAGAATAAGTTAAAGATTAAGAAATCATTCACAGTTACTCCCAGCCCATCATAATTGTCCAATAAGTTGCTGATGTTTTTCTCATTCATAAGAATGATGATGCTATCAGAGGTTCATGGGACCATTTCCATGTAACTCCTGTATCTTTGTGGAGTCAAACAGAAGGTATCTAATCTAGGAGAAACATTCTGTTATTGGGTAACCTGAAATGTTAGACTCTTCACTCTTCACACTTTGTTACACTCAGGTTTTTACACCTCAAGGCCCTTATGTTGCCGGGTGCGTTCTAGTGCCCATACCTTGCAACAACTTCTTGGTGTTCAGCACAAATGGCCACTTCTCTTTCTTGACCCACACTCCTCCTGACACCTCATTCTCTGGGATTCCTTTCAGCATCTCCAGCCACTCCTTAGCGGCGTCTCTGTTGGCCTATCTCTCTGACCTACCTACTCCATTCTAGAGGTCCTCAAAGGATCAGTCCTAGGGCCTCTCCTCTGTTTGTGTTTCCATCCTATTTGGCCATGGACGTGTTTGCCAACTGTATGATGGTGGCTCCCAAGCCAAGCTGCAGACCTGACTTCTGTTTGGAGCTCCAGGATGTGCACTTACTTGCCCGCTTTACAGTTCTGTTGAATACCTCATAGGCAGTCCTAACCAAAAGGGTGTATCTTCTCCATTGAATCTGCCCCCTCAGTATTCCCCATGTCAGCAACTGCAGATTCTTTTGTCTTATTGCCCAAACCAGAAACACAGGGCCTTCCTTGACACTCCCCTCATGCGTGCCTTGGATACCTCATCTGTCACCAGATCGTTTCGATGCTACATGTACCATCTGCACATCTTCCATCACCACCTGTTTAGTAGAAGCCACCGTCATCTACGGGCTCCACACAAGTTCCAGTCCCCTGGCCAGCTTCTCTGCTTCCACACCTAGGTCCTCAGCTGAGAGGATTTTGTACAGGCAGCCAGAGAGAGAGTTTTAAAATATAAATTGCCTTGTGTCACATTTGGAGTCAGTAACAGGATCGTTGATTGGCCTCCAAGACCGGGAATGATCTCGCCCTTGCCGGTTCCTCTCTCCTCATCTCAAGCCGCTGGCCTGCAGCCTTCCCACAAGTCCACCTCAGCGGTCCTCCTGCCCCCACTGAAAGTGCTTTTCTCCATGCAACATTTGCATATATTGTTTCTCCTGCCTCAAAACTCACTCACCCGGCTCATCACCTTTCTCATCCTTCAGGTCTTAGCCTAAATATTCCTTCAAACTTCCCCTCTCCATACCTCAGTCTTGGGTTTCCTCTGTTTTTCTCAGGGAACACATTTTGTTCTTTCGTTCTTTTCCTGTACTGAAATTACTTATTGGGGGATTTTGAAGTGTGTACTTCCCCGGCTCAACTGCAGCTCCGAGCACAGAGACGTGTGGATTGTCGTTCCAGGTTCCACCCAGCCCCCAGCCTAGTGGCTGGCACTGGAAGGGCGCTGGCTGTCTCTTAAGTGAGTGCTGGACTGAGGTGCGCACAGCCATTCTAATCAGAGGCAGCATGGATTTGAATCACATATCTTGGTGCTGCTCTTTGCCAGTTCCCGGCCCTGTGTCTTTGGGCATGTCTCTTCACTTTTCCAGGCCTGTTATCTCACCAAAGTATCTCGCTTTTCTTTTATCTTCCTCTCTTTTTTTGCCAAATTTCCCTGGGTACATTTTGCTATTATTTATGATCAATTATAGAAAGAGTCAATTGTTGGTTATGGAATATTTTTATTTGTACCCACAGTGAACAAAGTCCTACAACAATGATTTGCAACTTTTCAGTCTGAAGAACCCTTCTGCGTGTGGTGGCATTGATCCTGGAACACCGTCCCTAGTGTGTGGTTGTGGGGGAAAACCCAAGTGGGCATCGCTTTGCTTTCTTTCCAAACAATTCTTTTTTTTATTGTTGTTCACTTTCAGTCATGCCCATTTTCCCCCCACTACTCTCTCCTGCCCTACCCACCCCCAGCTTCCACTTGCATTCCAAACGATTCTTGAAATGTCTCGTTGAAACTTAAAGTTCTTCAGAGAAACTCTTTCTCAATCAGAGATTGCTTGAAATCGCTGAGATACACATCCTGTGATAATGGAATTATAAAAAGGGACGTGAAGGGCAGCTAAGGGACCTGAGCCCTCAAACAGAGGTTGAGCATAACAGTGAGTGGAGTCTGTGTGGGCACTGGTTCCCATACAAATGGGCCGTGCCATATAAAATGAATGTCCTGTACGTTTCACCTCTGGCAACAGAGGGACCATATTGTGCATCAGCGCCTCACCTGGGCCAAGTCCCCAGTCTTAGGTCTCGTCGTCATCATCATCATTCGTAGCTAACTTCTACTGGAAACTTAATTGTTATGTGCCAGGCAGTGTGCTGAGTGCTTCCCATGGGTCATCTCACTTCATCTTCACAACCAGTCCTGTGACAGAGGTACTGCTGTCACACCCATTGGTAAGATGGGTAGGTGGGGACGTACATTAGGTTCAGTGATTTGCTTAGGGAAGCAGGACATATAATTTGTGGCTATGGGATTTGCCCACAGGCATCCGACTCCATGGGCATTCTCTTCATCATCATAAAGCTGTTGTCTGTGCTATCAGGGCCATCTAGGTCCCCCTTCCCCTTGTGCCGGCAACCTTCGGGAGTGACCCAGCTCTTCACAGCCTGGGCTCCTCCCTCCCCCTCTCATTCTGTTCCTTCCACCTTCCTCCTGCTCCAGGTCTTTCTGCAAAGTCAAGGTATTGGCACCAAGACATGGAAAAGCCAATCAGTTCAAATGTACATGAAAATGTAACATGGGACTGCTACCCTCAGGGTTTGCCCCATCCCACTAACTTGGGTTTTTCTTTTCTTTTTTTTTAAGATTTTATTTATTTATTTTTAGAGAGGGAAGGGAAGGAGATAGAGAGAGAAACATCAATGTGCGGTTGCTGGGGGTTATGCCCTGCAACCCAAGCATGTACCCTGGCGGAGAATCGAACTTGGCGACACTTTGGTTTGCAGCCCACGCTCAATGCACTAAGCTACACCAGCCAGGGCTGGGTTTTTCTTGATAAACTTCATTTCAACACTGTCATATACTATTTCACTAGTTTATTAAGCAGTATCCTGGATGTTGGCAATATATAAATGGAAAGACACACCTTGCTTTAAGGACTTCTAATTTAAGTAGAGAAGTAGACATTCTCACCGTAACATTGACCACCTCATACTTTACCTGTGGGTTCCAAGGGGAGGAGTCGGGGATGACTCACTGAGAAAGAAAGACCCGAGCCAGCCCTCTCAGCCCATCAGACAAGAAGAGAAACACTAGAAGGCAAAGCATTAGGGAGACGCAGCAAAGGAAACATTGAAAAGAATCTGTTCGTGTTACTTATCTTCCCCAAAAGAACTTTTAGCGAGGTCGCCTGTTGACATCCAATTTTGAACTTCAAGCTAAATGAGCTTATTTTGACTCCCTTTCTGAGGGCAGAAAGGGACATTACGTCAATGTGCACTTTCACTGTCTCTTCAGCATTGCAGCCATGCCAAAGAGTGTCCGTCAGTGTTTCTGGACTTGGTTCCCGCAAACTGTTGTTACTTATCAAACAGTAACTATCATTACTCTTTCATTCACGATGCCCCTTAAATCTTACTTGAAGTTATGAGTTCTAAGACATTTCAGGACCAAACGTGTGGAGACTTTACTTGTAGAACGGAGCTGGAATCTCTGTTCTGCTACTTGTGTGCTTTGGTCCTTCCTCTTCGTGAAGGCCAGTCTCCTCCGCCTTAAAGCGGAGGTAGGGATGCTTCCCGAGCTGATGTGTGCACTCAGTGGGACTGTGGATGGGAAAGGGCCTGACACATAGTAGGTGCTTTTCCCCACAGTAAGTTTTGTGTAGGCTTGCCTCCTCACTCACCTGAGGCCCATGAACCTCCAATACTGAGGATTCGTTTGTCTCTCGGATTAGCATTTCAAGAACCTGTTGTTCGAAAGCAAATATCTACATCAGTGCTTCTCAACCAGGGGCAATTCGTCCCTCAGTGGACATGTTGCAAAAAGCTTGAGATGTTTCGATGGGCACAGCTGGGAGCAGGTGCTCCTGGAGTCGAGCAGGTGGAGACCAGGGCTGCCGCAGAGCGCCCTGCAGTGCACGGGACAGCCCACCCCTGCCCGGCCTCAAATGTCGATGGTGTCCAAATGGGCAGTTAAGCTGGTAAGTCCCATTCTACTTGCATATCACGGTGATGACTTTTGGAGTTTGGCGTGGAATAAACACGATCTCCTTCTCCTTACGACGCTTCCCTCCCCAGAAAGGAGTCCCACTGTTACCATCAGGATGCCGTCCTCCCAGGTGCCCCCACCATAGTTTTGGAGTGAGCTGCGCCACTGCTCACGGGCTTGGGGGCGGGCCTTTTGTCTTTCTTTCTAAAAGTACCAATGCTGCTTTCTATCCTGCCAGCTTGGTAGAGGACCTGATCAGCACACCTTCGGAGAGAAGGTGTCTTCTCATCCCCAGGGTACACGTGAGCAAACCGAAGCCTAGTGAGCTGATCGGCACAGTGGCGATGTAGCGAATAACTGGTTCATCCAGCCCCTGACTTTCAGCTCCAAACCCAAGACCCCTTTTTTTTTTGCAGAGCCTTCCCAGTAGATCTGACGGCCCTCGTGGTCTTTGGCCTACAGGTGTTATCACATACAGCAGGCTTTCCATTTTGTTCATCATTTTGAACATCATTTTGTTCAACAACATTTCACGATACCATGGATGAGATGTCGTAGGAACTTAACTCTTGTTTGTATCCTTTTGCCTATGCTAAAATCGGTTTCATTGTACATTGTTTCACTTAGAGTCACAGAACCTATCAAGGATGTTAAATGAGGATGTACTATAGTCGCTTTTAGGCTGTTTCATGCTCGCTGGTCTTATATCTGCAGGCGATTTTCTTGTAGCTCCCTGAAAGCAGAAACACTGTTTTCATCCTTTTTACTCACCAAATTTGGAGCAAGGACAATCCTCACTTGTTAATTTTTCTGCTAAAAGGAATCCCTGATACTAGTAAAGATAAACATTTAAAAGTTTATGGAAAAACAATTCCTAGGCATCAGGAAGAGAAAGTCAAAGTACCTTTGAAACGTTTTAAATGATACTTTGGTGATGGGTCTCCAGTTCGAATTGATTCAGGTGTAGCAGCCAGCACGCCCGTGCCTGCCCCTTCCGCGCAGGAACAGCGCACACGTTTGGCTGTTCCGGCCATCCGTAGAATATCCAGGCGGGGGAGGGGGCTTGTCAGTAGGCATCTCACGTGCTTGTTGGTAATTAATTTTAGAAGCTGTCTGATGCACGGCGGGTTGCTCACCTGGTGACACGCAGTGAGCAGAGAATCCCGAAACAACGCGTAAATATGCTGACACATAAATGCCAGCACACCGAGAGCGTCGCTCCGCCTATCAAAACCAGAGCAGACCTTGAAGGTTGTTGACGATCTCATAAATCTTCGGCTGTAGTCTGCACTGTGTTGGTACTAGACTTCTTATGCTCGAAAAACCTGGTCTGAGGTACAAGGAAGTAATTACGAAGTCTTTGCTGGCTATGGAAACAGAATCCCCAAACAACACGTTAGGGATTTTTTAAAAAATTAATTTTGGAAGGGATTTGGTCATTCTGTGTACTGCCAACTATACTAAAGGATTTAACCTTGAATTTACTGTTTGGAGACTGTGTGTTCTTCCTTAAAGAGAGAAAAACAGTGCATGACCACATTCTCACTCCGTTCGAAAAACATGGTGATCTATAATTTCTTTCTGAATTTCTATTTTGGGTGGGAATTCACATCATTTCAGCTTATTCCTACTAATGTCATCAGCACTTGAATATATTCAACCAAAAAACTATATTGTCTAAAACAGTCCTTTTACCTAAATCTGATTAAAAAGTATCAACATATGCGTATAGTTCCCATCAGTATGGCACGGTACTTACAGTGACCACAAGGCAAGTATCCATAGCCCTCCTCCCCCTTGGCCCAGAGAAGGGCCTGCGGTTAACTGCCGGTCATTTGAAAGTAACCAAGTGAGTGGCCGGCCTTGGCTCTCCGGGTGGGAAGAACGGGCTGTGCTCGCAGGTGGAAGAGAGAAGAGACGTGTTGGTCTTGGAAGGTTCTATGCACATTCCCGCCAGGAAATGAGGCCATGGATTGGCTGACCTCTGAGTCCTCGTTAGCCCTGGTACTGGGGACTCGCAGGCACCTTCCAGAAGTTAGGCATGGGGTGGGGGTGAGTGAGGAGGAAGGGTTTGCAATGCACGTTTAGGATATCAAAAGCAGAGGACTCGTTTAGGCTGTTAGTGTAGAAGAGGCGACAGAGAGTGGAGGCACAGAGCCTGAAGTCCGTTCCTGAAGTCCGCTGGAACCCTGACGGCGAGACCGCCCACATCCCTTTCCGTTGCAGGTGGGAGGGACGACGACGTGGCGGAAAGTGGGTTAAAAGTCAGATGTTGAAAGAGGACACTTGTCGGCCAAGTATGACCTATGTACACGATTTGTTTGGCTCTCAGAGGATGGAAAACATGGGCAAATTTTAAATTGGGAGATTTCATAAGACTTCTGGATTTTTCAGTTGTTCTTAAAAATAGCAGTGGCAATACTCAGCCTGTATTCTAGCAAAAATAGTTGTGGATTGCTCGTTTTAGGAAAATAAAACTGACTAGTCCACTGTGGTCCACCTAACCCCATCTTCCCTTAGTGTGGTGCTCTTTGTACCATTTTGTCATCCTGGTGACATCTGACTTTGTGACCTCTGGTGAAACTGGATAAGGAGGTTACCCCCGGTGCATCAAACTTACAGAAGCATGCGATCAGAATTAAGATGTATTCCAAATAGTTTGTAAGGAATGCTAATTAAAATTCCAAACTTTGCCAAGGATTAATATTTCGAAAACAAATTCCCATAGGTTCCTATTTTTCTTACTTTCCTACCCCATGATGGGCTGTTTCAAAATGGGGATAAGCCAGACAGGACAGCGAGGCAGCTGAGACTTACTCATGAGCTTGGATCTGTAAGTCAAGATTCTCCTGGGTGCAAGCGCCGCCGCGAGTGAGCTCAGCTCACTCACCTCCTCCCCGCAGGGTTGACTCACATAAAAATGAGAAACCCAGGGGTGTCCGACTGCAGCAGGCCCGGCTCCGTGCAGGAAATCAAATCATGCCCCCTTATCTCTCTCTCCCCCCACCCCTCACCCTCCTTTTCCCGTTCTGTTGCTCAGCTCTGTCCCTCTGTCATCTTAATCCTCTGGCAGAAATCCCTCCATCTGGTGGCAAAGACAGTCACGGACAGCGAGTCTTGGCTTATGTTGTCCCTTGAGACGTGATCTAAGTAAGAAAGACAACTCTCCGAGAAACCATCGCGATTCTAGTAAAGAGTGTTTATTTGCCTGGTCTGGGTCACACAGGCAGCATTAATTTAGCAAATACTGTGTTTTCTTAGTGACTGCATTGAGTCAGGCCCTGCTCTTGCGGCTCTTACCTTGTGGGAGGGGGCGGGAGGGAATCACAAACTAAAAAATAAATGTAATGAGCAAGAAAATTATACAGCATTTTAAAAGTGAAAATGCTACAGAAAAAAAATATTTTCTTTAGTTTTTACTATGCCCACCAGGTGAGGAGGAACAGCTTTCAAAAGACAAAGGAGGGATTCTTTGACCAGAAATGGGCAGGGTTGCCGTATAGGCAAAAATTAGTCATAATATTAGTTCCACAAATGGGAGTGTTTTACATCTGTGGAGATCATCTCTGTGTCTTCTGTGTGGTGCTCTGGGCTGGGGGGAAAAGGAGCAAGACGGGTGCACCTGCCAGGTGGGCATCGTGAAATGGCAGGTGAGACAGCACACAGTATGCCCCCTGCCTCACGCTTCATGCTCCGCACCATCCAGTTTCCTGGAGTTCCCTACATGGACCGTTTGGTTTGCGTGGCCCTGCCTTTGCCTACACTGTTCCCTGTGCCTCAAATGCACTTCCTCCTTCCTGACTCTCGTTTTCTCGGTTTGTTTGTTTGTTTTGTTTGCTTTTTGTCTAAGGGCCCCAGCTAAGTTAGGTGCCCCATCTGTGGGCTGTCAGAGAACCTGTGTGCTTGCCCCTCTGGCAGCAAAAGTGTCTCTCCTACTGCCTAGCACTGGGGCACGCTCAGCCCCTGCTGTACATGTGGGTAGCCTGCACAGTGAAGGAGTGGACGGTTCGGCGGCTGCTCTTAAAGACCCCCCAGTGCCCCGTCACACCCCACTGAGTGAAGACCAAAGACCCAGAGCCATCACAGCCTTGTGCCTCATGAGGTTATGCCAGAGCTCGCACTGCTTGCCTTCAAGTCATCAGAAACAGCGACCTGTCCGGGCCATCGGTCTCTCCCCTGCCCTAGTGGGGATCCCCACGTGAGAATTGGCAGAAGTGGGCTCGGGGAGCACATTAGGTCTGTTGGAAGGCTCCCTGGTCAGCAGTTCAGGGAGGGGGTTAAGGGCATGGCTTCTGTGTGTGTGTGTGTGTGTGCACCCCAGGTCTGCAGTTCCGCATGCATAGGACCTTAGCTGTGTGTACTATATTGTAATTAATTATAGTTAATAATAGTATCGGCAGAGAATTGGTGAAAATGAGGTAATCCATGTAAAGCTCTTGGGACAGTGTTTAACACATAGTAAGTGCTTAATAAATGTTTGCTCTTGTACTCATTGTTATAATGAGGAGGAGGAGGAAGAGAAGAAGGAATCATTCTCACCCATCCAAAGAACTGTGCAACCCAAACTGTATCCTCACAGTGACACCAGCTTGCTAAGGGCACGTGTGTCATGTCATTTGGTCCTCACAGCCACCCTGTGAGATGGTGTCATTTTCATCCCCACTGAGGGGATGAGGAAATTAAGACTCAGAGGTGCTTTTCTGGGCATGCAGCTCTGCCTCTTAGCTCTGGAGCTCATGCTTTTGCAATTGCATCTCTCTCCTTATTTCTCTGTTCCAGAAATTCCAATTTTGGAATAATGGCGAGACGGAGAAACACAGGTTCAGGCGGTAGAACACTGCTTTTATGCCCAACACCTGTCACTCTGTTTCTCTGGCCCAGCCAGGCCTGGAGTAGGATGCTGGCCATTACCTGAGAGCAGGTTTGCAGCTGACCCAGTAAACAAGTGTCCATTTGTTTGGGGAACTGAACGGTGACCTCTATTCCTAGCAGAAAAGAGGCCCTGTATGTAACGCAGCCACTTCCCTGGGAAAGGTGGGCTCCCAACCACTTGCGGCGGTACCAAGACTTCCCAGTAGGGGGCGGGCTGAAGGTACGTCCTCCAGCTAACCCTGAAATTTCCAACTGTGCTTTGTGGCATGTGATCTTTCATCTTGAAAAGCTGTGACAGGGCTTTTGTGACAATTGTCTGAGCTGAAAAGATGGGGGTGGGGGTGCACACCCAAACTAAAGACCAAAAGACCACATTGGGCCTGCAGGTTGGAGATACGTGTTGAAGCCTAAATCTCGCCCCCATATTTCGTGTGGTTTTAGAAGGTCCCTCTCCCTGAACCGCAGCTCTCCGTGTGGACACCCTGAGTCCTGGGCCGTGCTCAGAAATCCCAGAGGTTCCCTCCAGCTCGTGGCAGACTGAATAAGGGCCACCCGGAGACACAAGGTCCTGATCTCTGAACCTGTAAATGTCACCCTATAAGGAAAAGGGGTCTTTGTAGTTGTGATTAAGTTAAGGGTCTTCGTAGGAGGAGGTGATCCTGGATTAGTTACTCGGGCCCTAAACCAAGTCCCTAGTGTCTTTATAGGAGAGAAGCAGGGCGAGATTACACACTCATGGGACAGAGGCCGGGATTAGAGTGGCGTTGTCACAAAGGGGAGTGGCAGCCAGGAAAAGCTGAGAGTTTCCGGGAAGGAATGTCCCCTACAGCCTCCAGAGGGAGTGGGGGGCCTGGCTGACACCTTGACTTCAGCCCCATGATCCTGCTGTTGAGCTCTGGCTTCCAGGATGCTGTGGAAGGAATTTCTATTGGTTTAAACCACCACATGTTGTGATTGTTACGGCAACCCTAGGGAACGAATCCACTCCTCTCTGAGTCGGTGGTCTCTCTCGCGTGTTCTTGCCGCCCGTCCCTCCAGCAAGGCTGACGGTGGTCTCACGTGGTGCCTGTTCAGAAACAGAACAAGACACTCATCTGTCTTTAAGCCTGCAGGAAGGTGAAGTCCTCATTTTGTCTCCAGTTCTCTATTGCTTTCACCTGGCGTGTGTATCTGTGGTTGCCGCCGAGGAAATGCAGCCCCCCTCCCCGCCCCCCTCTGCTGCACGCAGTTCCTCAGGGCTGTCGTCCTGCCGGAGAGTCGGTTTTCAGTCAAGTGCCTTACATCAGAAAAGAGAGTAATGTGATGACCTTGAGATCATCAGTATGTGAGTAACGAAGACCACATTCATCTTAGCACTGAGCATATTCAATCGATAGATGTTTTTTGAGCCTTTACTGTGTACCAGCACATAGACGACAATAGGGAACTTGGGACCGTGGGGAACCTGACGGCAAAAGTATTTATTCCAATGGAGCTGGCATTGTCGAGGGTCACAGACAATAAAGCTTTTACATATGCATTCCAGCTTCAGTTGCAGCAAAATTCTAATGTTCCAAGATTGTCAGCAGAGCTCCAGATCTGTGTGTCTGCTGGGTGAACTTCCTCACAGAATAGTCCGTGCCTGGAACTTCTACAAGGGGACCTGGAAGATATTTTTAGCACTGAAGACACCTTCTGCGGTGAAGGAATACAGAGCTTGGGTCGTAAGAGGGTCCTCTTATTTCTCTAAATTTTGCTGCGGTTGCCTATGCTCACCTCGCCCCTCCCGTCAACTCAGAGCTCTGGGCTTTGAGGAGCATGTCAAAGGAACGAAAGCAGGATGGGGGAGAAAGCAGAATATTCTAACTGTCCTCCTTTGTCGATTTCTATCCTTTCCTTTACTTCTCCAGATCCCTAGTGCTCTCAAGAGAAAAAAAAAACAGCAGTAACACTAACGAGATTTCCTCCCTCCAGCTCATCCTCTCTAGGAGCGGTGGCTGCACTTCCTGCACTGAAAGTGCACCCCCTGGCGGTTAGGGGCTCGGGTTGAAAACCTGAGTCATGTCTGACGTTGGCTTTCCATCACAGCCCACTTCCAGGGACTCCAAAGTCATTCAGAATATAGCCAGGACCCCACGGCTCCTTCACCACGCCCCCCCACCCCCGTGTCCGGGGCGCCGTCACTTCCTGTTCTGATGACCCCAGCAGTGTGCCGACTCTTCCCATTCCCCCTACTCCTCCCTTCCGACCCCTAACCCGTCCTCCACGTAGTGACCATGGAGAAACTTCCAGGCCATGGGGACCATGCCCACGTCCTCCCTCATGCAAACCTTTCCGTGTTCAGAATGAAGCCAGAACTTTTCAGCAAGGCCCAGGAGGCCCTGTCTGATCTGGCACGCCCCCCGCCATCTTTCAAACCCCAATTTCTTGTCCTTCTCTTGTCCTGCCCACTCTGTCCTCATGACACTAGCCTTCCTGCCGTTTCTCTAATTGGCTTGACACTGGCAGATGTTCCGGTGTTACCTCTTCTGCGAGGCCTTGTCTAACACCCAAACTCTAATAAGTCCATCCTGCCAGTGGGGGTCGCTGTCTGCCCCTGTGTATCAAGGTACTTGTGTACTGCCTGTCTCTCAAACCAAGTGGTAAACTCCCTGGGGAGAGAAGACACCACTTGTCTCCCTAATCCCAGCACCCAGAACAGGGCCAGGCATTCGTGGTACTCAGTAAACACGTGACAAAGGAAAGAAGGGAAAGACCAGGAGTACGATCCATAGGAAGGACTCGATGCTTTTTTCATCTCCTGGGATCCAGGAGTCCGTGAATGGCCCAGCAGTCTGGCTCACCTGAAAAGCAGTGTAGGGTCTCAGGAAATCCAGGTGGTGCTGCTTTTCTGAGATTGAATTGATTTTCCCCTCCTTGATTCCTTCCTGTGTAGGCAGCAGCCTGCAGAGGACACTGGGTAAACCTAGGACATAGTAAGTGCTCAATAAATGTTTGTTGACTGAACAGTTGGGTTTCTATGGTAAACAACAAAAAGTGACAATATAAATTGTAAAAAAGGATGTGACTGATAATTGACTACTTATATCACTCTCCTGATACCTGCATCAAAAGCAGCATTGCACTTATTGGGGACACTCTTTTATTTTGTGGTCAATAGGAGGGGCTGGGATAGGAGGTCAATGGGACATTTGTTCCTGGAAATGATCTAATTCCTGTGAAGTTTTTCCAGAAATCAGGACCTGGATGGCACTCTAGAAGCCATCTAAGGAAAACAGTGACAGATTTTGTCTGTAAGATTCTCAGTGTACCACTTGACCCCACCTTCTGACTTGGGTTTCTCACGTGAAGAGGTAGACTGTTTATCTCCTGAAGTGTGTGTGCCGTTGTACCCGAAGACTCCCTGTGGATCACACGCAGTGGCCTCTGTGCATGCTTCATCACCTGAGAAAAGGTCTGCAGTGTGATGGCTGGGACTCTGGGGGCGAGAGCACAGGGCACTGCTGCAGGCGTGTGACAACAATCATTCTCTGTATTTCTTGTCTCAGCTCTCACAATGGAGGCATGTTTATTGCAAGGCCAGCACAGGGAGGGGAAAAGTCGGGAATCTGATGGAAACCACAGACACAAGGGAAGCATGCAGACCTTCCAGGGAAAGGAAGGGGCTGAAAGGAAGTTGCACCAGGCTCTCTAGGGCCTAAGGTGTGTGCAAACTGCAGGCATTCACCCTCGAGCCTCCTAGTTCTGCAGTCTGCAGGTGCTCGCCCCTGCCCTCCTCCTCTCACCCTCACCTCCTCCTCTCACCCTCCCCACTGCTGGAACCCTAGCCTTAGGCCGGTGATCGGGAGGAAAGCTTAGCTCCCAGCAGCTGGAGGTGCAACCCAGCACCAGGGGTACAGCAGGGAAGTTCGTGCTGCAGGTTGAAACTGGAACTTGAAATGCATATTTCCCAGAAACGTTATTGTAACCTGGGTTCAGTGGCATTGGAGTTTCTCTCCAACCACAGTTAGAGCATCCAGGTCTTCGGCTCACTTTGTCAGTGGCACGGGCCAGCCTCAGAGTGGTCACCCAAGGAAGAGCATTGTTTCTATGGAAACCTGCAATCCGTGACCCAGATACCCAGATTAAAATGTTGCCGTTTTATTTAACTCAGTCTGTGGGTCAGTTGGGGATTGCCAATATTAGATACAAATTAGACTTCTCTTTTTTTTAACCTGTGCGGTTTTTTTATCCAGATTATCCATTCCTGTCAGGTAGAATAATGGCGGGGGGTGGGGGGTGGCCTGTGTCCTCCAGGGTCTGTGTTTAGACGGAAACTTCTGCTATGGCAGAATTAGCCAAGGCTAAGGTGGAAACCCTTCTCCAGCCCTTGTTCATTTGCTTTTCCTTTTATTTCTTGAAACCCCGCAGGGCGAGCCTTGCTGAGACTTACCGACAAAAAGCTTGAGCGAATGGGGATCGCCCAGGAAAACCTCCGGCAGCACATCTTACAACAGGTGCTCCAGCTGAAGGTGCGAGAAGAAGTCAGAAACCTACAGTTACTCACACAAGGTACCCTGCTGCTTTCTGTGGGCAGATGGAAGGGGAGCCCGGAGGGAGGGCACTCTGACCATGGTGACACAGGGGAGCTGGGGAGACACTGTCATTGTTTTGTTGCGGTGGTGGTGGCGGCGGTGTTTGTTTGCAGCATTTTCTTTATTTAAAAAAGGATATAGATTTAAAGACCACTCTCTTCCTGAAGTGCCTCTTTATCAGAGCCCACTAGGGGGAAGGATGCACAAAGGAGTCATGGATGGGCAAACAGTGTTGTCTCAGGCAATTTCAAGGTCATCACACAGCTGTGTAGGTTGTGCACTGTACAGCCCCAGAGAGGACCAGCCACAGAGGTCAGGACCCCTGGAGTTGTCCGGGGTGCTGTCTGCACAAGTGTGCCCTGCGGCCCCAGCCGTCTCCATCTGACTACCGGCGCCCAGAGGGTCTTGGGCTCTGCATGATCCCATAGTTCCTGTGACTAGAGACGTACATGAGATTTTAGTTGTGTTTTGTTTTCCTTCGCTTCCCACTGACTGATGGGAGAAAAGCATCTTAGAGGACTGTGTCTCGATGTGTATACGTAAGCACACACACACTTGAGAGTTTGTGAGCAACTGTTTAGAATCTTGAAAATAGAACCATTTAAAAAAAAATAGGCTGTAGGGAATTTAAAACTGCAATGTTGATACCATTGTAGTTCTAAACAAGAGCCGTTAATAACTTCAGTATGTGGAGAGCACGTAAGCGTCCCATCACTGGAAGTGAGAATGTACAGCTGGAGTTTGAAGAAAACCTTCAGTTGCGCTATACGGAATGGGTGGGTCTACAGAAGATGCCGTTGCCGTCAACCTCTGTTGGCTGTCACCCTTTGTTTTATTTTAATGCCCATTATATATCACTTTAAGTGAAAGGATAATAAAATATGTATCTTCGAGCCTTGGGTATTTTCAATCCATAGACTCTTTGTAATTGCATGCATACTGATATTGGAGAAATCTGGGTCAGCCAAGTTTCATGTTATTGCATTTAGATTAACCCGGTAATAGTCGACTTGCCTAGAGGGAGTAATGTACTGCCCGAAAGCACGCCTGCTCCAGACGGAAAATGCAAACTTCGAGTGATAGGAAAATAGTATTGTTTGTTTGTTATGCATTGTTGGCACTGGTCTCCAGACACCCCCACTGGTAACGTTATAGGTACTGGTACGTTGAGTAAGTTAAATTTGCATTTGACATATGGATATACATTTCGTTTTCTTTGGAGAAGTAAAGAGAGATTCAAAGACTTCCCACAAGAAAGTCCAACACAGTGCTATTTATAAAACTGAAAAATTTGAAACAACCTAGAGGTCCAGCAATATAGAAAGAATCAAGTGGTTCTGCTTAAATTCATAAGATCTAGCCCTGGCCAGTGTGGCTCAGTTGGTTGGACATCATCTTGTGAACCAAAAGATCACTGGTTCAGTTCTTGGTCAGGGCACATGCCTGGGTTGCAGGTTCAATCCCCAGTCAGGGCATGTACGGAAGGCAACCAATTGATGATTCTCTCACACATTAATATTTCTCTCCCTCTTTCTCCCTCCTTTCCCCTCTCTCTAAAATAAAACACAAAAAAATCATAAGATCCGGTGTAATACAGTCATTTACACTCCATCTTCAAAGAATATATACAATACTATGAGAAAGTATTCAAGAAGTAGTAGGAAGTAGGTAAAAACAATATATATAAAATTTTGTTGACTGTATGAGCCCAAGTTTGGAAAAATCATATTTTTATATGTAAATAGAAAACAGGCTACAAACGAACATGCCAATATTTTAATATTAGTTCTCTATGGGTGGTGGGACTGTGGGTGCTTTTAATTTTTTCTTTGTATTTTCTGTATGTTCCAATTTTCCTAGTACAAGTGCGTATTACAGTGATAATCAGATAATATACATTTTGCAAGCTTCCACCATAGGCGTCACTCTGTCAGGTTCTGTTTAGCATCTGAGGTTTCCTCTGTTCTTCTGTTTTCCTCCTGCGATGATATATATATATATATATATATATATATATATATCCACAGACCTGAATTTATCACGTGCACCTCAGACTCTTTTTTATCTCTGCTGCTGTCAGCCTGAAGCCTGTTTGCTTTGCAAAATCATTTTCTACAGCTTTCATTGCCCTAGATGCATAATATATAAGATTTTTCCTGAGATAGTACTCAAGTCTATTAAGCTAAATATATGTTTGTGTTCTGGGAAGGTAATGCCAAGTTCAGCCTGTTCAATTCCGTTGTTGTCACTTCCTTTAGCCTTGAAAGGCTGTGCGTTTTGAATCCTTCCATTCTATTCCCTTTAGAAGAGGGAGCGTTCTCCAGCTCTTAGATATTTTGTCTGCGCTCATATTGCCTTTCTTATTGCTTGTCCTTTACATGTTAATGTTGAAACTCATTTTATGTCGGGCAGCCGTTAGAAAAATCCATAGCCTTATCAAAAAGATGGTTTCTTTTTAAAACATAAAACAAAAAGTTGGCAAGGTTGTTTGGGTTTTTTTTTTTTTGACTGAAAATAGAAATTCTAAAGACAGCTGGGTTTGCCTTAAAATATTTTGGGTATAGGTTTGCTATAATAAGAGTTGAAGGATGGAAAATAGACTTTGGGTGGTGAGCATGCAGTAGTGAATATAGATGTTGAATTATAATGCATACCTGAAACTTACACAATGTTATGAGCCCACGTTACCTCAATTTTAAGAAAAAGCAAGAAAAAAATCGCCCATTAAAGTCATTCCTTATTTCCTCCCAACACCCTCCAACCACCAGCCCTCGGAAACCTCTCATCGACTTGCTATCTGTTTGCCTAGTCTGGGCGTTTCCTGCAAATGGAATCATTTCAAACATGGTTATTTGCCATCAGCTACTTTGACTTAGGCTAAGGTTTTTCAAGTCAACCCATGTTGTAAGCCTGTGTCCGCATCTCACTTCTTTTTATTCCCAAGTAATATTCCTTTGCGTGCGTGTAACATTTTATTTATCCATGAGTTAGGTGACGAACATTTGGATGGTTTCTGAATCTTGGCTATTATCAATAATGCTATTTTCAACATTTGCGCTCAAGTTTTGTGTGGACCTGTTTTCATTTCTCTTGGGCACATTCCTAGGAGTGGAACGGTTGAGTCATAGGATAACTCCATATGTAACCATGTGAGGAGCTGCCAGACTGTTTTCCAAGGCAGCTGCACCATTCTGCATTCCCATAAGCAGTGTGCGAGGGTTCCAACTTCTCCACATCCTTGCCAACATTTGTTCTTGTCTTTTTGATTATAACCATTCTGATATGTGTGAAGTGGTACCTCATTGTGATTTTGACTTGCGTCTCCCTGATGGCTCACGATGCTGAGCACATTTTTCTGTGCTTATTGACCGTTTGGGTATGTTCTTTGGAAATACATCTATTCAGATCCTTTGCTTATTTTTTTTAATTGGATTGATTGTTTTCTCCAAGTTTTATTTTTGACCTGCTGTGTTCTACCACGCTTGATTACCTACTTTCTTTACGAGATCAAGAGCTGAATATGTGGCCACCATTTCCAAAGAGGGGCCCCATCCTCAAAGCATGAAGTCTTGCTACCTCCAGAGGCGTTCGAAAGAACCTGCCACAAACTTGGAAATCAACTCTGTAATGCAGTAAATGAGTAGACTCTAAATATTTTCTCTCAAAGAAACAACATTAATCTGGATATAGAAATTAAACGCACAAACAGCAAATCAGTTGCATCAGTTTGTAATCAGACCTCCAAATTAGATACACCCATCTGAATGCTCACTTTGCCATGTTTCTAGAGGAAATAAAATAATAGCTAATTAAAACTTGTCTTAAGCTGTTAATTCGACACCAGTCATTTCACCCAGCTGGCCAGGAGCCCCAGGCCAGTAAAAGGGCTAAGATGGCCACAAACGGCCTGGGAAAGCTGGTCCTAGCCAGTGTGGGTTACCCGAACTCACACGAGGAAAACCAAGTATTTGCCCTCCTTTTCCTTGCTCTCCTCCTTCTGGATGCTGACCAAAAGACAAGCACTATAAGGCATTTAAGAAATGTGTGTGGTGGATGCATAGTAAATATATCTGTTTATAGGCACTGTTAATGCCTCCTGACAGCAATTCCTGCACCCGCTCATCATCTCCAGCCAGGGCTGTCTTTTAGCTGAAATTCTGGCCTCTGATTTCCCTGCCTTTTTCCACAAGGGCCCAGTAACTACCTGACATTTGCAGCAACATAATCAATGTTTGGCCCTGCTTTCACGTTGTTTCCTTTGGTGGCTTTGAAGTGGTTCTGTCTTCCATGCAGCCATTTGGTCTTCGGTGCCCCGTCCCTGGCACGGCAGGGGTGTTGATGCGGGGGGCTGGCTGGCTTGCATGCTCTTGTAGAAAACTCCGCCTTGTTAGGGCACCTTCAATTCTCTCTTGGGAAATGCAGTGCAGAGCTGGAAATGTCATTATGATACTTTCCTTTTGCTTGATTCACGGGAGACAGAGGGAAAGGTGCCTTATGTAACACAGAGCAGAGCCTCAGTGCAAACTATTTTGGGATCTTTCCAATTAATCTATAACCAGCCGTATGATGGGCATCATTAGCATTTTATTAATGGACAATATTTCTAGGAAGAGAACACCCCAGGGACACCGAAAGCTTTTCTCATATAGCTAATGAGTGTTAAATGTTTACAGTATACAAAGCATTGCACTAATTGTCACATCTACTCCTGACATTTGGCCTCCTGTAATCAGCACAGTTATTGGCTCCGATTTAACAGGGGGAAACTGAGGGCGGAGAATTGAAGCAATACTCCCAGAGTCAGACAACTGGTAAAAGCATAGTGCGGGTCTGTCTGGCTGCACAGCAAATTTTTAGCCATTAAACTTCACCACCTCTGATCTGTCAAACGAGAATAATAATTCCTGCTTCATGGTGGTGCTAATGATTAAATGAGACGTTACATACAAGCCATATAGCATAGTTCATGACATATTCTATGTATGTGGGCCGGCAGATTTTTTGTATAAAAGGTACGACAGTTAAGTATTTTAGTCCCTGCGGGTCGTAGCATGGGAAAGCAACCCCAGGCAACCCTAAAGGAATTGGGCAAAGCAGTGTTCCAACAACACATCACGGGTGAGAGTAATTGCTGGGCACGATTTGTGGGACCCTACTTGACAAGGTTAAAAATACAAACTTTTGATATTGTCATCAAGGTGATTGTGTTGATTCTTAATGTCTTCCCTTCTGAGCTGTACATGCTTCCTTCAACCCGAGGGGCACTAGCGTAGGGAGCCACTCCTGGCCCCTTTTCAGGCTCTTCCTTGTCTGCAAACACATGGGCAGTGTGGAAATAGGACAGCCACTTGGAGTTAGGTAAGTGCACACAGTAGAAAGCAGCATTCCCACTGGAGGGCAAGGCAGATGAAGGTAGTAAAAACATCCATCCTCAAACGCCTTTTTAATAAGTGCCTACACAATGGGAAAAAAAAAAGAAGAGCATGATTGTTTACTCAGGCCAGTTATAGCTCATTAAACATTAGTGTTTCCCAAAAGACTTTTTCCACATTGTCCAAATATATGTGTCAAATTTTAATTGCGAATTTCATGACCAGATGGACTTTCCCAAGGCTCCATCTTTCGAAGCAACACCAATTAGAGACACGACTTTCCAATCCAAGAAGAGTTTTCAGAACCACGTGTACGGACTGGGTATTTCGGTCCCATCGCCCCCGCAACGATACTTCAGCAAGCGAAGCAGTCCATCTGAATCGAAACAGGCCATCTGGTCCACCACCTCGCTTAAAGAAGGAAGTCTTTGTAAAACATAGCAGTAGACTCTTTGGGAGCTTTTCCAGGCTCACTTTACAGAGTTGGGCACCGAGACCCAACGAGGACTAGGGGATCGTCCATGGTCACACCACCAGTCAGTGGCACGACAGCCAGTGAGATCCCGGTTCTCCAGGTTCCCAGACAAGTGTTCTTTTCCTCAGCACTTTCAAGTGCAATTTACGTAAGATAAAATGTTTACTGTCAGTGCTCAGTTTTTCAGGTTTGGACAAAGCATACACTTGCGTAACCACCACCACAGTCAAGAGAAAAAAGTTCCATACCTCAAAAAATACTCTCCCTGCTTCCCCTTTGTTGTCAACACTTCTCGCTGCTCCCAGCCTCTGGCAACCACGGATATGCTTTCTGTCCCTTTAGCTTTTCCCCTCGCAGAATGTCATATCAATGGAATCCCGGAGCCTGGCTTCCTCCTTCACCGACTGCCGTGCGCTGAGGTCTTTCAGCGCGGTGGTGTGCATCACTCACTCGGTTGTCCGTTTTCATCGCTCAGTGTCCCACTGCACAAGTGTACCATAATTTGTCCATTCCCCAGCAGAGAGACACCTGGGTTGTCTCCAGTTTGGGCAAATACAAAGGTATCACAAGCATTCACATACAGGTGTTTATGTAAAATCGGTTTCTACTTTAGTGGGTAAGCACCTAGAAGTGGGACTGCTGGGTTATATCATACATATATGTTTATCTTCATAAAAAAACTGCCAGGCCAGTATTCTTAAAATGAGAAAAGTATATGAACAGTATTAGACAGTGGGTTTAATACATACAAAAATATGTTTTAATGTTGTACTGGAGGTTTTCAGGAAATTACTGTGTCTTTATAGAAGCCCCACCTCACGCTTCCTGGAGGCACCGCTGTCTTAAGAAGCCCCTCTTTTCCTGAGAGTTTATGGTAAATTAGCTCAAAATAACTTCAGGTCAAACATGTTTATGGTTTACTCATTAATTTGCTAAAAAAAAAAGTTCTTAGCATCTTTGTATAGTTAATAGAATAGGGTTTTCCACAGACATCATTGAGACATGCATCCTTTGTCTCCCCTCTAAGGAAGAAAATCTCGTGTTTCTAGCATCTACAGAAGAAAGCCTGGGGCAGTCAGGTTCCCTTCTGTGCCTACAGAAGTGTGTCTGATGGGTTTTCCAGTGCCTCCCAAATCACACCGTTTGAACTTCCAGGCCGCTGCTTGTGTCTTATTTAGCTGTGCTACCCGTGTTACAGACCTGATGTTCACTCTCTGCATGGCCCTTCCGCCTTCTTGCTGGGTTTACCTTGAGCTTTTCCTCCTTGGTCGTCATCTGTGTTCGCGAACATGATAATGACTCTCTTGGTTCCCCCTTCCCTTTCTGATGTCTCCTTTGGAGGCTGGTGGCAAGCCGCCTTCCCCTCCCACTCCCCAGATGTTGGTGTTCCCCACTCACAGCCCGACTCCTTCTCCTTGCTCTCTGGGGAGTCCCACCCACCCCCACTGCGTTAACCACCCCCTGCCTCATAGTGACTCGCAGACGCATCTCCGATGTCTCTGAAGCTTCAGCTCCTGGTTTTAAACTCCCCTAGATATTCCACTGACACCTCAAAAATATCCCAGATTAACCCCATTGTTGTTCTCACCATCTCCCTAAGCTGTTCTCCCCACATATTTCCTCTCAAGGTGAACAACGGCATTACTCACGTTATCACCTAATGCAGAAGCTCAGAGTCACCTGCGATTATTCTTTTCCCTTCACCAGTCCTAGGTAACCAGTGACCAAATCCTCTGAATTCTGCTAGGAAAATGTGTTTCCCATCTTTCCTTGTTTCAGCACCGCCCCTGCCATTCTGTTAGTTCATTCCTCCTTCATAGGCCATTAGAGTCACCTGCTAATTATTATTTGATCTCTAGTCTCTGCCCTGACCCATTCATTCTCCTTTAATTAATTTCCTCTTCTATTGCCAGAGACCATGTAAATGTATTTCTGACCACATTATTTTCCTCCTTAAAACATTTGATATCTCCCAATTGCCTACAGAATAAAATTTAAACTCTTTAACATCCCGTAGAAAGCCATTCTGGGCATTTTATAGATGTATTAACTTTGGGTAAGTCACTTATCAGAGATTAAGATTCCTCAATTGTAAAAATGGGGATAGGCTCTATTTCACAGAGTTGTCATGAGCATGGTGTAATGGAGCTCACGAAGGACCTAGCCTTGATGAGCTAGCACCCCTTCTGAGAAACGTTAGCTCCTCTCTCGGGCAGAACCAATCGTTCCCCCTTCTGCATTGCTAAGCACTTCGTTCATTCCCATCATGTTGTATTCATTACAAAGTGTCCTTTCTTGCTCTTCCACCCAGTGAACACGAGGCTGTGTGGTGGGTACCAGGGATGAAAAGGGGTACCCAGTCTAGCAGTGAGGCCAAGCTGTGCCTGCCACCGTATTGTGGAGATGCACAGATGGGCAGTGACAGCACAGAGCTGGAAGAGGGGAATGAAGGAAGACGGACCAAAGGTAGACCACAGGAACCAGATGCTGAAGGACAACCGTTTGGATGGATGGGCAAAGGTCAGCATGAGACCGAAGCAGCGGCCTCCACAAAGGCACAGTGGACAGTGTCTGTCCATCTCCCCTGCAGGCTGTAGACCCCTCAGTTGTCTTCCGATTTTTCTGTGTACCCCTACATCCTAGCCCTGTACCCGGCCGAGAGTGGTCCCTCTGTTTTTCCTGATTTTAATTTAATTGTTGCCCTTCTTTCTATATATTAATCCTAGTTCATTTTCAACTTAATCTTCTTGAAGCAGTGAATGGAATATCAGTTTGTATGGGTTCATAGTTTAAGCATGAGAGGAGCTGCAAGCCACTTCAGATAATCTTTCTCCATGAGCAACATGACCCAGGACCTTTTCCTTCCCTGTGACTTGTTGTTGTTGTCGTCGTCATTGGCTCGACTGGTCAAGACAATGGCGAGGGCTCCCAAACACAACCCACGCCTTTGGCAACAGCCCTGAAACACATAAGGCACCCACTTGCCTTGACTCACCTTGCCTAATGTTTTCAATTTCTCCAAAAACCCATTTAACTGCCCCCGGGGCTCGTGGTAGATGAGGATATTAGCTAGGTAATTTTATAGGGTTCTGTGCAGATTATTTATGTGTGATTGGGGTCTTTCATTACCGCTTCTTCATTCAGTCTTATTTGATTATGACCTGCCCACCAAATATTTCTTCCCAGTTGCATCGAAGATAGCATTTCCTCACACTGCCACCTTTGAACTTGCTGCCAGTGCTTTTCAAAATCCGCACTCTGTTGTGCAGAGTTCATGACCAGGGGTATTTCTAACTTTATCAGGTACCTGCGCCTTCACTGACATATTCTGTCATCTAAGCTTTATGTTCGGAGGCCCACACACGGGCCACTCCTCGGGGGTGGAGTTAAGCCCCACGTCAGTTGATCCGTAGGAGTTGGCATTGTGATGCCGGCACCCGAGCCAGCACCCACTCCTGTTCCATTTTCATCCTGGGAGTCCACTGTGGCCAGTTCCCTCAGGACGGTGTTTTATTCAAAGTGGGGCTCGTGATGGACACTTGCCTCTCGACTGTTGTATTCTTCACGGTAGGGCAGCACCTGCCTGTCCACAGTGCCGCCGACGGCCCCTCCAACCAGCAAGTGCAAGAAGCACAGCACAGTTTTCTAATTTGGACACGTTCTATCAGGAATTATTCTCGTCACTACTTCTGTACACCTCAGTGTGTAGTGAGATAGTTTAATGGTGGACAGTAACCTTTAGGGAAACTCCAGATATTGCAAACGCTTTTGTGTCTACCTTGCAAAAATCACCAGTCTCAGCCTTCTTCAGCCTTGACCCCTTTGCATTTAAATGTTGCAGGTGAAATAAGCAATATCTTTGATGCCTCTTGTTTGGACGGTTTAAGATGGCCATGGGATTGCATTGTTATTTCACCTTGACTTTGTGGTTTGACTGTGGATTTGAAGGATCTTGAATGACGGATACTTGTATGGGTTTTCCACAGTGACATTCATTGATTTCTTCAGGGTAAATCTACACCCTGTAGTCTGGGCTCTCTGGTGTTCAAATCTTCTGTGGAGTTTTTGGAAAGGCAACTGTAATAGGACAATGGCAGGTGGACTAGAGGAGAGAAAATCAAACCCATTTTCAGGGATATGCTGAACCGGTTTGGCTTTTCTAAGGAGAACTGGAGAATTATGTCATCTACATGCTTTAGAACTTCTGTCCCTAGTATTTTGTATTATCTGCTTTCTCGATGGCCTTTTTGGAGGTCACCAATCCCCAGAGCCTGGAATAAAGCTCTACATGGCGTAGATGTTTAAGGCACTCCTTGTATCCAGGTTTCTACGTGCCAGTTCCAGAAGGCACCACACACTACACTGTGAATGGCCCAGCCTTGTGCCCCAGCCAGGGGTTAAAGTCTGCTCTTCTCTGAAATAACCGCTCCCTTCTTAGTTTCCTCCTTTCTTGTTTATTCCTTTACAATAGTAATCACATAGTAATCTGTCAAAACAAACAAACATTTATTGAGATCTGACCATGTACCCAGCACTGTATGTTATGTGTTAGGGATACAGGGGATAAGACGGTCTTTGCCCTTGAAGTCAAGTGAAAGAGACATTAAGGAAAGACCGTGGTCAATGTAGAATTCTGGGATTGTGAAGGCATGGCATCCAATCCACAAGGAATGTGTTAGGAAAGTTTACAAGAATGAGTGACCTCTGAACTGAGCCAGTGCTGTAGTTAGCAGGGTGTGTCTATTTCCTCTCTAGTCATCAAATATAAACTTGCCAGGACAGATAGAACCTTGGAGCGGTGTACCATGCCATAAAAGAATATTTACTAAAACAAGGTATATTCCCTGTTTCTGCCGTGTGCCAGGCCCTTACTGGTGCTGGTGAAATTCATTGAGCAAGTTAGAAATGGTTCTGAGATACACAGATTTTACATTTTAATGAGGAAGACCCTCATCAAACAAGGAAGCCTAGTAACGTGGTGAATGATGGGAAAGGGAACGTTAATTATACTTTGGAGGGTGAGTAAGCAGAGGGACTTGCCTGGCCCTGGGGGATCGGGAAAATTTCCCTCAGGAAGCTCAGATCTGAAAGAGGAAGAGGCAGTAATTAGGGCAGGTGGGAAAGACGTCCCGGAAGGAACATCTGAAGGAAACAGCGGTCTGGAGCCAAGACGGAAGAGCAGGCTTGGTGCATTCCAGGAATGTGAGGAAGGTAGTGGCTAGTATGATTGGAGGATCAAGGGTGAGTGATAAGGGAGGGGGACGGCAGGAAGTGAGGCTGGAAGGGTAAGGGAGGTGCCCAGTGGCGAAGTGAAGGCCTCGTTTTTTCTACTTTCCTTAAGGAATTGAGTTCCTTCAGACAGTGGGGAGCCAGTGAAAGGTTTGGAACCAGAGACTATCCTGATCAGATTTGTACAGCGAAAGATAAGGAGATGCACCGGAGAAGGATGACACAGGCCAGATAGCTAGTTAGGAAGCTGTCGTGTTCATGTGTGTTGGAGACAGTGACAACCTGGATGAGGGTGGTTGCAAGGAGGGACAGAGAGAAGCCAACTCAAGAGACTAGGCAACCTGCAGTGATAGATTACAAAACGGTAAACATTAAGATGACTCTGAATAGCTTCCTTATCTCACAGAGCTCTCACTCTCCATCCCCTGTTGTCCACTAGTTTGGGCTGCCAGAACGGGAGGCGTGTAGTTTTGCTGACCTGTCTCCTGCATATACCCAAGATATCAGGGCATGGAGAAATCAGACTTGCTTATCTCCCAACTTGACATCATAATAAAGCAGAGATGCCAGTGTAGCATTTCCCGATGCCCCCAAACATCCTGAGTAATCTTAATCTTGTTAGATCAATGACTTGACATTTTGCTAGTTGCCATTTTAATTGATTTAGCTGAAATTGATTTGGCATAAATGAGAGCATGGAAAATTATTAACAGTGACCTCGAAGGTTTCAAGAGTCTGCTGTGTAAGAGGTGATGTGGCTTTGATTTATACATCTGAAGGCTCCCTCTTTCCCAGTTATAGCAGAGAAGTGAATCGGGTATAGCACTAAAAGCTATTGAACATGGATGAGGGTCGTATTCAGAGAGTCTGAAAATATATGAGAAGCGTCTGAGTGTACATTCCAGTTCATCCCATTTCTATCGTGTTGGCTGGTCACCCTGATTCGTGTTTACAGTAAACTGCAAATGCAAGTACTTATTCTTCTAAGTATCAGGAAATTTGACTTTCCCTTTGTCATTTGTGTCCCTAATATTCAGACCATACCGTGGAAAAGAAGAAGAAATGAAATAATAGCAGAGCAAATTTCAATGACCTGAATTTGCTTTTTATTTGGTTTTGTTCTAAATGGATCCCCTCCTGAGACTTGGGCATTTGTTTTGTTAGACAAAGAGTTTTACTATAATAATTTTGGTCTGGCAGGATTTGACATGTACTAAAGTGTAAATAAATGGTCTCTAATTTTCTTCCGGTTTTTAAAAGTTTAAATATGCATCACCTTTTGTGCTTCCTCTCTCCCTTTCTTTCCTCCTTGTCTCCCCAGGCCTCCTCCCCTCCCCAATACGCCCCTGCACTAACGACTCCTCTCAGCCCTCAGAAGAACTAGTAGAAATTTATTAATTAAGGATCTGTGTCTCCTTTTTTTTTTTTGTCAGGGAGAATCATTTGTTTTAGAGCCGATTTTCCACTTTAATTAAATGAAAATGTCACTCAGTCAAATGAATTCATTTATACTTATTTATCTAGTTCTCCAGGCTCGAATTTCTTTGAGAATTGAGCTCATCACATTTGCTCACAGAATGAACTAAAAAATGTCTCTCACGTTGGTTTAAAAAGCTCGCAAATGATTACTCCTCCCCCCGTAGAAGTGCTGTGTAAACAAAGCCGTGATTAACAAATATGCAGATGGTGACTTTCTTGTGTACATGTTATCTGAGTGCATAGAGGAACGCGTGTTTGAGGATGTCTGTGTGCACACGTCACCTGCGCGTGCGAGAGCAGGACAGTGGGGGATTCCCATCACCACTGTCCCTGAGGACTTAAGAAAGTGTCAAAGGCAATATTTTGACCATCTGTGTGTCTTTATTTGCCTTTCAAAATGTGAATTGATGGTGCAGCATTTAAAGCCCACCCCCTCTTTCCCTACTGATTTTTTGGAGGCTTACTTATTGAGCGTGGTCTGTATCCAATGTTATAATCCCTGCTTTAGGATGCTAAAGTAGAATTCGTACTTGATCATTCACTCATTGAACACCTTTTATTGCGTACCTACTATGTGTTGAGCTAGGTATTCACTCAATGATAAACAGTGTATTCCTGGGAATTGACAAGTAGGCCAGCTGCAAGTTCTTTTTTATATGAGCGAATCGTGTTCACTTTCCAGAAGGCTAACACCCTGGTTCTTAGGAGTTCTGTTCTGCTCTTCCAGAACACATTCTGAAAGGGGAAAATGTCACCTTAAATACTTCTCAAAAAAAAAAAAGCTTCCATCAGAGTAGTTCTGTATCTCACTAAGAGGGTAGAAATGGGCTCTGATGCCCAGCTGGCGTGGATAGACTTTTATTTAGACTTTCTGCTGATCTCACAGCCCCAGATGTGAACTCTTTCACCAACACCCTCCGTGGTAAAACCCCTGTGAGTTCAAAGCTCAGGTCTGAGGCAACGCACTAAAAACTGGCTCCCTCATATGCACCCTGCCATTTCTCCTTCTGTGATACGAGCAGGCTTTTCACTTCACCTGGCTTCATTCTTTGCTTTTAACTTTAAATGGCCTGGAGACAAAACTGGGTTTTAAAGGCTTGAAAGTTGAGTTTCCAAAAGCTTAGTGAGTGCTCCATAAAATCAGCACAGTTTTAATCTTGAAATAAGTTATCCTTTTGTTGTCTTCTCTGCATCATAATAGGAGTTAAAATTATGACAGCTTGACAGTTTCTATTGTGTGAGACCGTTCTACTGGGAGTCAGGGGAACCCTCAGTTTAATCCAGTACTGGGGTTAGGCATTGCCAGTACTTGAGTTTTCTCATCCTTAAAATAGCTCCTTGGTAGATACTAAGTACTGTGTCCGTAAAGATAATTGTGGTAATTATTACTTAGACTCCAGGGAGCCCATCCTATTTAAGCCCTGGGCTTTGGAAGAAAAGGTTGAGAAAGAGTTGATCCATTTGTCCCTTGAAATGGATGCTGACAGTGTTGCCTCTGGCTGAAATCCCACTGCCCAGGAGTAAAGGAAAAAGCAATCTGGTTTCTCCAAACGTAGGAGAATGGCTTCAAAGGAGATCCATTCCAGACTGTATGAGGACAGCTTAGGGTATTCAATGGAATAAACATTTATTGAGCATCTACTATATTGAGCAAGACACTGTACTAAGTAACGACAGTCCCTTCCTTCAAGGATCCTTCAGACCAATGAGTATTCTAAACACTTGGGCTTTTAACTTCTCTAAGTCATATCAGAATTGGTCCATGGACCCAGGACTCTTAGCCCTCCATGAGGCCATGGTGAATGGCAGTGGCAGCAGCAATAATCACTACCATCTGCTGTGTGCATGTTATGGTATCAGCTGCGTTCTGAACACTCTATTTGCCTTATCGCTCTATCCTTACGAATACCCTGTGAGATGGGAGCTATTATTACCCCCATTTGGCAGATCAAAGAACCGAGCCACAGAGAATCATGAGGCTCAAACCAGGCCACGCAGTTTAAGAAGTGACGGAGCAAGCATTCTCTTCGGAGCCCGCGTCCTGGGGCATCTTGCTATGTGTGCTGCTATGACTCTGGCTACGGTGTGAATAAATTTTATTGCTTTGTGCCAAGTTCCATGCCAGGTACCAGAGGTCTAGTAGGGCACCCAGTAGAAATCCTGTCCTAACTGATTTCAGGGCGTAGAGAAGAGATGGATGTCACAAAGAGAAGTATCTAGTCCTGTCTTATTTAATGCCACCGCTGTGGCACGGCTTCATTATAACTACTTCTTTCTTAATGTTTTCTCAAAAAATTGTTTTGTATCTGTATCTGTTCAACACAGTAAATTTTAACTTTTGTTTTATCCCTTCTCTGAACACTTCCAGAGCGTCTCATCCCATGGGCTGGCACAGCGCCCCTAGTGGACACTTTCCGCCCGTGAGCATAGTCGTACCGCCCTGGAGCACGGTCAGCCACTCAGTCTTTCTCCAGGTTCCCAGTTACTCGTGCCCCCTTGCTTATGTTTATTCTGCTTTGGCCTCTCTTCCTGCCTTTTAGTTTGTCATCTGGTTTTGACTATAAAGGCAGAAAGAAAAGGCATGCAAGGGAAGGTGTTGGAATAGAAGCAAAGAAACCCCCAAAATCATATAATTATAGATGTACAAAGTCAAGGTCTAGAGAGAATCAAATTCACTTTCAGGGTTTCGAATTTGCTTTCTATAAAGACTCACATGTGAGAGGTAACCGATCTGTTTCTCTCCCTCCTTTCCCCTCTCTCTAAAAAAAAAAAATTAGTTAAATAAAATCTTTAAAAAGAAAAGACTCAACCGATGTTCAAAGAAGCAGAGGATCAAGGGAAGATATTAGAGGTTGTCTGGACCTGGTGAAAGCCAGCAGGAATATCATGAAATGGGCCACTGGTGGTTGGAAAAAACCTACAGTGAGACTTTGTGCGATCTGCAAGAGTGGCCACCGCTCTCCAGTGACAGGGCGGGGTCTCTGGAGCAGGTACGCTGCCACGGCCCCTGCAGCACGGCTCAGTTAGCACATTTTTGTCTGGGTCCTACCCACGGGAAACGAGGTATGTGTGCGTATGTTTGTGTGCATGTGTGTGTCTGTGCGTGCATGTGCTAAAAACCTGTGTTAAGGGTAATGAAGGAAAAATATAAAGTGGGATGAGAGGTCCTAACTGGGGAATTACCCTGCCATTTAAGTGGTAGCAGGGAGACATGAGGGTCGCCAGGTGAAGAGTGGGGGAAGAGCAAGCAAAAAGAGGGAAAAGCATGTGCTAAACTCAGAGGCACCGAAGAGTTTATTTAGCATGATCTAGGAACTGAACAGAAACCACGCGTTGGACCACAGAGCTCAAGGGAGAGTCACGTGGCCTGGACACAGCAAGAGCCAGGTCCTGCAGGGCTGCGAAGCCACATTAAAAATTTGGACTAGGGTCTCATCCAGTGTTGTGAGAGGCCATGAAAGGGTTTTAAGCAGACAAGTGATGAGATCTCATTTACACTTTTTCCCGTTACACAAATATTTTTATTGAATCATGTCGATAAAATTGGATAACAGGAAAACTTCAAATGAAATATTAAATATGATAAAAATTATTGAGTTTTCAAATTACTTCTAAATTTTATTAAATGTATTGGGGTGACATTCATTAATAAAATTATATAGGATGGATCTTGAGAATATCATACTAAGCCAAATAGTTAGAAAAAATCAAGAGTAATATGATTTCACTCATATGTAAAATATAAAACTGAAACAACAAATAAACAAGACAAACAAAAACTCACAGATACAGGCTGCAGTGTGGTGGTTACTGGAGGGACAGGAGTGTGGTGGGGGGAGACGGAAAGGGGGAAGGGAGTCAAGTATATGGTGACGGAAGGAGATTTGACTTTGGGTGGTGAGCACACAATGTAATGGACAGATGACGTATCACAGAATGGAACACTTGAAACCAGTGTAATTGCTATTAATCGTTTACATTTCTCAAAGAGTACCCTGGCAGCTGTGTGGAGGATGGACTGGACAAGGGCAGAGATGGAACCGGGGGGCTAGGCAGTGACTTCCGCAGAAATCCAGCTGAGAACACCTGATGGTTAGAACTCGGCTGGTGGCCACGGAGTGAACGGAGGAGAATCTGTGTGCAGGTCAAAGCAGTGGGACTTGATGATGGACTGGATGTGGCCCGGGGCGGGAGAATCAAGTCTGGTTTCCGGCCGGGGCTGCCGCACAGGCTGGGCAACCTGTGCTGAGGAGTGAGCATCAGAGGCTGGACTGGGGAATGAAGATGTCGGCAGTAACGTGTTCTGTGTGAGGCCCCTTTGAAACATTTAAGAAAGCAGTTGGCTGTCTTGACTATGGAGTTCTAATGGGAATTGGCACCAAACATGTACATTTAGGAATTACCAGAATCTATGTACACCTTGGCGGAAGTCCAGTTACTTGACCACTAAACTCTGCTAACCTTTATTCACATTGAATCTTGTTCTGTGTCAAACGAGAGAGCGAGAGGGCCAGGCTCCGGGAGTCCCACGTATGCCTCCTTCACCGACCTGCCCGTCAGTGGTTGTGCGTATTACAGGTCTCTTCTGATGAAGGTTGGTTTGTCACATAAATACGGGAAAGGGCCTCGTGGGGGAAAGAAGCTGTCCAGAGAGAGAGAGAGTGCCTGGTGAGGCCATATCATGCCCTGTCCTGGCCAGCCTTTATCCCCAGTGTTACGTCATTGTTAATAGGACACACTCTCACAGAGCGGCCCAAAGCATGGTCTTTGGAGTCAAAGAATCTAAGTTGCTCTCCCAGCTCTGTCCCTCACTACCTGTGCAAATGGCATATCCTCTCAGAAAGGAAGCTTTTTCTATCATAAAATAAGAACAAAAGTACCCAGTCCACAGAGTTGCAATGAAGATTAAAAGGAGATTTTTGCGAAGTGATTATTAGCACAGATCTGAATACATCGTAGATAAGAGGTAGATCTATATCTTAAAACACCTTCTTTCCAGAGATAAGTAGAAGGCTGAGATATGTGTTTTATAAGGCTATTCCAACAAGTCAAATACTGAGTTTTTGTTAAAATTCTGCAACCATCTCAAGCTAGAGTCAAGAGAAGGTGCTGTGTAGGGGGTGGGGCTGCCTCACTTCAGCCCCGTGAAATTGCTTCTAACACAGGCCGGTTTCTGTGTCAACCAGCATCCCAGCCAAAGTGCACTAGTACCATTGTCCGCGGACCAGTCTAGAAGATGGTGTGGAGGCTTCTCTGTAAAACTGTGCCTTTGGGTCCTTTTAATGATCTCATTTGATCAGGGCACATAACTTGTTCAAGAATCACCCCCAGCATTTTCCCCGGGTTCTTCATGAGCGCCTACGGAGGACGTTCTGTAGGACACGGAGCTCATGCCGTCATTATGGTGGGGACTGGGAGAATCCCCACCATCACCACCTCCAAACTGCCTGGTCTACATTCTTGCTATACCTTTGCTTCAATTATTAATAGTTCCTGTCTTTTAATGTTTAACGTTCAACTGGAAACTAGTCATGATCACTATTCAAGCCACCAAGTGCATTTACGAGGCATCTCCTAGCGTGCCCAGCACTGTTTGGATTCAGGATGAAGAAGGCAGACTCTGTCTTGTTATACTTTGACTCTGCAACTGGAGAAAAAGGGAAGAATATTCATAATGTGATACTCCTCATTAAGTGCTCTAGAACAGCTCTGTCCGATACAAGTTCCTGAAGTGCAGGACACACACGCTAGATCTGCATTGTTCAGAACAGTGGTCTGAGCCGATGCGGCCACTGAGCACTTGAAGTGTGCTTAGTGAGACTGAGGGACTGGGTTTGTAATTTAATGGTAATGTAAGTAGCCACACGTGGCTAGTGACTGCTGCATCAAATAGCACAGCTGTAATAGTTCTAAGGAGAAGTGGTGGGGGCTCCAGGAATTCAGGAAGGAAGTAGAACTTCAACTTGAGCTTAGAGGTCAGGTGGACACTGAAGGACCGCTCTAGCTATGGTGACAGCATGAGCAAAGGCTGCAAGGAAGGGGGACACATGTGGTTTGTGAATGTTACAGAGGTGAGGGAATGGAGGGAGACTTTCTGAAAATGACAGGGGAGAAGCTTCTAGAATCTAGACCATTCCTCTCTTTCACAAGTTTGGTGTGAGTATTTTGTCTGCATTGAGCCTCTCACTATTTGGAATTTGGAGCATTACATAATTCTGTTATGCTTTTTATAAACAAACGATGTTCATAGAGACCATGTAATACACAAGTTCATTGAAACTTTCAATGCAAATCAGATGGGAATCTGCAGGTTATTTGCAGAAACAATTACTTAGCAGAGGTGAAAGGAACCCACCTGGGTTGTTCAGTCACCCAGGGACTAACAACAGCAGAAACCGGACGGAGCGAAGGGAGGGACTTTGTTAGCAGAGTCTGCGCAGAGCAGGAGCCGTGGAAGAGGGGTCAGCTGACAGGGGGACCTTAGCAGACAGGGGTAGCCAGTGCCAGAACCATCGGGTCCGGTCCGAGCAGGGAGGGAAGGAGAGAAGAACAGACACACCTCTTGCCTACTGCCTCCTGCTGCTGCCTCTCGCTAGGCAAACACAACCCAAAACTCAATGGCAAGCAAGCAAGCAAGCACAGCTAATGCAGTCCTCAGGGGTCAGCCTGCCTTAGCAGAGCTGGGCAGAAAAGGTGGGAATGGATCTCGGGGATCGGACATGGAAGGAAGTGGAAATAAATAGCTCTCTTTGTTTTAATGTATAAAAAAAAAAAGAGTGTCATAGTTCAGGCTGCTACAACAAAAGTACGATAGTGGGACTGAGTGGGTTAAACTATAGAAATGTGGTTTTTTTACAGTTCTAGAGGCTGGGAAGCCAAAATCAAGGCGCCAGCTGATTGGGTTCCTGGTGAAAACTCCTGTCCAGATTTGCAGAAGGTTGCCTCCTTGCTGTGTGCTCAGGTGTTGGGGAGAGAGAAAGAAAGCATGCTCTGCTATCAGGGCATTAATCCCACCCTGAAGGCTCCACCCACGTGACCTCCTCCACCCACATGACCTCCCAAAGGCCCTGCCTTCTAATACCATCACACTGGGGATTAGGGCTTCAGAATTTTAGAAAGACACAAACATTTAGTCCATCGTAGCCGATAATAAAATGGAAGCCATATAAATAATGTTGGTTAAATTATGACAAAACCACACAATTGAATATGATATGGCATTGAAATTAAATGCAATGGCAAAAGAAAATTCTTGCTAGATATTAAGTGAAAAGAAACAAATAAAAACACCATATACAGTAGGATTAAACTGTTATTTTTACACAGTGTATATACAGTAAAATAAAAGACTATCTATTCATACTCAGAAAAAGAAAGAAAATTGGAGAGAAATGCACCAAAAGTATAGCAGTGGCTCACGGGTGTTTTAAATTTTCTTCTTGGTTCTCTCCTGGGTTTTCCAAATTTTCAAAAACAACATAATTACTGTGTTTTCCTGTCCGGAACAGTGTTCCTGTTGTTCTTGATGTAGCTGCAAGGCTGTGTTGAGGAGTGAGAGCTATCTGACCAAGTTCCTTCTGATCAGCCATCCACTCGCTCGGCAGTTAGCTTAAGTTTCATTGTGTCCCCGTCTCTGCAGTGACGACAGGCACCTGAGCTACACTTCTCAGTGTATTAAAAATGGGATGAGTCAATAAAATGCTCTTCTTTTAAAATATTCCGCAGAGAAACCCTTAGGTCCTGCAGAATGGCCTGGCGTTCTATCGATCCTTTTATTGCCTCATTTTCTCAAGCACTGTTCGTTAATTCAGATCCCCACCAACCGCCTTTCCCCGTTGTCTGTTGCACTTGATCTCTGTTACATATGAATCTCTGGTGGCACTTGCATTATTAAATTGACAGGCGCATAAAGCCTTATTGGCATCTGTAAGAATGAAGCACGTTTCTTAGGAACCGTGGCGATGGGAGCCATTTCTTTTTTTCCCCTGAGCCACCTGAGCACAGCCAGTTTTTGTACTCCTGTAATCTTCTCCTTCAAAACAGCAATCCGTCTGTTTCATTGTTTTATTCCTTCCCAATAGAAAAACATTTCCACCTACTGTCTAACTGATGTACAGTCATCTGACCTTGATGGACTCTTGTAGACGGGATTATCGCCAATGACTTGATGGCTTCTCATATTAGTTATAGTCCCAGTAAATCCACTCCCTCTCCCTGGCGTGCTCTTCCACCTCCAGCTGCCGTGCAGTTATTAGTTCCTGGATGGCTGCTTCAGCAGCATCACTCTAGTACTTGCTTGTAGCAGGTATTAATAATAAGCAGTGTGTAAAGGTGCCCAACTCAAAGGTTGCATGCGTGTAAGGATTACTGCTGATAACCCTAATCGTAATCACAGTCTTGCCTTGGAGTTAAGTTAGGGTTCTCGTGGTTCTGAAGAACAGGAGTCTGAAGGCGGCTTTAGCGAACCCGCACCACTTGGCGGGGTGTTCCCGAGGTACAAACAGGAGTCTTTGACAGGGCTCAGAGCAGAGTCGCGGCGGGGCCTCAGGAAGAAGAGAACTGTGAATTGGAAAGCCAGCAAGAATCCAGACAACGCTCTGCTCTGGCTTTCTTGTTTCTCCTTTTTTCTCTCTACTTCATTTCCTATACACAACATCTCTGTGACTCAAGTCACAGATGGGCAGGTGGCCTCTCACTGTGCTCAAGCTTGCTCACTGTGGCTAGGAACTTCGGACCTCTCTCAAGTGCTTTCTCCGTTTCCTCTTCCTGCTCCCAACCATTTTCCACCCCTCCTCATCCCAGCTCCGGATGGATGCCCTGGACAGGGACTCTCCTCGCCCCCGTCTTGATCCAGTCCATCCCGGACAGCGGCAGCATTGTACTGTCCACTGTGCCTTCCTCGCTGTCCAGAGTCATCCCCTGTGGGCATTGTGAGGCGGTCAGACACCCTCAGAGGTGTTCACCTCAGTTATCATGTAGTGGACACTTTCATTGTACTTAATCAGTGACGGAGATACAAACTTATCCAATTAACACTGTTTGCATTCATACTTAGAGGAAGAAGCACATAGCTTATCAAGATGGAGTTGTGGGGAAAAGTGAGTTTTGAAGACTTCTCTCCCACATGGCAAGAAAGAGCCGTTGTGTGTTCTTGACCTAGAGATTGTCACAGAGACGTGTTGGGAGATAATGGGATGTGATCCAAGGAACTGAAGTAAAACATCAGGTGTGGAATGACACCAAGTCAAGGAAAAGGGGGAGGGACCAGCCAATAAGAGGCAGGCCGGTTTCCCTTAATGAACATGACTGTCTGGGCACCACATGTAAGAATCTACTATGCTGTGGTCTAGGCACTGTGCATATTTAATGAAGCCTGCACCCTGCAAATAAGATCTGTTTTGAAGTGGCCAAAATATAATTAGCCTTTCTGTGTGGTTCTTGCTGTATTGGGTCCTCAAATTGAGACATGTATGTATTCACTCATCTAATAGCTAAATACCCACTGGTCCCCACTGGCCCCCAGGCAAACCGTAGGCAGAATGGTTATCAAACAAACCTTTACTCGAGTGTTAGTATGAATGAAGTTCTTTGCTAGGTACTTGAGCAAGCACTTGATGTTCTTTAACTCATTTACTTCTCACAAGAAACACAACGAGTGCTTCTCCCATTTTATAGAGAGGAATTCTGAGAGAATGAGGTGACAAGGTCAGGATGACGAGGTTAAGGTTTGGGAAGGCTGAAGCTTGACCCAGATGTGTATGACCACAGAATCCTTGGTTTTATTTTTTCAGTGTTGGGGGTGTGTTGCCTAGGTTATCCAGCCTGTCTTATTGACTGTTTGAAGGACGACTTGAGGAGCACCCCTTCCCTATCACAGACAGCTCCCAGGCTAGTGCTGACATGGACCAAGGGATGGTTAGACCATGATAAGCCACACATGGGGTGGCAAATACTGTGTCTGGGGAAGCTGGGGAACAGGCACCTGCCCCTTCCTAGGCAGGGAGCCTTGGGTAAGCTCCTTCCTTCTCTGGGCTTCGCTGCCCTATGCCTGTCAAAGGACCTCCCTACCTTATAGGTGACCGTGCAGAGTGGAAGAGTTGATGCCTCTAGAGGTCCTGGAGCAGCATCTGGACAAAGTCAGGGCTCCCACATGTTTCATTGCCATTCGCAAAGCACTGTGTACTGTGGGAATGTGTACTCCTGGATGCAGTCAGGCAGGATTCGGAGAGCAGAGAGGCTTTGACACTGGGTAAGGAGGCAAATACTGGATATTTAAAGGAAACTTCCGTGAACAAATGACTTCATTTAGTCCACACACACTTACTGAGCATGCACTGTGTGCCGGGCGCCCAGCCAGTGTTGGTTGTGGGTAGATAGGCATGGTGCTGTGAAAGCACACGGAATGTTCTGCACCCAGGCTTAAAAAAAAAAAAAAAAAGGACGAATCCTAAGAAAACAGCCACAAGGAATTAATTATCTCTAAGAACAATTATGGGCACGACAAAACTAGGGTTGTCTCAAGGAGATATCAACCGAGTTTCTTCACCAAGCCCTTTCTTAATTCTTCATTCAAGGAACTGTTTTAGCACACCCTCGTGCACCGAGGGGTCGCACACACAGATGCACCCCTGTGTCCACCCCCACACTACAAAACACGCCACTGCCCTTCACTTAACAGGATGAGTCTCCATATGCCCATACGACTTACTGCGTCCTTTCGGCCACCGGCATTCGACAGCCACCAAGTGGGAAATCCTGAACTGAATGTGTGCGCTTCCGTCACTCCTCTGGCCTCGGCTCTCACCGTTCACTGAAATGTACTGATCACAGCAGCTACCACCCACGTGGCTCTTGCTGTGTGTTAGAGCTTTTCGTGCAGCGACTCACTGAACCGGGAAGAGGTAGGACTAGGTAACTGCTGAGCACGGCAAAGCAGCGCAGTCAGGGGCGGGAACGCAGACCCCGAGTTGCAGGGCCTGAGCTAGTTTCCTGGCGTTGGCGGTTCTCAGCTCTGTGACATCTGTCTGAACCCTGGTGTACCTCAATTTCCTCATCCGAAAAGTGAGAACAGTGCTGAATACCCAGTAAGTGCTACCAGTGTGCTTGTTGAATTATTTTTTAAAGATTTTATTTATTTATTTTTAGAGAGGGAAGGGAGAGAGATAGAGAGAGAGACATCAATGTGCGGTTGCTGGGGGCCGTGGCCTGCAACCCAGGCATGTGCCCTGACTGGGAATCAAACCTGCGATGCTTTGGTTCACAGCCCGCGCTCAATCCACTGAGCTATGCCAGCCAGGCTTGTTGAATTATTTTAAGTGCATGAAGTTCTTTCTAGCTCAGACAGTTGCAACGCCTTGCTCTGTGCCCTGAATCACAGCGAGGCATAGACAATAGACTCCTGTGGCTCCAGGGCCAATGGGGGGACATGGTCCGATGAGGAGGCCTGCGGGAGCCGGAGCAGCTGCAGGCGGACTTCGGTCCAGGGCCCTGGAAGCCTTGACACCTGAGGCCAGTCAGAGCCAGAGCCCGTCTCCAGGAAGTAAATGCAGAGGTCAAAGGCCACGAGATATTACTAATTTCCTGGGAGTCTAGGACCGAGGCCAACAGCAGAAGCGAACTGCTTTTGACTGTAAATAGAGCAAGACTCTAAACCCCCTTCAATTAAACCTGGCGATTTAATCCATATGTTTGAAGACAGACACCTCGAGAGAAAATCCCCTCTGAATCAAGACTCACGCAGATCTACATGGCAGAAAAAGGGACAGGGAAAGGTGCCAAATTGAAAAATGACAAACTGCCACCAGGAGAAAGCCAGTTTTTAATATGCTTTAACTCTTTTTCTTTATCCCCCCTCAAGCTCTCTCCATTTGAGGGATGTTCTGTAACTCGGTAATTCTTCAGCCACATGTATGATCTATAGATAGATAGATAGATAGATAATGATCAAACAGGTTTGGGAAATGTCTTAATAAAAAAAAAAAACAACCTTTTATATTGCAGTGCTTCTCAAAGTCGTCAATAGTATCCCCACATTGGCCGTGGTGCACAGGACGTGCTGGATTCTATAGATCATAGGAAAAGGTGACACAGCAGGCCTGGGGCTGCTTTTCTGAAAGGTGCTGCTTCCAGGGGTGGCCCCTGCAGGTGTCTGGCATTTGGATTCCAGGAGGGTCCCCCCACTCCTTGATCAGGTGGTTCACATGCCTAAACTGTACAAATGGTGTCGTTTCTGCTGAACTCTGACCTTCTTCCTGAGTCTGGAATCAGGCACGTGGTAGGCAGAGGATGCACACGTGATCAGTCCCCAGGAAAAACCATGGGCACCGCATCTCTGATGAGCGTCCCTGGTGGACATGTCATGCCTGTTGTCATCACTTGTTGCCGGAGGCATTAAACGCATCCTGTGTGACTCCAGTGGGAGAGACCTCTTGCAAGTTTGTGTCTGGCTCGCTCTGGACTTCACACCATGTGCACTTTCCATTGCTGGTCTTGCTTTGTGTCCATTTTCTGGAAAGTACATCTTAGCTGTGAGTACAGCTCTGTGGTGAGTCTTGTGGGTCCTACTTGGGAATCACCTACCCTGGGGCTGTTCTTAGGGATCCCTGTCACAACCAAAGTCCTTTTCTCCACAATGCCTTTTCAACATCTCAGGAGTCACTGAGGTCCAACAACATGCAGTACAGGCAGTGGCAGTTCAATCCCACAAGTTAGAGGCAGAGATCATCCCACATCACTCCTCTGGGCTTTCTGGTGAACAACGTTAGGGTTCCTAAGGTCCACAGGGAGATCAAGACCAAGTGACGCCTTTCCTCCTGGCTGGGACACATAGATCAAATAGATACTAACAGAGCAGAACTTGCAGACATAACCTCATCTTTCTTTTAGAGCGCTCATGCAGGTAGGAATGGTAAGGATGGGACCAGTAGCCTCAAGATACAGGCATCTTTTATGATCTTCCATTTTTAAGCTTAGCCATTTAGCCCAGGATAACATCATTTATATACATTTATTTATATAAAGATTTTTTTTAATTTTTATCCTCACCCAAGGTCATGCTTATTGATTTTAGAGAGAGGGGAAGGGGGGCGAGAGAGAGAGAGAGAGAGAGAGGGAGAGAGAGAAACATCCATCAGTTTCCTCTCATACGTGCTCTGACCGGCAACCAAATCCACCACCTAGGCACGTGTTCCCTGACCCAAAATCAGACCCACGACCTTTCACATTATGGGCTGGCACTCCAACCAACTGAGCCACACCAGCCAGGGCATATTAGTGTTTATATAAAAATGAATTACATAAAATTATATATGTACATATGATTTCTTTCATACATGTAGTCAGACAGCCTTACTACAGGGACTTGATGGCTTTTTGAGCCTTGTGGCTGAGCCCGTGGCTTCTCCCATGGCGAGTATGATTCCTCTGAGTTCGTTTTACAGAAAAACCAGATGCTCCCAGGGTCTCCTGAGAGCAGGTAGGCTGCCGTGGTGCATGAAAAACCAAATGGAGAGGGCGATCAGCCCCAGCGTGTGTTCTTCCAAGTACCTTTCTCCTCCACATTCTTCATGGCTGACTCGCCCTCTGTGTTTTTCACAGCTGCCACAAGTTATATTTGTGTATCCTCTGCTGCGGGTAGGGGACTGTGCTTCCTGCCATCCAGCCTGCTCCTGCCTACTTCCTTAGCGTCGTGTGTCTAGACCAGCCTGACCTGCTTTCCTTTGACGTATCTCGCAGCCCTTGTTGACCCGTCTCCAGGTAGAAGCCACTCTATACCAAGAACCCACCAGTTATTAGTTAGTTTGGCTGGTTCCTTACCAAGCTGACCAGCAGACAGATAATTCTCTGAACAGTGCACCTTCCTCGCTGTCTCAGTACCTCAAGGTTATTGTGCATCATGCCTCCATTGATGTGCATCCTCTGTGCTTTCTGGACCTCTCCAAGTCCCAGCACATGCCCTACTCTCCTCTGCATGAAGCTGGCCTTCTCTACTGCACCCTGTGGAGCCTGCTGGACCTTGAATTCCCACCCATATGTCTGTCTTTAGCAGACATCTTTGCACTTGTCTTTTTTTTTTTTTTTTTTGGCTTGTACGTGCAGCACAATGACTGAGCTCCCATTTAAGAGCCACTCATTGCACTAGAAAATAGATACCAAAAAAAAAAAAGGAGCAAAGTCCCTGCCTCCAAGGAGCTTACTGTTCAGTTGAAATGCTGTACACCTTGTTATGCTACTATTTTCCCACGTGCTAGGGCTGACTCTTCTCTGCATCTCCAAACTCCCCGAGAGCAATGAACTCTGCTTGGGTTTTTCGTGTTTCCAGAGTCATGAATGTTCAATGGTAAAGAATTGTTAAGAACTCAGAAAAAAAGCCAGTTTCTGTCCCATTCCTAAAGTTCACGAACTATATTTGCTTCTATTTCCTCATCCATAAACTGGGAATAGTCATGTCTACCTCTTACAGTGTTGAAAGGGCTACTTAGAAACTGTTTGTAAGTGCCTGGCACTGGTCCATGCATGTACAAATCACTTAAATAAATGTTAGCCGTGATTCTTACTAAGCAAGCCTGTGACACGGAGTCTGAAATATTTTTTCCTGGAACTTTGACCTCAAAGCAGCACCGGGAGGCTTTTCCCGGTGGGCGAGATCCTGGCATTGTGCTGTCAACCTCCCCACGTCTGGTCCACCCTGAGCAGGACGGGAGGAGTTAAAAGAGAAAGCGGCTGTGAGTCAGGACACCAACAATGCATTCAAGACCCGCCTGGCTCGCTCCGCACGGGAACGTGGGTGTCCACGTCCATTTTTGGTGTGAAGGACACCAGCCCTAGCTTGCTCCTTTTCCTGACAGTCACTCAAGGCGGACTGGAGGCTGGGAAGAAGGAAAAAAAAATCTCCATTTACTGACTAAATGCTATGCTGCCAGCTGCCTTATATACATCCTTCATCTTCACAACATCCCTGCCAAGAAGGTGCTCTTATTCCCGTTTTATAGATCGGAAAACTGAGCTTTAAGGAGTTTAAGTAACTTGGCAAAGGTGCACGGCTAACCCAACACAGATCAGAAACCTTTGCCCTTTGCGTCCAATGCCCTTCATTCAGTGAGTGAATCCGTGGAAGTTCTGGCCTGGTTTGGCCTGATGTATCTGCTTTTCCCCCTTCTACAACGACCCACTCCCACTCCATCCAACGCTCCCACTGGTATGTGGTAGAGATGACAGCTCCTCGGCAAGCTTGAAACTCCATTGTCCTAATACAATGTGACAAGTGAGTTGCCTGGAGCAGAATGTAAGGAGGCAAGCACTCCCGGGCTCACATTTGTGTGGACCACTATTCCGTTTGTGCTGATGCCAGCCCTGCCCCTCCCACTCATTGTCCCAGTGTCCAGCTACCAGGGCTTGCTAGAGGAAACCACACGCACCAAGACCTCCCTCACCTTGACGATCAGGACGGGCCTGGGGATGGCTGGCAGACTGTTGGGCACCCTCACTGTTCTCAGATGGCACATCACCATTTCTGTATGGCTCCTTCCCTCCAAACTCTTCCCTCTCTTCCAAAACTACCTTTCATGACTTCCTTTCACTTGGCTTTCCCTCCAAAACCATAATATAGCCATACAGGAGGGAGGAGACCCCAGAGACCCTCTCCCAGGGCCCCAGATTTGGTTTTGACCCATGTGTTAACTCCAGCGTGTGAGTAGTGACTGGTACAAGAGAACTGTGGGGACACACCAGGGCTTAGTGGAAAGGCGGTGCCCTGGGTGAGCAGGGTTCACCTTGGACGCAGGATGCGGGCGGTTGCGTGTGTCATCGTTGGACCCCAGGCCTACACTCACCTTACAGAAGAGGAAATTGAGACCAGGAGAGGGGAAATGACTTCCCCGAGCTCAGTCAGCTAACTCATGCAACATGCGGGCGGGAACCCCGATCTTCTGCTCCTGGCACGTTTTCTCCGCTGCATCAGGAGATGGGATCCAGCCCACCATGGACCCTCTTCTCCTGGCTCCCTTACCCCGCGAAGGAGGCATGTTTTGTATTCTGGCTGTGCCTACTTTCACTCTCTCTCAAAAACCTGTCCCTGTAATTGAGTACAGGCAATGTGGTTCGGGGCCACGTACATCAGAAACATCTAGAATATTGATTCAAGATGCTGAGTCTTGGGACATTCCCTAGCTCAGAGTCAGAAAGTGATTCACTCACTACAGTTGAAGAAGTTCTAATGTGGAATTTGGACTGTTTATACTTATGACTTCTTATTTAGTTTGTTTTTCTTTCCTTTGGGGCATTCAGTCAGTACCTCCATCACTTTCTGATATTTCCAGTTCTCGGTCAAATTCAACAAGAAATGAAAATTACCACACTTTTCATCAAGCTGTGATTTGACCAGGACGGAAATGGGAGAAGGGAATTCTCAGAACAGGAGACGTTCAGTTTCTCATGTGGGTCATGATAGAATTAAACAGCAAGATCCCTTATTTCCCTGCTGGTATGTTTCCAATAATTCAAAAAAATATACTGTCGAACATGGTGAAAGCTCTTAAGATCTTCATTTTCAGTTATAGGCAAATATTTCCAAATACACGTCAGTGTTTTCTTAAAACACCTTTATTAGAACTTGGCTTAGCACTTGAAGCAGGGTTGGGCATGGGCTGTACTTGCAAATGAGCATGTCTGGCACATGAGTTTTTTCCAAAAAAAAAAAAAAGATTGAATTAGCTACTGATATTTAAGAATCAGGATATTTCACATTTTTAAGTTATACATTTTTGTCTGCTATTTAAAAATTTTCACAATATCTTATACTGGGCCACAGCCTCACAATGCAGCAACCAGGAGCACAGCAGCTGCTCGCTGGAACAGCCGACACCACACTAAAGACATTGGTAGATTCTTTAGCGTTCCACCTGCTGAGAGGCGGGGTCTGGGTGCCCTCCTCCCCTGGAATCTGGGGAGGCCTAGTGACTTCTCTGACTGGGGAAATGCAGCAGAGATAATGCATGTCAGTGCTGGGGACCAGGCTTAAGGAACTGGCAGCAGCCACTTTCTGTCTCTTGGGACCCTTGCCCAGTGGAACGAACCACCCTATAATAGGTGTAACCTCTCCGAGACCGTCGTGCAGGGAGGAGCCCAAGCCTCATGACGAGGTCCTAGAAAAGAGGCACCACATGGAGAGAAAGACACAAGGTCAAGGAGCACCGAGGCACCAGACACGTGACTAAGGAAGCCGTCTCGAAAATGGAGCCTCTGTCCCCACCAGGGGGCACTTGGATCAGAGAGGAACCTCCCGTCAGATCCCCCCATGAATTCCTAACTGACAAAAGCACGAGTGTGATAAAAACCACTGCTGTGAGCCTCCGCTGTGGAGTCGATACCTGAGACCAGAGTGTGTGTCTCCAGTTCACGCTAGCCCCTCCCCTCTCTGTCCCCTGGCCTCTCACCTAAATTACTTCACATCTGGGCTCCTGTAGGAATTTGGGGTTGCAGTTCTCATTTAAACCATGGCCCAGTGAACCTTGAATTATGTGAAATTTGGCAATTAAAATATTAAAAATGTACATATATTTATGACATGATTAGGTTGTGAGGGTTGGAGGGTTACAGAGAGCACTGGAAATTTCTACTTGCCGTATTCTCTTCCATGGACCACCTTGCTGGAGGTGAAAAGTGTACAAGTTCAAGGATTGGTCAGCTCTTTCTGAACGTTGGCTTCCTTATGTATAAAAGCAGGTCCCATTCATCTTCGACCTTCGTTGAGTCTGTGAGCAAGAGAGCTCAGCCCTGGGATGATTTATTTCGCGTGTGTATTGTGGATCTTGTAATGTATGAGAAAGTATATTTATTCCATGGCAAGCCAGCCTGTGGGGCAGGAGAAAATGTCTAATTCTTTGTTGAAGCCTGTGCCTTTCTCATCTCCTACCTCCAGCTCCCAGTAAATATTTGCTGAATAAATGAATGAACAAATGAACGTGTGTTAGTCACCGAGGGTACAAAGAAAGACAAATGAGACGTGGGCTCTGCCCCTGGAGGAGCTCACAGTCTATCGAACACAGGCAGCAAATTAAATACTGGTTCTGCCTCCTGGGTAGCACATTCTTTTATTCAGAAACACCATTTTATCTGTGTCTAGCCGCTGTTCACATCCAACCCCGGATGAACCGACAAGCTGCAGAAAAACGTGCCTTGCAGGAGCCCAGAACGGGGCGGAGGACTGCAAACCACCTACCCCAATGAGGCAGCCTTCTCACGCCGTGGTTAAGTCATGAGAAGGAGGCAGGGAGGAGCACCCCGTCAGAGCTGTGGGAGCCGGGGTGCGGTTACTCAGAGGCCCCCTCAGGGACCCGTCAGCCAAGCAAGAACAGAGTCACGGATGCATCATTCCATCAGCCTGTGCTTGCTCTGACCGCAGGACCCGCAGCCAGGCAGCTCCAGCAACAGCGGTCCCCGGAGCCGCAGCTGGAGCTGAGAGGGGCGGGGCCCGCACCAGAATTTGGTTTTGTTTATTAAGAGATGTGAAGAAGGCCCTGATTTTCATCAGCCTGCCCCATATGGGTGTACAGAATGATCTTTTCTTCCTTCCCAAGTGTGTTTGGCAAAGTGTCTTCTCCCCCTTTCTTACTTTATAAGGGAGGCCTTTGTGAAGCTGGACAGACGAAGCAGACTTTCGTTTAATATCGAAGATAAGTGGCTTCTTGTTCTTTATTCTCCCAGTGAGATTCTCAGTGTCAATGTATTGACACGATCAACATCGTACAGAGTGTCGATGAAAATGCATTTGGGTTTGGAAGATTTCTTTTTGTCCATGTTGAACAGCGAGACCGTGATGATGTCAGGGGATGGTTAGGGAGCCAGGCCCCGGTTCTCTAGTCCATTCCCACGTGGTGGGGCTGTGTCCTAGGGCGGCGAAGCTGAGCCCTGCAGGTGGGAATGGCTTTCTGTCTGCAAAGCAGAACCTGCTAAAACAGTGAAACCAGAAGTTCATTTGCTGTGTTTGTTCAACAGACTCTGAGCTCCTTCAAGTAGAAATCCTACAAGAAAGGGCAAAAACCAAGAACAACAGCGACCAGATCCGTCTCTTCCCCAAGTGAGGAATATTGCACAGTAGATAAGGGGCCTCTTAGATTAGGAAGGTTTCTCTCCCCCCAGCCGTGGCTGTGCCTTCTGCATGGCCAGGAAGCTCTGGCCCCACAGCTGATGGAGAGCACAGGCCTTCACCAGTCCACGGGGGAAAATATCTTTAAAAGAGATCTAGACTCACTCAAACGCCAGCCTCCATGAAGAATAAAGTCAACTACGATTCTCAACACCACACTTTTCGGAAGTTGGGTCTAGCAGATGGTAATGTAGAATAATTTTCAGATATTTGAAAAATGATGAAGACCAACATTTTGTCACTCCAGAACAAGCGAGAATTAAGAGGAGGCTTGAATTCTGAACGATGTGATTCAGACTAGACTTCAGAAGGACTTCCTGACAGGCAGAGCAATCCATATTTTTTTTATTGTGGGATCTTTCCTGCATTCCTCAAATGCAAAAGTGTCATCTCTCTACTATAAAATAAGCAGTTACTTTGAATATCAAAACCTGGCCTTTATCTTTCCATCAGTTTTTCATGCAACAAAGATGGAGCGTGCATGTCAGCCCATGCCAGGTGCGGTGCCGCAGTCCAGGGTCACAGAGGGAACAGACATGGACCAGGTCCCCCAGGGGCTCACTGACTGATGCTTCGAGTGCCGTATCAAGTTGGCGGACACACATGTAAATGCAGATATATAAATAAATAAATTCTAATACAATGAATTAGTACAAAGAGCTGCCCCGGTACTGTGTTTATACTTCTGGTTATAGGCAAAGTAATTAGAGAGTGTTTTGCAGAAGAGCTGACATTTGGGCAACATCGTGAAAGATGAGTGCTGGTCTGCAGGGTGGGCGTGAAGGTACAGCCCACACACGTGTGTGGGGGAGGCGTGGAGCTGGGCTGTTTGGACTCTGAGTACCGTGCGATGGGAACAGAGGTTTCTTAGCAGGAAAGATGGAGAGGGCCGGTGATCAGAGTGGAGTCGAGCACATAAACCCCAGTTCTTTAGAGTGTCTCTTGAGATTCTATGACTCCAGTGCTTTATTTACTGTAAGTCAAGTCCTACTGCAGTAGGGCCATCCCGAAAATAAGACATTCCTTGTTTGGCCTTCATTTGTAAATTTGTAAAACAAAAGAGTCATTGCTTGTTCGTTTCTGTGAGTGAGGCGACTCTTCAGGCTGGGAATATTTGCCATCCACATCAGACACGTGTGAATATCCCTTCTTCCAACAGGACACACTTGGAATCCTGACACAGAAAGCTGAACTGCGCTTGGACTTTGCGTAGGAGGTAGGTGAGGGGAGAGCGCAGGACAGCGAGGACCTGGATGAGGCTGGAGCCCCAGAGCATAGCCTTTGCCCGAGAGCCCTTGCCGACATAGTGTGTCGTGTGAAGATCTCACCTGTGTGTAGGGGCAGAGAGGGCTCAGAAGCTGGGGAACAAGCTTCTAGTAAACACTGCCTCTGAGATCCTAGGATCTGCCCCACCAAGGAGAGAGGTGCAGCGAGGGAAGCAGGGGCTGGGAGCTGAAGTGAATCAGCTCGGAGAAGCCCTCCATGCACAACTGTCTGCTGCGTACCTTCTGTTCCTCCGGTGCTGGGCTAATGCTGGAAGGCAAATGCCGCCCATTCCCTTCCAGGCAGTGGCCCAGGTCTTCTCCCGAGACAGGCATTTCCTTTGCAAGACAGACTGCTGAGCAGGAGCAACATAACACGAGATAACGAAGGGGCTGGGGAGAGAGTGCTTTCCCATGTAAGGAACCCTTAACTCCCCTAATATGGTAAAGCATCCCGGGCATGGCAGCAAGTTTTAAGAAATGACTTGCTCAGGGTGGCTGGAGTCTGGGGTTCGTGCTGGGGCAGTTTGGACTGCTGAGACCGGAAGTAGATGAAAGCGAGCGGTGCTGAGGGGCTGAAGGGCCTCCACGCACACACGCCCAGCAGTCACCCAAGGGCGCTCTCGTGCCGGTGCGATGGTAACGCAGAGAAAACCGGGGAAGAGCACAACTGCAAAAAGTAGGTGGTGTTGTGACTAAGTACGCGAACACCGCCTGTGCATCCTCTGGGGAAATGAGTCGCATTAGAGAAACGAGTTGCAGAATCACAGCACACGCCAGTCCCCACCACGGTAGCCTTGCTGGTCATTCCTAGTTTTAACGAGTGGCTTTGTGATCAGTGTTCATTTGGAGGATGGAAGAGGAATTTTAGTTTTATTTTCAATCACATAAGCTGTATGTAATCATTGCCAGAAAATTTTTAAGAAATAGCTATGCAAAAATAAGTCAAGTTACTCCAAACTCCCTATGCAGAAATGACTGTCAACATTTTGGTGCATACCGTTTCAGACTCGTCAATATGTGTATTTACAGACACTGATTGTTCTGTTGTTTATTCTGTTCTCTTAGTTTACATTTGACTTTTCAATAGTTTTCGTTTCCTGTGTCCCCCACTCCACCCCTTTTTTTTCCTAAGTGGGAAGGACCAGTTTTGTTGTATGACCTGAGATTTTCTTTGATCCCTTCCCTCCTCCCCAGGCCATTTCAGGCATTTGGAAAGCATGGCATTTGTTTAAAGTTTCCTCCGATAGTTACTGTCCAGTCATTAAATAACACTGATACATGTTCACAACCTGTGATCCAAACCGAAGCTTCTCACATTACTAATATGGAGAAAGAAAGAGTAGCTGTGGACGCAGCCCTGTGAACAAATGCAGAACGGCCACCCTGCTTCCTCCCGCCTCCTCCCACACATGCCCCCCCCCCCCACTGGGGTTTGCTCTTCTACTTCAGGATTTTCTCCCAGTGTGTAATTGCTACACTGTTGACTCGTATATAATTGGACCTCTTGTTTCCAGAATGATATCATTGACATTTTTCTTAGAAACAATGCTATTTAACAATGTTTGCATTCCTCAAATTCCGGACTGTTGGTTCATCCCCATTACCAGAGAGCACATAAACGTCTTCTCGTTGCCTTCGCTCCTTACGGACAGATTGGGCAGGTCATGGAATCTGGAGCTCACAGCACAGCCATTCTCCCCGACAACCACGAGGGCATAGTCCACGGACATCATTTTCTTTTCTGTGGGATCTGTTTCTTTTTCCTGGATTTGAAGGGAGACGCTTTTTTAAAGATGTAATAATATTCAGTAGATCTAAAGTGGGTGCCTGTTTTCAGAGTTCAGAGTAGAACCTTTTAAACTAGAGATATTTTTTTATCAAGGCGATTTTCTCCAATATGTACTTTTGAAATCGGTTCTGTTGCACTGGCTCCGACTGCATGCTCAGTAACTCCCATTATGCATATCCTACAGGGACTGTGTTCGTGTTTCGAGTTCACCTTTTTCTCTTTAATTACTTTCAATTGCCTTTTTTTTTTAATCTCCCGCTGAATGCTCAGTGAGTGTCTCAAGTTTGCACTCACCTTAACAGTTTCTAAACCAGACTGATTTTCAAAATCATGTCAGGGAATTTTTGGAAATACAAATCTCTTAGCTTTCACCCGAGACCACTGAATCAAAATCCCCTGTATTTGACCCTAGTCGTATGTATATACGTGTTAAGCATACCCTGCCCACACCCTGTATCTGATGGTCATCTAGGTTTGAGAACTACTGTCCTATTCCAATGGCCTGATTCCATTTAATAAACAGGTGATTTTCCTTCTTACCGCCTTTCATACAGTTTTAAATTCTGCAATGGAATTATTTGCTGGCTTGTATTCTTTTCATAAAATCCCTTTTATCTCTGTCTGTTGCCTCATTACCTCTCTTTTAGCAAGTTTGTATTTTGAGTAATTACCTTGAGAATACCAAGTAGTGCCTCTCTTAAACTTTTGTTTTTCTCATGTGGCAAATCTTTCCCCAAATATACTATATGTTTACTCTTTGCATATTACACTTATTTGCTTGTGTTTATAATCTGTGTTGAGGAACTCCTTTTATTCCACATCGGGGGCCTATCTGAGAACCCGCTCTTTCAGTGGTGGTTTAGGTGACTCCCCTGCATTCCTGGGCACTCTTTTTCTTTTATTGAATTTATTGGAGTGACATTAGTTAATAAAATTAGATAGGTTTCAGGTGTACAGGTCTGTGATATATACCATGTGTATAGTGTACTGTGTGTTCACCACCCCCTTCCATCACTATTCATCCCCCCTTCACCCTCTTCCACCTCCCCCTACCCCCTTTTTCCTCTGGCACTCACCACATTGTTATCTGGGCCTATGAGTTGTTTTTTCTCTGTTCAGTCCCTTCATCTTTTCCACCCAGCCCCGCCCCAGCCCTTCTCCCCTCTGACAGCTGTCAGTCTGTTCTCTGTGTGTTTACCGCAGCGAAGATCTGGAAGCAGCCCAGGTGTCCATCAGTGGATGAGTGGATTAAAAAGCTTCGGTACATTTACACAATGAATACCACTCACTCCCCCCAGCCCACCGCCCCCCCCCCCAAAAAAGAAGAAGGAAATCTTACAGGGCACTCAATTTGAGGGCTGCTTGATGTGCATTTACATAATACGTGTGTCAGCAGCCCGAGGAGCCCAGAGAAGAGCCAGTCTCATGAGCAGAGGCAGCAGCAGAACCCTGCCCTGCGCAACATCTTCCACGCGTCTGGGAACTCGTGCATCAAGACCCGTTCCTCCACTTCTTGGGTGCGCTTCGCCCTGTCCACTGTTCCGGGTGCCTCGTGCGACCTCCTGTAGTATCGCACATGAGATGTCCGTCCGTGAGAGGAGGAGAGAACTTACATGAGCTGCAGCAGCATCCTGTCTAGTTCCAGAATGTTTGTCCTTTTTTTGTTTGGGGGGAGGAGCTGTCACACCTTGGTGGCAGTAGGTTAGAGAAAAGTCCCCACCTTCACAGGAGTCCCGTGTGGTTGGCCCGTGTGCACTTCTTTCCCACACGACGTAGTCCACATCGCTCCTTATCGGGGAGCCCCTCTGCCTCCTGGCAACCGTACTTGCCTTCAGACCTCAGCCTTCCACAGAATGAACCTCTCCCTCAGATGTTGGAGCTAAGTCCACAAAAAGGACAAATAATAGGCAAGAACTGGAAATAAGCCCATTGTCCATGCGCAGTTCTGGTTAATAAGTTGTGCTGTATCTGAACAGCGGAATGCAAACCCTAATAGCCGCATGCATCGGGATGGACAAACATCAGAAACAAAGTTGGTCAAGAGTCACATGGAAGACACCAAACAATTGTGCTCCACTCTCAAGACGGGAGTTGTATGTTTCTCTCCCTTCAGGCCTTCTGCATGGTATCAGAAGCAGGTTTCTGCTGCTTGCAAAATGGCTTTATTAGGCGACCTGGTTCAGCCCTGAGGAGAGGTTATTCCCTGTTGCTGCTTCTCTTTGGATTTCTGAAAGGAAAAAGGTGGGAAGCTTGCTTTCCTGTGACACTTTTCTCCAGAAACAGATAAAGAGTAAATACAGGTAGACGCCGGTGATATTATAGCGGTGAACAGTGCGGAGCACCATTTTCCGGCAGCACTGTGGGAACATTTTGTTCGTAGGCGGGGTCGCTGCTCACAGATGAGGACAGCAGACCTCGGTGAGCCGAAGTGACTTCTTTCTCTTGTTGTCTAGCACAGAAGCTGAATTCAGATACCGTCCCAAGATGCCCAATGTCCACTGCATCACAGTTGAAAGTCATGTTCATTCATTCAACAAGTATTGATTGAGCGTCTGTTATGTGCCGAACCAGGTGCTGAGGACACAGCAATGAACAAGACAAGACGTATCTTTGTGCTGCTGTCATGACACTTAAAATATAGGCTGGCACTGCAGGAAGATTTGCACAAATAACTATTAAATGGCAGTTGTGAAGAAGTTACTGTATAACACACACTCTCTCTCTCTCTCTCTCACTATATATATATATATATATATATAAAAACAAACCTAGGCTACAGGATCAGAGGAAGGATTTCTTAAGGAAGTGGCCAATAGTGTGCACCCCAGTTGATAAGTTAATGAAGCAAAGAAGCAGGGAGAAGAGCAATACCACAGAGGTAGAAGCTGTGGGCAGAGGCCAGCGGCCGGGGACTACACTAAAGAAGCTGACACACGGGCCTGGAGAGGAAGGCAGACAGTGGCCAGAGATGGGGAGCAGCATACTTGGCACAGCCATGTAACCTGTGCTGATCAGGATTTGGGTCTTATCCTAAAAGTAAGAACAAGTCTCTGCAGGGTTTGAAGAAGGCGGGAGGCGTGGTCATATCCATTACTTTGTCGACTAAAAAGAGGGTGAAGAAAGCAAACCTGCTTATTCCTGAGCCAAAATATAATGGGGAATAATTAGTATGCACTAATTACCTGTTACATTAATGTGGATAGTGTCCATAGCTTTTCGCATGGATGAAAATACGCCACTCTCAGCCATAGGTCTGGCCGCCCTCAAAAGACAACCCAGTGCTCACAGCGTGTCACGTTGAAGCTTCATTTGAGTAGTTGTCGGAATCTGGGTGCAACCCCCATTGATCTGGCCACACTCCACCCTCTCCCGCCAGACTTCTCTGCCCTGCCGCCCACAAAAGGTGGGGCTATGCACCCTGAGGACTGCTCAGGCTCTTCCAGGGCCCAAAGAAATGTACACATGGGAGATAAATGGGCCATTATTTAAAATCAGCATGTTATTTTAGTAGGTTCTAATCCAATGACTTTAAAGGGCCCGTTCATTAGGTCTTTTTTTAAGATCAGAGAATTAATTTCAGTGTAACTTCACATGATTGCCTACCAGCATCCCTCCCCACTTCTATGACATTTATCGGTTGTGCTTCCATAAGCTGGGAAATAACTGATTACTCTGCGGAATAATGCCACCAGGAGTGATGAATGGTCCACTTCACGCCTGTTTATTGAGCACCTATGGCGAGCAGGTACTACGTCTCATGCTTTGGAGATGGGTGGCAAAGATGAGCAAGCCAGGTTTTCTGCCCTCAGCGGGCCTCCTGTCTCGGGAGAGAAGTACAGAGGATTACCACGGACTGCTATGTGCGTGCTGGCCAGTGGCTGCGCGTATATCACATACTCCTGAAAAGCTAATTACAGCAGAGGATCCAAAGACACATGAAACGATGTTCAATATCACTAGCTATCAGAGAGATGCAAATTAAAACCACAATGAGATACCACTGCACACCGGTCAGAATGGCCATCATAAACAAAGCAACAAACAAGTGTTGGAGAGGATGTGGAGAAAGGGGGTCCCTAGTGCACTGTTGGTGGGACTGCAGACTGATACAACCACTATGGAAAGCAGTATGGAACTTCCTCAGAAAACTATAAATGGATCTGCCTTTTGACCCAGCAATTCCACTGCTGGGACTATACCCTAAGAACCCTGAAACACCAATCCAAAAGAACCTTTGCACCCCGATGTTCATAGCAGCACAGTTTATAATAGCTAAGTGCTGGAAGCAACCTAGATGCCCATCAGTAAATGAATGGATCAAAAAACTATGGTACATTTACACAAAGGAATTCTATGCAGCAGAAAGAAAGAAGGAGCTCCTACCCTTTGCAACAGCCTGGATGGATCTGGAAAGCATTATGCTAAGTGAAACAATCCAGGCAGTGAAAGACAAATACCATATGATCTCACCTTTAACAGGAACCTAAACAACAAAACAAAGAAAAGCAAAATATAACCAAAGACACTGAAATAGAGGACAGACTGACAGTGACCAGAGGGGAGAGAAGAGGGAATTTCCGGGGAGAATGGGAAGGGTTTACAGGAACAAGTTTAAAGGACACATGGACAAAAACTAAGGGGAGGGTGGTAATGGGAGGGAAGTGGGGAGGGATGGGTGGGTGGGCTGGAATGGGAGTAAAAGGGAGAAAACTGTATTTGAACAATGACTAAAACAATAAAAAAAAAGAAAAAAATTAGTGACAACAGAGGACTGGACAGTCCGTTCATGAATCCCCTGTAGAACTCCCTTCAGCCCATCTCTTGAAGCCAGTCTCCTCTGAACCAGCAGTGCACCCTCGGGGGTCACTCGTGTGCGTGGTTAACAGGCCACTGCCTGGTTACTCTACAAAGGGGACCAAAATAGCGACTGTGTAGTTGTTTTCATCTGTGGCTTGCTTTACCGTGAATGTGATGTAAAGCTGGCTATGTCAAGCTAATTATTCTGAAGCTTTCATTTTCTACCGCTACATAGAACCACATCGAAGGCATCTCTCCACCCCAGAGGAATGGAATGTTTAACCACAATAACCATCCTCACATTAAATGAGGCACCTTTCTATCCTTTAGGGCTTTGTAGCCATAAAGTTTCTGACTATCCAGGGGAACATAGCAGGTCCTGCAGAATTATGTTGTGTTCAACAGTCCGTAAGAACCCCCAGATGCCATAAAGTAGCTTCCCTTTGGGGGGTCGGGAGGAAGGAACGATGATCTCCACTAAATACCAGCTCTAATATAGATTTACAAACAGACGTTTCTAAATAGGCCAAAATGGTTCTTTTCCCCTCTGCTTGGTACCTGCCATCCTCATAGAAATCTGAAGCAGCACAGATTACACACTCAAACCCAGACAGATGTAGAATATGACCTAAAATATACTTCAGGTGTTAAAACACATAATCTTCCCTTCCGAGCCACCCCTTAGCCTGAGCTCCTACGTTTTTGGCCCCATAGAGGAGGTGACATTTCACTGGTTACTGCTCAGTTTATGGTAGTTTTATGCCAGTCCAGGTCCAGGGACTATTCATCCCATATTCTTTATGGGAAAAACTCAACTGTCATTTGCATTTTAGATCCCCGCCGTGGGTTGGCAGGCATTAGGGAGTTAACCCATCCTTTAGCTGTTTGATATGGTCCTCATATACCTTTTCATTCTCCAATTTGACACAGTGGAGCAGGTTGCCGTTATTGAGAAATTGAAGCACCAAGTGTGATTAAATAAGATCACACGTTTCATTCCCCCTTTAATTTCACATCACTTCTCAGCGGCTGAATCCATGTGATGCGCGCCCCCCCCCACCCCCGCCCCATGATGTGGAGCCAGCCAGCCCTGTGCATTCTCAGTGTGCCCAGCAGAGCAGGAGCGGGGTGTTTCCACAGTCAGCCACCCTGCCGGGCTGCTGTGAGTCAAATCTGTTTGTGCCTCCAAATCATGCAGGATTGCTAGCTCTGGTTTATCCATCCATCATCTCCCTAGAGAGTAACACTTCTGGTACTCTTACATCACCGATGCCCAGTTTCAACCAAAAGTAGATACGCACTTAGATGAAGTCCGTCATCTGTTCCCCACCCACCCTACTTCTCCGAGTTAGGACTGAGAGTTGGAAAGGGCATTCATACATTTCTTTTGCAAGCATGTCCTAAGAAGCTGCAATTGTTGTATTCTTGATGTTGTTAAAAATGAAATTGGACTTCAGGGGAAAAGGGGAAGGGTTTACAGGAACAAGTATAAAAGACACATGGACAAAAACTGGGGGGGGGGGTGGAAATGGGAAAGAGGCGGGAGGGCTGGGAGTTGGCTGGAATGGGAGTAAAAGACAGAAAACTGTACTAGAACAACAATTAAAATAAAATAAATTCTTTTAAGAAGACCAAAAAAATGAAATTGTGAGATAAGGGGTCTTTCTCAGATGCAGGTCCAGTGTGTCTGAGCCCTGCTGTTTTGCTGCAGGCAGTGTAGGACCAAGATGGGTAAACCTGCACCTCTGTATTGAGAAGCAAGCAGTGGTCACGGGACACACCCAGCTTGGCAATAGCACCATCACCGATGCGTCTCTGGAGAGAGGGAGGAGTAGCTGTCCCTTCTCCCTGTGTGTGCTCTTCCTTTGCAAACCCAGTCCAATCACTGTGACCAGTGATGGGTCCACCGTGTAGCATGGCGTAGGTCAGTTCATTCCACAAACACAGGTTGAGTGCCTGTGTGCTGTCCTAGGCAGCGCTGAACAAACACTGTCACTGCTCTGATGAAGCTTATGATCGAGACCTCTTCATGATCGGACCTCAGCTTGCTTCTGCATTCTTATCCATTCACCCCCGTGAGCTCTATTAACGCCCAGTCAGGTGGAATAACTTGCAGTCCCGTGAGGGTCATGCCCTTTCTTGAGTCCGTCCGTTCTGGCCCATGTGTGTGGGGAGCCTGAACTCCTTTCTATACCTCTTCCTGCCTAATTTCCAGCCAAGTGTCTGGTCTCATTTCCTCCAGGTGCTAGCTCCTCTGAGCTCACCTGAGAGGTGCCCTCTTGTCTTTCATCCCCACTTTAATTTTTCAAGGGTGGAGACTGTGTCTTATTCATTAAAGTCCACATTCTGCCTGACACACAGTGGGCACTCAAAAACTGTTTGTCGAATAAATCATTGAATGCATTTATATCCTTGTATAAGATTCGTATGCAATCATTTGCCCTCCATGTAATTTTTGTAAGACCCAGACAAGAGCTCTTAAATAGAAAGTAGAAAGATCTGACATTTGTAATCTTGATCACCCTAATTGTAGTGAGAATCTACACCCCCGCGACTTTCTTATTAAAATCACCTCCTCTCCCTGGTATGCTTTCTAATAAGAATGGAACCCCTTGGCAAAATTAAATTGGGACTGTTAGAATTATTAGGTAGTTCTTTGTTGAAATCACTTCTGGAGAATTACTAAGCCTATGCTTTCCTTGCTTGAGTACAAATCAAAATTTATTTAAAAAGTGAGAAGTGGCAGATTTATAACTATACAAATAGATATGCATGCAGCTAAAAGTTTGAAGGCACTGGCTAAAAGTGAAAAGGTTGTGTTTGAGTGGTAGAATTAAAGGTGTCTCTTCTCAAAAGGTTCTTTACTATTCTATAATTAATTTTTGATGGAAAACATATTAGAAAGGAAGACAAGAATCTTTTGGGGAAAAGCATGTATTCAGGAGGTTTGGGCTTTATTTGTATGAGCTCAAATGTATCAGTTAAAGATTTCCTCTGGCATGGACACGGATACCAGTGTGGTGACTGAGGCAGGGGTGGGGGGGTGGAGATGGAAGAGGGTATAAGGGCATAAAAGGTGATGGAAAAATACAATAAAAAGAAAAGATTTTCTCTAAGCATACAAATATCTTGCCAGTGCTGTTGTATTGTAGGGAATTTTTTTTTAATCTCGGGCTTTTTATTGACAAGATGTTTATTCTTTCATTCAACAAATAAATATTAAATATGTGCAATGTGTCAGGCAGTCTAACAGGCACTCATTTGCTCTGTAGTAACAGTAATGGTGATTCATAGTACATGCTTGTGTCCAATCATCATGTTGTACACCTTAAATGTACACAATGCTGTGGGTCCACTACATCTTAATAAAGCTGGAAAAAAATAATGATGACAAATTTTTACAACACTCGCTACCTCCCAAAGCTCTTTCCCATATGTTAGAACTACTATCTCCCTCAATTCTATAAAGTAGGTAGGAGATGTGAGGTTAGTCAGTGACACGCCAGCTGCTATAACAAATACGATAAAAAAGTTAGTGACTTAGTTCTCTGTTCTGTAACAGTCCCAGCTGAAGGCTGAAAATCAGTGGGTGGCTCGGTTCCACACAGTCCTTCATTCAGGGCCCCAGGCTGAGAGCAGTTCTGCCACCTTTCAAATACCGTTTTTGAGACCACTCCGCTCCTTGCCATTTCGGCCTGGCAGGAAAGGGCCTTGCTCAAGTAAACCGAGCTTACAAATGCCACTGTGCTTACATTCTGTTGGCAAGAGCTTAATTCATAACCACATCAGCCTCGAGGTTAGTCTGGAATTGTAGTCACGCCTTGCACTGGGGGAAGGGAGAAGTGGCTTTCAGCGGGTAGCTGCGGTCTCTGCCACAGCAGATACTTTTCAGTTGCCATTTGTAAGATGAAAAAACGAAGGCTCAGAAAGGCTGACTTGCTTACGGTCACTCAGTCAGGCATCAACGGTCAGAACTAGAGGTCTGCCTCCTGAACGCCAGATCAATGTCTCTTCCATCGTTTCATGCTGCTAGGAATGGAGTAATGGCAAAATACTGGCTTGGAGGAGGCATTGCCCATGGCTGTCCTTCGCACGGCCTGTGAGCGGCTTAGCACAGCCCGGAGTTTGATGCTCTTGTCTGACTTCACCTAGTTCAGCCTGGAAGAGTGAGGGGACCCACCAAGTGCTTGCAGAAGGGTCAGATGCCGCCCTGTAAACATCTTAATGTGAGCAGTGTATTTGGCATCCCACCAGCTCCAGAGTAAGACTGCGAACAGACTGATAAAATCCATACCCACGTGGAAAGCGGAAGCACTGTACAAGGGCATGAACCTAGCCAGGGATCACCCTTCCGTTTCTGTCTATCTGGAGGCTCACTTAATGAATGTGGATGGACAGCCTACTGCATGGGAGGAACACAGCTACTCAGAGAATTAAGGCAGCATGAACCCAGCCATCAAGGAGCTCACCATAGGCAGCAACAACCAAAAGAAGAATTGCCATTGTGACAAAGGATGCTGAGAGATAGAGGAAAGTGGTGAGAGGCTTATTTCAGAGACGGCTTCCGGGGACATGTTTCTGGGGAGGGAACATGGAAACTGAGTCCCAGAGGATGAGAAGTCAGGCATCTGAAGAGCAGTGAGGAGTCTCCCGGACAGAAGAACACGGTACGAGCAGTGGCCCCAAGCAAGGCGAGTGTGGCGTATTCAGGGAACCGAAGATGCCCCTTTGGCTTGGGGTGTGGAGTCAGCGGAACGTGGTCAAGAAAGTAACGGCTAAAGCATCCTCGCTTAATCCTCACAACATTTTATAGGGTGGCTTACCATTAACATACCCATTTTGTAAATTAGGAAACTGAGGTGGTGAAGAGGTTACATGGTTAAATAATTTGTGTGATGGCCCACAGATCATAAGCGGGAGGGCCAGGGTTGAAACGGAAGGGGTCTAGCCCCAGCCCGCCCCTCCACCACCGCCAGAGTAAGGCTTGAAGCCTCCTTCTCTCTCCATAAACAATTTTTCTCTCATTTAACTTTTTTTAAAAAAGATCTCTTTCCCCTCAGCAAAAGCTTAAGCTAAAAATCTCTGGATCCCTCCTTCCTCCAAAGGAAGCACAGAATTTAAGAGGGCTGATAAGTCTGGAGATACATAATACATATATTTCATATAGAATAATATTATATAAAGAATATGCTTTATTTTAATCAAATGAAATTATACTTTATTTTATACCAAATTTAATATACAAATTTATACTTAATTTTGTTTTTACAGACATTTAACATTTTTTATTGTGAACAATGCACAAAACCTCAGTGCTTTTAACAGTTCATGTGACTTTGCCACTAGACTCACATAACAGTTGTTGAAGGTTCATTGAAATATCATTCACACTCAGGACTTCTTTCAAATTATGATAGTTACTATTCCTGCCAATAAATCCTTTTTCAATGCCTTGATCAAGAACCATGAGTATTATGGGTGGGTGGGCTGGGATGGGAGTAAAGGACAGAAAACTGTACTTGAACAACGATTAAAATAAAAAAAAAAAAGAACCATGAATATTGTTCCATACAAAGTTTTAATACTAGTTTGGTGTTTTTCAACATAACTTGTTTATATCGTAATCTTATGTATTTTTCTTTTTGCATTGAAATGTATTCTTGAGAAGAAATCTGTGACTTCACCAGACAGCCTGAGGAGTCCGTAGCACAAAATCATCCCCTTCCCAGCCCTCACTGTGTGTCAGCTCTGGCCCTGCTTTCCTGCATCTCCCAGTTTCCCCAGCAGTCTCTGGACTGCCTGTGCTTCCTCATGTCCCGTTTGTCCCACAGCCCACTGCTTTCTGGCTCTCACCCCCAGCAGCTTCTTTCCACCATAAGCTGGCCACTCGAAGATCGCAGGAGTCCTCGGAAGTGAGGTGCATGCATCTGTATCCCATTTTTCTTCGAGAGACTGTCTTGCTTCAGCTTCAGGAGAAACATTCTTTTTTTCATTTCCCCCCTGGCTTGGCAGTATCTTTACAGCCACCCCCCCACTAGCCCCTCCTCAGAAAATGATGTTCCAAATGTTCTTCCTGGGAAACTCTGTCTCCTAAGACACCAGCTGCACCTGCTGCACCTGCGCCTCAATCATCTCATCCCAAGCGGTTCTCTAGGCTTCATTCCTGAGCTCCCAGGGACAGCCCGGAGGCACATCCTCGCTGCACTCAGTTACAGTGGTCCCCCCTTGTCCACAGCTTCACTCTCCATGGTGTCAACTGTGGCCCAAAAACATGAAATAGAAAATCCAGAAATAAACAATTCAGAAGTTTCAAATCTCGCGCTGTTCTGAGAAGCGGGATGAAATCTCTCTCCATCCTTCTGGGACGTGAATCGTGCCTTTGTCCGATGTGCCCACACTGTGTGTGCTCCCGCCCCTTAGTCACTGGGTAGCTCTCTCAGTCCATCATCACATCAGCTGTTGCGGCACCGCAGTGCTTGTGTTCCAGTAACCTACCTTTCGTTGTTAGAATTATTCTGTTTTATTATTAGTTACTGTTGTTCATCTCTTACCGTGCCTAATTCATAAGTTAAACGTTATCCTAGGTATGTATGTATAGGAAAATGCACAGTACATGTAGAATTCAGTACTCTCTGCAGTTTCAGGCGTCCACTGGGGATCTAGAACATACCCCACACCCCACAGATAAAGGGGCACTACTGTATTGCCTCAGCCACACACCCTGCTCTCTTCTCCTGCACCACCCACTGTTGGCATCAGTCTCTTCTGATCACCGAAGCTCCACCCTCAGGGTTGCCCTCAGTGTCTCCTCCTCCCTCATCCCTGTCTCTACTGCACAGTTTCTACCGGTTTGCATTATTGAGGCTGATCTGGTCTGAGATGGCGTGTAGCCCTGGGAGAGAGATCAGCATGCTAGGTGTAAGTTTGGTGAATGTCATATCAACTCATAACCCCTTGACAATTGCTCTGTGATTTTAATTATCTTTCCCTGGGCCGCACCTTCCACCAGAAGTCTGATGACTGGCCTACGACTTAAAATTCGGATTTCAACGGGTTTCCTCCCCTTCTCGGTGTGCAGCATCTTCAGAGCAGCCCACCTTCCCCCCTACCCAGTGTCCTGTACAACTCCCCTACCAACGTGGGTGTTCAACATTTTCTTGATCAAAGCTGGGGGATGGAGACATACAGGTCAGGAGAGTTCTTTCTTGACAAATGCTGTCACCTTCCAGCCCCTGCTCCTGAGGGCTGACAAGTCTTTGCTTTTTGATGGCTTCCTCGGGCAGCACCACCAACCCACCGTCCCCATGCTGGAGATGGCTCGCCTATGGTTCCCCTCATGGGCGCAAATGTATCTGTGTCCTTCTAGTTTATTTTGCCTGAGCCCACAGCACTGCAGCAATGCCTCAGCTCTTTGGCTTGAGTTATGTTTTCCCCTTTGAAGTTGTGTTTTCCCCGTAGCTCCTCCACATCAGCCCTCTTGTGATGGACAGCTCAGATCTGGTCCTTGGGAAATACTTGTGTAGCCCTTGCCCAGACAAATGAGGGCACACTGTCCCTAGCATTCAAATCTCGTGTTTAGTCTGCCGCCAGAGACATTAACAAGCTGCAGATTCTGGCTTCTTACATGTCTCGCTTTGTCCCCTAAGCTCCCAGAGACATGTGTCAAATTGTTTGGGGATCCCCTCAAAGCCTCCTCACTGGACTTGGGATCAGGAAGTGGCCTCCACCTCAAGCAAGTAGAGGCAAGTTAGGGTGTTGGGGCTTCATATATCCAGTTTCCTTCATCGGAAACCTCCTTCTAAAACTTTTTCATGGAAGCATACCTACAGAAAATACACATATATTAACTGTACAGCTCACTGGATTTTCACACATTGAACACACCCATGACACTAGCATGCAGATCAAAAACCACAGCATGTCCGATATCCCAGGGGCCCTCCATATTGGTCCCTTCCAGTGGCTGCTCCTCAAAGGGTAAACCCTGTTCAAAATTCTACCAGTAAAGAATAGTATCATCTGTTTTCATTCAGCGATAAGTGGAATCATTTGTTATGTACTCATTGCATCTGACTTCTTTCCATCAACATTATCCTCGTGGCTAAAAGGGGTAACACAAGGGAGCCCCCAGGATGGTGGAATAGCTCTGTGTCTTGATTGTGGTGGTGGTTACACAAAGCCACACTTGTGATAAAATCCCGGGGCAACACATACACCCACGCTTATGCAATGGGTGGACTGTACCAACGCCAGGGTCCTGGTTTTGACATTGCGCCGCGGTTCCACAAGATGTTAGCATGGGGGATGCTGGGTGAAGTGCACCCAGGATCTGCCCGAACCTTCCTCAGTAACTTCCTCTGAATCTGTCGTTATTCATTTTGGGGCATGAAACAAACAGAAATTTACTCTTTCCTAGTTCCCGAGGTCAGAAGTGTCAAATCAGTTTCCTTGGGCTGAAATCAGTGTCAACAGGGCCGTACCCTTTCCCAAGGCTCCAGGAGAGAACCTGCCCCTCCCCCTTCCAGCGTCTGGTGGCAGCCTGCGTTCCTCGGCCGGTGGTTGGGTCAGTCCAGTGTCTGCCGTCAAGGTCCTGTCGCCTTCCCCTCTTCTGACTGTGTCCACTCCCTCTCTGCCTCCCTCCATTAAGTACTCTTGTGATGCATTTAGGGCCCGCTTGCATATATAATTCAGGATAATCTCCCTATCTTAGGCTCTTTAACTTAGTCTCATCTGCAAAGTTTATTTAAAAAAAGAAGAAACCTGGTGTGTTTTATATATTTATGTTTCCATTGGTAATATTTTAATTATCCTACTTTAAAATGCTATTTTTATCATATTCTGTAGAATTTATGAATTAAAAATAGTGTAGGAAAGAGAAAGACGGTACAAAAAACATCAAGCCAGTGTCTGTTTCTGCCTCAGTTTTAAATTAGTAAGAGTAGTGGGATCTAGCATATAGATATTTAAAGATGTTTGGAATTATACTTTCTTTAAACAAGATTAAAGACAAAAGTAACCTTACTAGGAAATTTCATCTTTAGTCTCTTTCAAGGAAAGTTTCAGAATTATTCGTCAACATGGGACCCCTTATTTTCTCTCTTCCTCTCACTCTCTTCCTCCCTCCCTGCCTTTATGCATGTGTCAGATAGCAGTCGAGAAAACAATGAGCTACACTGGAACCTGTGTAATTACTAAATGCCTACGAAGAATGGAAATCTTTGTAAACTTGATCACTTGTTCCTCCTGTCAAATCCTATAAACCAGGGCCAACTCTTTCAAACTTAGGGCGGAAAATACAGTAAATGAGGTCATGGGAGGTGTTTTCCTGCAAGAATATAGGCTGACCTCCGTGCTGCCCCCCTGTCCCCGCCACCGCCTCTGCCTGGAGGAGCCTCACTGCTCCTTGGAGTCGCTTACTATCTGTCCTGTCCGGTAGCCCAAGAGCTGCCAATGGAACATGATCTCCATTGAAACGGAGAAGTTCGTCATCGATTTTCATGTACTTCTTGATAAACCCTGGCACTTCCAGGTTGCCAGCAGAGTCGCTGCGGGGAGATGCCTGCAGGAGAGGGAGGAGGAGGCAAGACTGGCGGGTCTTCCATTTACATCTCGGACGAATGTCACCACCGCCACCTCAGCTGCTGTTTTGTGCTTGGCCAAGTGGAGAAACATAAGTGAAGAAAAGCCAGAATACCTCCTCTCGGCTTATAAATGAGCAAATTACCAGAAGATTATCTAATTTTCCTCCCTGCTGCTCTCACACCTGCGTGCCATCGGTATTTTGAACTAATATGTCAATACAGGGGCACAAGGTGCTTTGCGTGCTGTGTGGATTTGCAGCTTGGGTATATAATGTCTATGAGAGAAAATATCTTCCTTAAGCCCCTCAGCAGACATGGGACAGGGAGAGAATCTCTTAAATACCTTCATCAATGGTTTTGTACCAATGCCTGTGGATAAAGAGAAAATTACAGTTTGGGGATCTGTGTGATATCATCTACTCTTGAGTGGTTGCAAATGCTAAATTTTTCTTCCCATGGCTGTCTCCCACCAGTATGGCTCAGTCATCTTAAGAAAGGATAAGAGTATTTAATGGTGATATGGGAATATTGTTATTTGATCTAATACCAGCCTAAGGTCACTAAGTTTCCCTGTGCTTATTCTGTGTGCCATCTGTGAGCTGAGGCCAGAAATAAGAGGGGTTTTGAAGCCAGCCCGGCCTTTGAACCCAGCTCTGATTTTTATTGGGTGTGTCACCGTGGACATGTCACTTCGCTTGCCTGAACCTCAACTTCCACAATTATAAACGCTAGATAAAATTGCTACCATAAAGTTTCTTAAAGTAGATAAAATATTTTTTAAAAGAAGAGAGCATGTCCTGCATGGGAATTTACTCAACAAGTAGTTTAACAGAAGCTGAAAATAAGAAGTAAGGCTCTCCGCACAACATCTTGCATACCCTAAGTGTTCAGCCAGTGTCACTATTGTTGTCAATATTTTCTCCTCCTCCTCTTCCCCCTTCTCCATCGTCATCCTCATCATCATCATCATCATCACCCCTAGAGGAAGGGGATTAGGCAGGATGGAGCACTGGGAAGAGGAAGGCTTTGGGGCCAAGGGGACTGTGTCCGTCATATCCCTGACAGGAAACATAACACTCAAAAGGCGTGACGTGAAGGAGAATCTAATAAAGAACTGCTCTATTTACGTCATGGGCAAGCTGTAGGGAAAGGAAGGGGTTAGCATACTGCTTCCTCCTATTTAGAAGAAAGAGAAGGAAACCAGTTATCAGCCCCTGAAGGGGAAAGAAAAGGGAATTGTTACAAGAACTTGGAAGGAGGCAGTCAGTGTCAAGAGTCACTGGCAAGAGCTGTGACCTTGGGTCAAGGGATGGAAGCGCAGGCTATCTGCCTAGAAGGAGGCTGGGGAACAGATACCCTGACCTCGCTCTCCTCCCAGCCCCCAGTCCTCCCAGCCCTGCCCACTGGCAGAATGCAACCCGACAGGAAGCCAGAGGGCAGGGGGCTCTGCGATGCAGTCCACGCGGGTCAGTGTCTAGGAGGACAGAGCACGAAGGGGAAGGGTGCAGAGCCGCACCAGGGGAATAGACAGAGTGTGTCCACACACACAACCCGGCCTCAAAGCCGCTGTGTAACTTCGGGCAAGCTGCTTGATTCCTCGGGTTGCTTGCTGTCAAACAAGGTGGCGACAGTGGCGATGTGGGACACAGTAAGCGGGAACTGAGGTGATGATTTCTGGAAAATGCCTGACAGAGCATCAGTTAATGGTCCTCAGCCTCCCCCCCAGCTAATGACGACCCTCTCTGCAGGTGGCTGCTGTACAGCCAGGGGTTCGCCAGGAGCAGGGGCTCCCGCACTGTGGTCCACAGACCATGTGCGTTAGGGGCACCTGGGATCCTTTCCACAGGCCGGTCCGTGGCCCCCACCCCAGTCCAACTAAATCACGAGCAGAAGGGCTGGGATTCTTCATTTCGGACAAGTTCCCCCAAGTGATTTTCATGCACAATAAAGTTCGGGAACCACCGTGCTAGAAGTCCATATTTCTAATTGATGCCCACTTGGGTAAAATGTAGGTGAGATTTATCTGTGCTTGGCAGCCATTAGGTTCAGCTACAGCCCATCAGCTCGGTGAAGAGGGGCTGTCGACCGGGGCACTAACGGTCTGGCGTGTGGCGCGAGCCCACGCCGGCTCTCCGTTTTGCTGGCTTTATTAATACCTGAGGAACAATGTTCCCAGGCTTTTAATTAAAACTTCTCTAACATCCAGACTCTAATCATTTTCTAGGTTGGATATGGGCTTGGTAAGTAGCTGGATTTTCCTCCCTTCCAGAGAAAACTTAATAAGCAAAGCAGAAGCTGTTGAAGGGAACGAAGCTTTCTGAAAGCTTTGTACATGAGAATAGGTCAATTTTGAGTATCAACAGGAGGAGGCCAAAACTTAGAATGAGACTAGACGATCAAGGACCTTGCTTTAATTTGGTAAGGAAAGGTGTATGAAAATTCATTCGCAGTCTGGGACAGGCTCATGATTTGGGTCTTGAAGTTGTTAGGATTCGGATCGGCTGCAATAAACAGAGACCTGAAGCAGCAGCAGCTTAAACGAGAGAGAGTTCTATTTGCTTCTCACGTAAAATTTCAGAGGTAGGAAGAATGAGGCCAGGGTGGTGGGTTTACCCCCACAAACCTAAGGACTCGGGCTCCTTCCAGCATTTTCGGTTCTATTGTGCCCAGAATGCAGCCCATGTCCTCATGCTCTGGGATGGAGTCCAGTTGTCACATCCACGCACCAACCCCAGGAAGAGAAGTAGGGAAGACGGTGCAGAGAGGATGGAGCAGCAGACTGTTAGAGGAGGTTTAGAACCTACCACATGGCACACCCGATTACATCACTTTGGCCAGAACTGCTTCCCATAGCCACAGGACAGCCAGGGGGGCTTGGAAATGGAACCACAGCTCCTGTTAAGTGGATGACACACTGAGGACACCTAGCAGTCACTGCCACAGGTTCTGCTTCCTGAGAAACTCATACCTTCCTTTCCCAGGAGAACGGTTGTCAGTCAGGTTCCAGGCAGGAACCCACAAACCATCCCCGGTATATTTGGGAGAGGAAACTTAGTGCGTGGAGTGGGCAGCACAGCTGGTAGAGAAGTTGAATATTCAAAGTGCAACAATGAGGCAACTCGGAATATATCAATAATAGGAAACTTCTAGCCTCACTGGAGCTGGAGGAACAAAGGAGGAGGCAGAGCTTAGAGCTCAGAGCTGCCTGGAAAACTTGGAACCCCAATGGGCTCTCCTTGGGAAGCTGGAGCCAGGAGAAGATGCGGCCGCTGCCCAAAATGCCGCAGGAAGCAAAGCGGTAGAGGAAGAAATATACTGTCCTTTCCCTTCTTCTGCCTCTCATCTGCGTTTAGTGCTCCACATTGGCTGAAATGCCTGGAAGCCAGAGGGCAAGGGATTCTGGGAAGTGCGATTCCATGCAAACAGAGCAGGCAAAAGAATAAAGCGTGGGTCTGAAATCAAACAGGGGACTGGAGCAGCTCCCAAACCCAAGTTGCAGACCAGGGTAAATGACTAATGATTGAAACCTTGCCCGACACTATTTCCAGATGAAGTTGAGAAATTTGCAAAAGAGAGTCCTTCTGTTGAAAGCCAGGACTCTAATAGATTCGTGTACATCATTGTTCGCAGCAGTATTATTCACCATGGCCAAAATATAGAAACAACCCAGATGTGTATCAACAGGTGAACGATAAATAAAATATGAGATGTAGACAGAATGGGATATGATTCAGTCATAAAGAGGAACAAAATTCTGACACTTAACTACAGTGTGGGTAAACCTTGAAAACATTATGCCAAGTGAAATAAGCCAGACACAAAAGAAAAAGAATTGTGTGGTTCCACTGATAGGAGGTACCAGGAACAGGCAGTTTCGTGGAAACAGAAAGTGGAACAGATGTTACCGGGGGCTGGGTCTTTGGGCACAACAGAGAGTTATAGTTTGATGGGGCAGAGTTTCCCTTTGGAATGATGAAAAAGTTCTTGAAGTGGACAGTGGCGATGGTCTCAAAACATTGTCAGTGTACTTAGTGCCACCAAATTTTACATTTAACAGCAAAGTAATATTTTTTTTTAAATACAAACATTTTTAAAAGGTAAAGAAAGCATAAAAATAAAGGGTATCATTTGGCTTCCTAAGTGTACTTACCCATGATACGAGCCCTTTATGGGAAGGGAGAATGTTGGCAATGAAGCAATAGAAGTTGACTGGTAGACAGAACAGTAGGATCAAAAGACCACGAAGACTTAAACACTAAAACTCCATTTCCGAGATCTGTCGTGATGTCACAAGAACACTTTCTGGGAGGAGAAATATTGCATCTCCTTCCCCAGACTGAACTTGACTTGGTCGTGGAGCATGAGACTCACTCGGAATGAAAAGGCAAAGGCAAAATGAGAGGTAGACAGGCGGCCTCGGGCGCACCTCTGCATGTAAAGGGAGTCCGTGAGAACTTGGAAATAGGTGATTTCACAAAGGAAGAGAACAGAATGCCCAGGAAGCCCGCAAGGGATCCTTAGAAGGATGGAGATGACTGGGGGAAAGTGTGGTTTCTGAGTCCTCTGTTAACAAGGACTGGGAGAGTGAGGAGGATCTGGTTAGCTATGTCAGAAGCAGCCCAAACGTGTCATCAAGGACAAGCCCTTGAAGATGGTTGTTGGCTTTTGCACTCTAAGAAGTTCATTGGCTGCTTAGTGAGGGCCACTTCCAGGAGTGGAAGGGGAATCTAACCTGGAGTGGGATGAGCAGGACGGTGTTTATTTTTCTGCATTTCTCCACTTGCTGGTGCAGCAGAAGCAGTAAACAAACCCTATTCCCATAACTCCGCTCACCACGTTGATGATGGCAGCGCACAAATTAGGAGGGAAACAAAAAGCCATGTTAATTTCAAGCTCCATTAGAAACACAGGCAGGAAAAAAAAAACCAACATCTGCCGCACAGAAAAGGTCAATTCTGGAAAGGAAGGAGACTTTCCTTCTCCAAGCCTAAGAAGATATTCCCAGCATTGAAGACATTCTATTTCCTCGTTTACTTTTGTTAATCATTGAATTTAAAAAAAAAAAGCAAAAAAAGACTCTCATGTTAATGTTTCCTCTAATCAGTTCTGTGAGGTGATGGTATATGAACCGCACACCCCTTCTCCCCGAAAAGGAAGTGATACAGTGTTTGGGGTATATAACCACAGGATTCCATTCCAGAACTGTCTTCTATTTTGCCGCTTGCATATAATTCTTTTAAAGAAACTCCAATAATGGTTATGACTTTGGCATATTGCGCAAATATTATCCTTTTGAAGACTCTGGCACATAAGTTGTCTCTGACATGAAATTGACACAAGATAGTCTTGTCTAAGAAGCCTCGGCCCTTTCATCCCTTTGTAGAATGTGTTGCATTCCCCAGATCAAGTCCAGGAAGCGTGCACATCTTTCTCTCTGCTGGTGTTGAAGCGGATGATACACAAATGAAAACAGATATCTCTCTTAAATTCTGTTTTATGTCATGGCAGTGAGCATTCTGGGTCTTTGATGATGGATGAGTCTTCATTTGTAAATTTAAAGCCATATGTATTAACTTAGTTTCCTTCCAGGCATTTTGTATTAGTGAGCATCACATATGGCTTTATAATGCTCCCATACCAGATGCCTGGTTATACTTTGATTCAACATATGCAGGAAGAGAAGATATACGAGAATGTCATCGTAACTTTTTGGCTAAGCAATCAGTCAGAAGTTCCATCCCACCTGGAGGCGAGGGATTGGCCCTGCTGATTTCTCAGGCTTCTCTCTCTTGATGTTATGATCCTGGGGCATCTTTTCCCAAAGGTCGTAAATGTGAAGAGTCAATCACGAAATGCAATCAAATCCATCCACCTTCCCCCCAAAACTAAACAGGTATTTTTAAACACACAAAAAACACACATATGCACATTTCGAGAACAACAGATTTCTTTTTTGAGAACGGAAATACAGTCATCTCTAAATTACATTACTGAACTGAACTCCAGGTTTAGGTTACAATGAAAAGAAGGAATTGTAGGAGACTCTTTCCTCCTAACCAGAACATGGATTATGGCCTGAATTTAATTAAGTGTTGCTCGTGGCACCACGCTGGCTGGCACTTAATTATATTCAGTTTATCTCTTTTTATATACCATCTCTTCTTCTTCTCCAAATGTGTGCTCCTCCTGCTTTCCCCGGTTCTGGTGTAAGCCCTTTGAGATTAGGGCTAACGCCACACAGTAGATCCTCAATAAGTCGATCATAAATAAATGAGTGACCCGAAGAATAGAAGAATGTGGCTGCGGATGCAAGATGCCAGCTTTCACATGTGAGATGTGACCCGAGAAATTCAAGAAAAATGGACAAGGTTCCTTCCCCGTTCTTCCCTGGAAGGCATCCAAATGCTCCTCCTCTGGCGTCCATGAATAATATACAGATTTAATTTGTTTCCCTCGGGCCTTTCGCCCTTTTCATCTACCCCAGCGAAATCGCTCAACAACATGGTACTAGAAAATATTGTGAAAAGCTTTACCATACTCCAGCATTTGTATATTTATATACTTATTTTATTCTTGACCCTAGCTTGAGCTTGTTAAATCTTCTTAGTTTTCACCGTCATTTTCTAAGCATGTTGTCTTTGTCTTCTTTGTGGCAGCTTATTAAGATACCTGTCTTCAGTGAGATCTCCCTAAAATACAGGTCAAGGATTCTCTGTGAAAAATTTCTTGAAGAATAACATAAGGAATTAGGGGCAGTGGCTACATGTGGGAGGTACAGGAATGCGGAAGAGGAGAATGTCCAGTTTTCATTCTGTAATCCTCTGCGTGGATCATTTTTGTCTGTGAGCCTGTGTTACTTTTATAATTTATAAACTGGTATGTTCTTCATGACATATACCATTCTAGCAGGACATAGAAATTGTAATGAGATATTAATGCCAGTTGTCTATTTATGTGTTTATTATAAACAAATGAATAACCTCGTCGTTTTAAGATGCGACACTTAAAGAATGCAGTAGGCCAGCCTGTGAAGCATCTCTGGGTGTGCGTCCTTCACCTCTGGCCAGCCATCACACTGGCCTCCGTGTATGGGCAGGTGACGGTGGAGCTGATGTCGTATCTGTAGATCTTTGCTTGGAATGCCATGTCCCCGGTGGGCATTTTAATGACACAGAAGATGTTCCAGTCAGCAGCGCAAGAGAGCCACGTCCATCGTGGCTTTTTGTCGTTCCATTTCCTGTCTTCACCCTCGGCAGTGTTCACGGTGGTAACACGGTTCCCACATGGGGGGGGGGGGGCTCCCCATCCTTTACTGCTCGCTGATTATTCACATCCAGGGGTCCCACCCCACTTCGCTCTTTGCATTTCCAAAGTTTTTCTTTGTCTTAAGATTTTTCTGGCATTTTTGTCTCAGGGTTTTATTCCTGTGTCAGAATAACTGATCCTGCTTCTAACTTGTCAGTAGAGTTTCTACTTGGGCTTGTTCATTTTGAGTTTCTACAAATGGCTTGACCGTGGTTAGACATCTTTAAGCCTGTTAACCTTTAAGTAAATACATGCTTACAAGTGCATAAAATCATTTGCTGCTCTAAATGAGCTCTCAGAAATGCAGGCAGTTCTTATAAACATAGTTATGTATTGTATTAAGTTCGAAAGTGGTACCCATGCACGTTGTATAAACTGTAAGTTTAATTCTCAGTAGAGTAAGTGCATAAACACTCAGAATGCATATAATTTTGTGAACATACATACACTATCTGTAATCCGCAACATTTAAAAAATAACAAAACAATAAAAATTGTTTAATTTTTTTAAATTAAAATGAACAAAAAAAGATGTGAAAGAGACCAGCTAAATAACCCCCTACCCTGGCGGTCTCCAATTCTAACATGCATCAGAATGACCAGAAGGACCTGCTAAAATGCTGATTGCTGAGCCCCTGACCCAGTGGGTCTGCTGCAAAACCTATGAATTTTCTTTTCTAACAAGATCCCCGTTGGTTCAGATTCTGTTGCTTTGGGATCACGTGTTGAGAACCATTGCTGTCCCACGTCTTCTGAGCACGCAGAAACTCTGCATTTCCCAGCCGTGCCTGGAGTTCGCTTGGGGCCAAACACTGGGTCTGCGGCAGGGCCATGGGTATATACCACTTCCAAATCGGGCCTCAGAATTGCCCTCGAGGCTCTCTGCTCTCCCTCTCCCCTTCCTGGACACGGTGGAGGCTGCATGTGCAAGGTGGCAGCCCCACAAGATGGAAGGCACCCAGATCTGCAAGTCTGTGCGTGGAGGAAAGAAAGCTGCCTTTGTCACGGGAAAACTGTCATGTGAAAGAGGAGTGAGCCTTTGTCATATGAAGTCACTGAGGTAGGGGCACTACCCAACTTACCCCAATACACATGACTTTCAGTACGTGATCGTGAGATGAATCATGACCAGCTTTGAGGAAACCGTTATTGTGTAAATTTGAATGAAGACTGAGTCAATTTGACATCCACTCTTCCCGTTCAAAAGGATATACACAGCAGATACTTGAAAAACACCCTTTGGTTCCATGTCATTTCATTATAATGCTGATGAGATGCTGTAGGAACTTAACACTTGGTTGTACCAATTAGCCTACGGTAAAATCAGTTTCATTATACATCATTTTTGCCACAGCTCCAAGAACCTACTGACACTGTTAAGTGAGGACTTACTGTGTTTATATTGGTTTGTCCTACCGCCATAGGGGTCTGGAGGCCACAAGGAGATTTTTGCCACTCTTTCTGATCTTTCCCGGATTCACCATAGCACATCTGGGGTGGGCTTTGACCTGAACTTTTCCAACTGCTGTTCTCCTTGGACTCATGTATTCTCTCAGTCCCTAGAGGGCTCTGCCTGCACACCCTGTGCTTCGTGTTGCAGGAGACCAAGGCTCTTCTCCCCCTACTCCACGTCCATTGCGGAACAGCTCTGCCTTGCTTGCCTCTGTTCTTCTCCTGCCTGGTTCTGCCAGTGAGGTCACCCCAGCCTTTTTGAGCCTAACCAGCCTGGGGCAGAACTTCCCCTTAGGCATCTGCAGAGAAAGGTCCACAGGCCCAGAGCGACCCACGTCCCCCATCGCAGCCATGAGCGGCCAGAACCATTCAGAACATCTCTGTTCCTTAAACCGTATCGCTGGTGCTACTTTTGCTGCATCTGACCCACACCCTTTCTCTGGACTCGGCCGACATGTCCATGTCCCCTTCCTGTCCCCACTAGTCTTGCTGAATTTGACCTACTCGGAAACGTTTTGAACACAAGTCCAAAGACAAAGAAAAGAGCCCTGTGTATTGGAGAAATGGAGGGAAAATGTGGGTTGGGAAGCAGAGAGAGATGTGGAGAGTTGGGAGAGGCAGCTGGGGAGGCCTGAGCTGTTCTTGGCTGGTGGTGAGGGAGGGACACACCGGCCCTTACCAGCAGCAGCCTGAGCCTGGCAACCCCTGCCCGCTGGGGTTGTCGTGAGCATCAAACAGATACACGTAGCTCTTTCCTTAACGTCTGGCCCATAGGAAATGCTCAGCCATGGTTGTTTTCTTCTTCTCTTTCTTTCATTGCATTACCTATACGTTGAGTTCATTAAGAGCAAGAACTTGATCTTATATTTCAATGAATCCCCTCAGTGCCCATCCCAGTGTGAACTGATTGGTAAATGCACCATAAATGGCAGCTGTGATCATCATTATTATACTAAGCAGTCCGTTGTATGATAGAATTTTACATATATTTTCTGACTTAGAGTTTCATTTCATAAAAACATTGCTATGGCTTTACAATACCAAACTGAGTTTCTGGCATCTGATACTTTCATAGGTGGAATTATGCAACTCTGTTATTCACTGATATTTGGGGTTCAATTGTATAATTCAAACATGGTTTTGTTTTCCAATAAGTGGACATTGGTTATTTCAGAGCTCCAAAGCATCTCTAAGATTTAGAATGATAAGGAATATAGTCAATATATATTGACTTGCATCATAGCACTTTCCTGATAGCTATTAGAAAAGTGTATAAATATAGAGGTTAAATGAATGCACAAAAATAAAAACAATCCTCTTACCAATAATGTGCTGCTCGAACAACAAAGGAATAATTTGACCTTGTGATTCTGCTGGGCCAAGGAGTCCAGTTCTCTTATTTCATGTTATGCTGTATCTAACTGATGAAGAAATCTAAGCGAATCCATGTGCCAAAATCTGACCTAGAAGTCAGTTTCCTTCCTGCTTACCCAAATTTCTAGTGAAAAAAAAAAGAGTTTGGGGTTTTTTTGTCATTGCCAGGACTGCAAATTAAAGCTGGGCCCTCCCTCTTTCTCTCCCACATAATTACATGATGAAGTTCCTGCTGTGCTGGAACTCCAGACTTTGCTGATGCTCCTGCTGACAATACAGGAGACAGAAGAGACTGCTCCCCAGCCTCGATGAGCTGGATGAGCCCAAACACTCTCGAGAACTCCCTTTAATCAGATGAATGTACTCAGACCCAACCAGATGCTCCGAGAGCAGATCAGAAGGGAAAGCACCGCCTTTCGTCGAGTGACCCTGCGTGATTTTTCTTCTGATTGATGTTAGATACAAGATGATATTTATACTCCACATGTTACTCACAAAGGGGTTTTTTTTTTGTCTTTTTCATTCTTCTGCTTTTATTAAGAAGTTAAGTTCCTGTTTCTCCCACCCCTCTGTCCCTCTCACAAATACGCTCATGTGTACTGGTCTATTCATAAATTACTAATGTCGCATTGGAAGGAACCTTTCCGAAACAGGCCCTCCTGATGTGTCACTGCAGGCAATTTCAGCCGAGCTTCCAGGCGCCTGCAGCCTGCCCAGCTCCCAGTGAAGCAAGCCCGCGGAGCTCTTCTCCTGCTAAGGGAACAATTAACTTTGTGTTCCATTCACCAGCCATGGGCGCTCCTAGGTTGATCACCTTTGTTAAACCTGTGTCAGTCTTTTCAGCCCGCACAGCTAAGGGGAGAGTCACAACGTACAGCTGGGCTCCAGAGCCTTTGAGTAGGAATGAAAAGATTTGCACTCTCATTGAACAAGAAAATGGCATTCCTGGCTGTCAGTCTGCAAGGAACAGCTTTCTCTCTGACATGCATGCAGGCTCTGCTCACGTCCCCAGGTGGCAGCTCACGCCTCATGGCTGAGCAGGCGTCTCCCCACCTACCCTGGCAGGCAGGTGTGTTTGACATGAAAGCAAGCCACCATTAGATTGGGACATGAGGATACCCCCGCAATGCAGGGCCGGTTTTGTTAAACTGAGCAGGCTGTACTGGATCTTCCTTTGCTGTGGGTTTACGCCCTGCTTGGAGATGGGCCTTCGATGCCTACGAAACCAAGGCTGAGGATGGTTTGCCAGAGCTGGCTTGTGTCTGCAGTCTCAGCGAGGGGCACCTGCTTCCTCCCCTGGCATCCTGTGGCCCTTCACCTCTCTCCGGCCGCATCCCATTCATCGCTGAGAACCTGAGTGTGTCAAGAGGGTGGCTGCAAAGGGAGCTGAGATCCGTGGAAGGAATGCGCACTGAACCCCAGGGGCAGCATATATCACCAGTTGGGACCTATGATCGACCTGCGCACTGGGGGTGTTTGGCATTTCACACGTGCAGCTGGCTGCAAGCTGCACTCGTCTGGCTCTGGTTTGCACCAGTGCTCTTTTTGTGGGTTGTATTTTTGTTTTTAATGCAAACTCACTGAGGTAATCCTAAAGGAGATACAGTATAAATCTGCTGAGGAGAACTGCGTGTTTCCTACCCAATCATAAATTGACTTCTGCATTTTGTTTTCAGTTTTATAGATTGTCCTTTCATTCACAAACATTGATTGTGCGGCCCGGCTGCGGCACCATGGAGGCGAGCAGAACTGACATTTCTCTGGCCTACAAGAAGCTAACCGTCCGAGTATCATTCCTTCAATTATCATGAATCATCAGGGCTGACCATCTATAAATCCATAGCCCGAACACTTCGAACTCACCCTTCCACCTTGTCTAAATACCTTGTGGGTCTCAATTTCAGCCTCTCGAGTCAAAGGAGGGAAAGGGGGCGGGGTAATCCTGTAGGTCCCTGGAAAACACTCAGCTGCCTCTGCCGTCAGCACCTGTGTGTCCTTGGAGATGCCGCTCCTGTCTCTGAGTTTCAAACACTGCCTAAATTAAATGAAATAATGCTCAATTTCCAAGGGCTTGTCTTCTGTGTGTGTGTGTGTGTGTGTGTGTGTTTAATAGCCTAGATTAAAGTCTAGCCTGGCCTAAGAGCAGTGCAGAACAGAAGTGTCTGTTATTGTATTGTTGCTGTTTTATTTTCTGTGAATCTGTAAATACTGCTTTTGATCCAAAGATTCCAGAATGTGCTTTATTAGATTTGCCCAAATCCCCTCATTCAGGCATGCTGCAGTTTATAGTAGGCAAGAGAACTCAGTTTCTAGAGTGGCACCCTGTAGCATTTTTCCCCTTTATAGACCCACATGCAGAAGCACGGATGGAAAGAGACCAGTATATCCGCTTTTGCGTCTTAAAGCAGGGACATGCCTAGGATGCATTGCCGCGTGCCTAACGAGTTGTCAGCAAAGAGTCAGCTGCTCCGTGTGGACCTGATACCAAATTCTGAAGTCACACCTACTGCGGTTTCCAGCAAGCCCAACGCATGGCAGTTCACGTAGACCCTTGAGGTTTCTCTAGCTTTTTCCTTCACCATTAGAAAAATGACAAAGGTTTTTCTGGGAACTGAATGGTAATACACGATAATAAAAAAGCTCCAGGAAGTTAGTAAATATTTCCTTTCAGAGCCAAGGACACATGGAATCCAAGCCTCTGAAACATCAACCAGACACTGGAAACTCGCCTGATTTGGCCTCATTGAAAATACCGAAGAATAATTAGACCGTGAGGGGAGTTCTGTTTTCCATTCCCCAGGGACTGTGATTAGTAAGTGGCTTTCCATGTCATTCTCTTTTCCACTTCCTGTTTTCTCCCCCTTTGAGAAAACTGTTTGCTGAGTGATAAGAGCAAAGGAATGGGTACTGGGGATGGGGGCTGGGGGAGGGGGGCGCTGCGTGGTCGACTCGGGAATTCTGCGGGTGTCTCCTTTCATCCACCGGATCCTGCAGGCCTGGGCGAGGGCACTGCCTTTCCCTCCGTCTAAACGGCTGAAATGATAGAATGTCGAGAACTTCTCTTTGCATTGTTAAGTTTTAAAGAGAGAGAGAAAAGAAATTAGAACGTAAAGGTGTGTGTGTAGTAATAGAGTGAAGTGACTTCATTTGTTCGTGTCCCTAACAAACAGACGCATGGCGACACTGTCACAAGTAGGAAGGACGCGCAAGGTTTTCATGGTATCGCGAACTGTACACAATTAAGTTGAAATATGAATGTAAGCCAGCATTTCAGTTAAGCTGCTTATTAAAATAATTAGGGCAGTGAAGCAAGGAGTATGTAAGCCAGGGAAATTGTGAGGTTTGGTTAAATAAAATGCTCTCTGCAGAAAGAGAATTGAATGGGAAAGGAGTTTGAACCCACGGGTATAGTGAATAAAAACTGTTCTACGCTGAAATCAAAAGATACTGGAAATGAATTGAAGAACGTTAGTGTGTGTGTGTGTGTGTGTGTGTGTGTGTGTGTTTATAGTAACAGAAACCCTGAGCTGGAAGGGATTTTTGTAAAACCATTTCTACACTGGCCACCACCAGGTCCTCCTATAAAACAGATTTTTCCCTATAAGTTTTACTTTTTGAAAGATAATAGTACATATGAAGTAGTAGTTAAATTGATTTCCCCACTAAGTAAAAACAGGATCCTCCCATGACAGTACTGGATTAGCACCACATAACCAGTGTTCCCCCTTTTGGTGAATTTCACTGGAAGCAAAGCCGGTGCCCGGAGACCCACTGCCACCTTCGAGGGTGACTGGCCGGGACCCCTGTTCAGTCCCGCCCCCTTGTTGAATGGCGGGTTTAATGCCTCTGCCCAGATGGCACAGGGCAGCACACACTGCCGGCCGCAGTCGAGGCCTCTCCATTTCCAGTGCAGCACTCTCTCCGCTGACCCACTCTGCCACTTTACAAACTCGTAAGACTGAGCCATTTAGAGCACTATGAATTCCAAGATTTTGGAGCAGACCCGCATCTGAAAGATAGTGCTGTTGTAACCCATTTTCTTCTCTGGATTTCTCTTTAAATTTTCTCAATATCAAATCGGTCATTTTTTAAATTTTTCATCTCATGCACCTCTAAGGGCCATAATCTCTACCTAGCCAATCTGTTGTAAGAGCTTGCAAGTCCTGGAATCTTTCTTATGTGAAAAGGGCCACCCCCAAACCTTACCTGTTGGGTCATAGAAACAGGTAAGACCTAGAAGAGTACAGAAGACTCCTCTCTTAAATAAATAATTGTTATTTATTTGTGTTAAGATTGCTTCTTTCTGAGTTTAGCTACATTTGGGATCCCACTCTATGCTCTCTGGATCGCAACGCAAGCTGGTCAGTGACTCAGGCGCGCCGTTAGGAACCCAAAGAGTATTTGGAAATTGAGTCCGCGCTGTGTGTGCTTTGGCCTGTGTCCTTTCACGACTTTGGGCAGACTGGAGTGGGCATCAGGAAAGTGATATTTGAGGAAATCCAGTGTAACCAAGAATCAGAATCTGTGACAGCCACGTAGGAAGGGTCTGCAGCCCTGAATGTGGTGAGCTCTCCCGCAGGTGAAGAAGCCGTAGTGAACGACCGCTCCATCACACCTGGCAACACCCTGACTTTCGGACCACCGGAGCCCGCGGTGAATGCATGGGAGGTTACTGCTGCTCATCGCACACCTTTGGGAGGTGTGGGCTCGCTGAATGCCACCCCAGCCCCTCCGGTCATTCCAGTTACATTCGGGAAACATGACAGTTAACTGCCTGTTATTCTGAGCTGCTTGCTGCTGAGAAGCCCCTCCTGAGGTGGCCTCAGGGGGACATTTGCGGGACCTAGCAGGTGTCCTCCAGCCTCTCAACTAGGGGAAGAGCAGGGGCAGATGTGGTATGTTCAATGGCCCTACGATGGATCTCTCTGGAAAAACCTCACATTGGCAAGAGTGATTCCAGTTGCCAGGAATCCAGAGTGTGTGCCATGTGACATGCCCAGACGCCGGACAGGGTTTGACTGGTTTCCTCCGCTCAGCGAAACTGCTGAGATGACTGTCGGGAGGTGATTAATAAAGTGCATGAATCTTAACCATGGGGGGAAGAGAAGACAGATGGATGCACGCGCATGTTGGAAATGTAATGAAACCAAACTGAACGGCAAGGTTTTGCGAATACATTACAGAGAAACGATCCCCTGCATAGCGTCCCTCGCTGGTCTCGTTTCATTGGTCTCGTCTCAGAAATGACCAGGAGGCCACGTTTGGTTTTATTTTATTTTATTTTTCTAGCACTGGGGACCTAAACTAGCAACAGAGCAGGAAAGGAATAATGATCTAGTGAATACGTGCCCCTGGTTATCGTTTATTATTTATTCCCCCCATATTAATGGAGCTGAAAAAAAGAAAGATTGGGTCAGCTTCCCTCCAAGCTGCTAGTGAATGCTGTTAGTAATCATACACGAAGTTTTGGTAGTTTTCAAAGTAATTAGAATCCCAGAGCAAATAAACACTAAATGCGCTCTCATCTTTGAAGCTATTTTTTCCAACTAAATAGCTCTGTTCTGCTATGATTACATACCAGTCATTATAAAATTAAAAATCATTTTAAGTAAATGGGTGCTTCTTTAAGAAGCATTTGTTTCTTGCTAATTATTACAAACTAATTGTAGTTTATGATGGCCCTCAAGTACTGCCTGAGAGCGCTGCTCCCCAGTGGTTGCAACTTCCAGTTCCAGAAGGAAAAGAAAATGTTGGGGAAGAGGATCCAACTCAGTCAAAGTCTGAATTTGCACAACTCTCAAAAGCTCAGACTTTCTGATGGTTGTCAGAGACAGCAGTGCAGGGTGCTGGCACAAAACGTGACCCTGAACTTCATTCCAGCATAACTAGAAGTGGCCTTTGGTGTTTGAGTTAATGTTACTAAGCGTCAATGTTTGCACTTGCAAAATGGGGACAATAATACAAACTTACAGCCTTGTTTGGGGGCTTAAAGGTAACGTTTATAGAATTTTTTAGTACAGAAGCTAGCATCATAGTTAGTAGCTGTTGTTATTCTTGCATATCATCTTTCCCACCGTGATTTTTGTGATAGGAAAATTGACTCCTGCTCAGAGGCCCAAGCACGGTCTTCGGGACAGTCAGTGCATCGTGTCTTGTGACGCTGTTGTCTTCCGCGGCAAGCTCGTGTCTGCCGGGAGCACAGGATTTCTTTGAAATAGTCCAGAAAAGCAGAAGTTGTGTTTGCCGTTTCCCTATCCTTGCGGGCCAAGGGCAGGGCAAGTGTGGGTAGGAAGTGTGACTGTACAGACCATGGATTTATTAGGGGCTTTCCCATGGACGAGCAAGTTCTCAAAAGACCACCCATTCATCATTTCATGGGAGTCCATGTGTTGCCAGTATCTCCCTGGGACAAGAAGAAAACAAACAAAAGAGAAACAACAGTAACAGAAAACCAGACATCAAAGTATAAGGAAAAATCCCTACAGTTGTGCTTCATTTGTGACCCCTTTCCTTTAGTCCTCGCTTTCTTTATTCTTTGTTACAAATTAATATCATGCATCATACAGGTTAGTGAAAACTGGGCACCAGGTGTTTCTGTCAGGAGGCAGAGATGATGAATGTCAAGTTCAGGGTTTCTCTCTAACTCCCAGACTACCCCAACTCTTTTCATCTATCAATGATTTCCCTCCGTTATCCTTAGCTCTTTGCTCTCACTTGTCATTTTTCATTTTGTTGTTGACTTAGAGAACATTCTTCCTTAGTTTCTTGGTTGCAGGTACTGACCGTGCTGATCGTTTCTTATATTCCAGGCACAGGGTGCTTCACACATGTTATCTTCACTAATTCTTAAAACAATTCCGTACTCAGCTGAGAAAAAAAAAAGCCATAGCCTCATGGTAATAGTAAGTGCTGGAGCAAGGGCTTGAGTGAGTTCTTTCAGGTACATGAGAACAGACCACCTTCCTGGTTATGTTCCAGTCTGGTGGCTGCATACTGAGGATTCCAGATGGAATACCCAGCAGAGAAACCAAATTTTGCTTCTAAATGTAGATGCTATGACGGGTATTTAGACGATGAATCCTTAAAGTGACCTCTCCCCACCTCCCTTACCATTCTCAGCAGATGCACCCAATTGAGCTGGTGCACAGGTGTTGTTCATCAAGGGCTGCAAATGCAGCTGATTCTCAGATACCTATCCCTTTGCCTCGGATCCATCCCATTCATACTCACAGCTTCCTGGTCCCACCAAGCACCCCAGCTAATTTCCAGTTAAAAAGAACAGGAGAACCCTGCCAGCTAATGACACATTGCCTTCGGGGTAATGGAAGAAAATGTTCTCATCTAAATAGGCGAAGGGAGTGGTAGTGTTAGCCTTTTTTATGTTTCTTAAAGATACTGAAAAGAAAAAGAAGGTTGGATGCATTTCAGAAGGAGGCAAGAGGGATTGATGAGTAACAGGAAACAAACCCCATTCAGAAATGAACAGGCCCCCAGAAGACAAAAAAATGCACAGCATCTCCGAAAGAGAAGCCCAGCTCAGCTTTCTGATGCAGGCTTAACCTTAGCCACAAACTCAGTGATACAACCAGCCAGGCCATGCCTTTCTCCAAGTACCCAACAAGGGTTCTCATAGGATTGGCTACCAGTCATTGTCCACCCATCCTGTGTCAGATACTGGACTTGGTCCCATCCCATCTCCACAATACCTCCGTGAAATTGGTAAATTATCATTCCCAGCTGATAGTCTAGAAAGCCAAGGCTAAACAACCTAAAAAGTTACCTACTCTCACATGGAAGTGGGTTGATCTGGTGTTGAAACTAAGTCCTGTTGTCTCCAAAGCCTGTCCATTTCCACTATGCCACAGTCTCGGTGGCGGGGCAGTTTTCAGGTGTGCCATTCAAATTACTAGCTCTTTTCGGAGGGATGGTTGTAAAATGGGGAAATGTTTTTCGGGAAGTCTGTTGATGCCACAGTGACCTAAGAAAATATAATGAGTTCCTTATTTTTTAATGGCAACATTCATCATAGTTTATTGAATACAGCAAACCTTCAAGCTGCCAAATGGATTATTGGGCTTTTTCTTCTTCCCTACTCCTTAGAAAAGAAATCCCTGCATCCTCCCCAGTTTGTGTGATCACTATATCACGGGGACTATCAGATATCTGATGGAAAGTCGATTCAAGACTCATGAGCACCTGCCCTGACTGGTGTGGCTCAGTGGGTGGGGCGCCATCCCACAAACCAAAATATTGCCAGTTTGATTCTACGTTGGGGCCCATGCCTAAGGTGTGGGCCAGGTTTCTGGTTGGGAGCTTGTGAGAGGCAACCAATGGATGTTTCTCTCACACATCAGTGTTTCCTGACCTCTCTCCCTCCCTGCCCCTCTCTCTAAAAATAAATAAATAAATAAAACCTTTTCTTAAAAAAAAAAGACTCATGGGTGCCTGCTGTGTAATTTGGGCAAAACGGATTTACAAACCACTCAGATTAGACAGATCTGGTCCAGAAGTAACGGTCCTGCAACCAATATTCCAGGCTCTTTCTCGTGACCTTCATGAAGAAACAGCTAACAGCAGAGACATTGAACCAGAAATCAGAAGGCGCCGGCCTGAATGTCAAAGGACATGGCACCCATAACACACACTATTGCACCCACATGGGAATCAGAAGGAACTTTGGCCAGGTCATTAATCTGCCTGAGATCATGTCGTTTTCAGCAACAGATGAATTTTTATCCAATACTTCTCCAACATTCCCCAAAGCCTATTTTCCAGAGAACAATGATGCTGGGTAGGTATGTGTCACCTCTGGCAATTTCAGGAGAGTCTAATGAATTTTACACCATCATTTCCAGTCTTGCTGCTTCATTTTTGTCTAGATAGAAAGAATAAGAGGGACCATTTCACACTCTTTATGGATAAAGATCAGGCAATCAGAATAACTCACTCGTCAATCTAATTATGCAGTCGTTCAAAACAGGGTAGGCTGATTCTTGTCCAATTCAGTATAAAAACTCACAGAATCATATTGCTTGAAGGGAAGCTCTGAGGTCATCCTAGCCAGTTCTGCCGCAAGCCAGGTACACACCCAAATTGTCAAAGACAGGTTGTTTCTTCTTTCATCAGTTTTCAAGAAGTACAAGAAACCTGGAGCTTCCTTCATTTCTCATAAAGAGGAGCAAAAACCAGCCATCAGTATTGCCCAGAATGAATCCAGAGGAGTATCTTCAGAAAGGCTGCATTTAATGAGCTCGGTGGATGGAATATTTGGCAGTATTTTAGTTACCTTTACTTTACGAATTTTATTGACACAAAATGCATGACTCAGAGTCATCTTTGTTCTTTGATAATGAGCTCACTCACACGCCTTCCAGAGTATGATACACTTCACTTTGGGGTGCCAGCAGGCATCTGCAGACCAGAAACCACTGTGTTTGCATGGGTAGAACTTATCAATGGGAGCATGCCATAATAGGGGAAGTTTCTAAATAACACTGCCAGATAATGAGAATAGAACCCTATTGTCCAGCCCCTACTCAATATGCATCTCCTTTATCCATTCATCTGCTCTTTGGAGTCTGCTCGTTCTGTTTTCCTCCATCTCTTCCTTTCCTGGCCACATGAGCAAGGCCCAGTGGCAACCCTTCCTCTTTAGAGAAGACTCGTCACTGGAGTTGAAGTTGCACCTCCCTTCCCCAGAGTTTTAGCGCTCAGTCATTGTTTGCTCTTGTCTTTTCCCTTGTCTCACACCTTGGTTCAGGTGTGGTCAATGGGCTTCATCTTCTGTGCCGGTTTGGACTGGCTATGGCTGACTGGTGGAAGAGCTCACAGCCGCTTACAGAGAATAAGAGAAGGCTGCTGTGGTGGATTAGCAGCATCTCTCACTGGTTTAGCAGCAGGAAATAGAACACTGGGGCTGTGGGCCCACCGTTCCAAAACTGTCCCATAAGTGTCTGAAGAATGAGCATCTCCTGCTTTGAATTTTAGATCCCTTGTGTGCCTGCTGTGGTCGTGACCTCATGGCAAGAGCTTAAACCATATTTGTTGATTGAAGTCCCAAACGGTGCCGTTAACACATCAGGGAGAAGATCTAAAGGTGTCTGGAAAGCAGCCTCTTGTTTTTACCAAGAGGCAGTATTTTCTGTAAAGGTGAAGAGCCAGAAAAGGAGTGCTGTGTGCTTTTCTCTGTGAGCCCTGGCCAGCTACCGCGAGAAAGTGAAATCCCGCGCGCAACCGCACGTAGAGCTAAATTTTATTTGTGTTGTGTCTGGGCTCACTGAGCTTGCATTGCTTGTGTATTTAGTCCATGAGAGTGGTGGTCCAGCTCCTTCTTCCCGATGCCTAATTTAGCCTTAAATGATATGCTTAAAGGGAACAGAAATTAAATATGTATATTTGGCTAGTGTAAAAATAAAAAGAAAATATTGCAGGGAACCACAGCTACTGAAAAGATGCGGCATGCTAAAAATAGTCATGTTTGCTTTGAAAACCTGCCCCCGTTCCCCACATTTCCAGTCTGGGTGGCGTGGACTGAAGCATCCTAATGCTGATTCCTGTTCAGTTTCAGCAAAGTCCGATAATGTTTGAAACTTGATGTTTCAGATGTTATTATTCTTTACTTCAGAAAGAATAAAAATGCCCCCTATAGTTACAGCGCTTACGGCCACAGTTAATTGGAATTTCAACTTTGACAATTTGTGCAAGCTTAGAGAAGAATATTGTCTGTTTGAAAAGCAAGAGAAATAAATTGCAGGAGCCTGGCGGGTTGGGTTTACACAGAAGTTTCCCACAGGAGATGTCAAAGGAAGAAAGAGCCTTTACCTGCTGTGGACCTCCTGTCCTGAGGACAGTGGGAAAAACGAGAGGGAAGACCCAAGTTCAGGTTCCTCCCAGATGTTTGGCCCTGAGCTAGGATATAGCTGATCCAGACTTGAGTTCTTCTTTGAAAAAAAAGAAAAGAAATAATTATGTTTCCTTATGCCACATGCTCATGATGGTCAGAAAGAAGTGAAAGACCCTGAGAAGCTGTGTTCAGTGGCTTACTCCCTCCTCCAAATCCCTTGCCTTGAAACCAACATCATTAATGGCTTTCTTCAGTGGCATTGACCTCACTTCTGCCAAAAGCTCCCAAAAGAAGGCCACAGCTCCTGTATGTAACAGAGGCTTTCTATACCTAGAGAGTGGGAGATGAGATACGCAGTTCAGCCTGAACAACATGGGTTTGGACTGCATGCATCTACTTAGACACAGATTTTTTGAAGTATATTTTATTGATTATGTTATTGTAGCTGTCCCAATTATTTCCCTTTGCCCACCTCTGCCTGGTACACCCCCATCCCTCCAGCAATCCCCCCTTAGTTCATGTCCATGGGTCGTGTATATAAGTTCTTTGACTTCTCCGTTTCCTGTATTATTCTTAACCTCCCCCCATCTATTTTGCACCTATCAATTATGCTTCTTAATCCCTGCACCTTCTCCCCCATTCTTCTCTTTCCCCCTCCCAGCTGATTACCCTCCGAATGATCTCCATACCTATGATTCTGTTCCTGTCTGGTTGTTTGCTTAGTTTGTTTGGTTTTTGGTTTTTTAGATTTAGTTGTTGATAGTTGTGAATGTGTTGCCTTTTTATTGTTCATAGTTTTGATCTTCTTCTTTTTCTTAAATAAGTGCCTTTAACATTTCATGTAATAATGACTTGGTGATGATGAACTCCTTTAGCTTTACCTTGTCTGGGAAGCACTTTATCTGCCCTCCCATTCTAAATGATAGTTTTGCTCAGTAGAGTAATCTAGGTTATAGGTCCTTGCTGTTCATCACTCTGAATACCTTTGGCCAGTCCCTTTTTGCCTACAAAGTTTCTTTTGGGAATCAGCTGACAGCCTTATGGGTACTCCTGTGTGGGTAACTCTCTGCTTTTCTCTTGCTGCTTTTAAAATTCTCTCTTATCTTTTACCTTTTGTATTTTAATTATGATGTGTCTTGGTGTGGGCCTCTTTAGGTGCAATTTGTTTGGGACTCTGTGCTTCCTAGACTTCCATGTCTATTTCCTTCACCAAATTAGGGAAGTTTTCTTTCATTATTTCTTCAAATACTTTTTCAATGTCTTGCTCTTCCTCTTTTCCTTCTGGCATCCCTATGATTCAGATATTGGCATATTTGGAGATGTCCCAGAGTCTTCTTATACTATCCTCATTTATTTTTTGAATTCTTGTTTCTTCTTTCTATTCTTGTTGAATGTTTATTTTTTCCTTCTGTTCCAAATCATTGGTTTGAATCCTGGCTTCCTTCCCTTCACTGTTGGTTCCCTGTAGATTTTTCTTCATTTCACTTATCATAGCCTTCATTTCTTCCTTTATGCTGCTGCCATACTCAGTGAGTTCTTTGAGCATCCTGATCACCAGTGTTTCGAACTCTGCATCTGATAGGTTGGCTATCTCCATTTCATTTAGTTCTTTTTTAGGGGTTTTGTTCTGTTCTGTTCTTTGGCCCATATTTCTTTGTCTTCTCAATCTGGCAGCCTCCCTGTGTTTGTTTCTGTGTATTAGGTAGAGCTGCTTTGACTTTCTGTAAAAGGCACCTGTAAATTGTGTGGGGCAGAGCCTGAGGTAATTGCTAGGGTGGGGTAGTTTGCTTACCACTTTGTAGCCCTGTGTGGAGGGAGAGCTTGAAGAGGGGACTATGCCACTGCCTGGCTCCTGGGCCTTTGCCTGGCAGTCACCCTGTTTCCAGTGACTTCACCCACCCGCTGTATGTGATTGGCACCTTCCAGCTGTTGCCTTGGGGTTGAATCTCAGAGTGGGTGGGTTTGCGTATGTTTTAAGACTGTCTGGGCTCTTTAAGTGGAGTTTCCTGAAAACCCAGCAGTTTCCTCTGCCACCCAAACCCCCTCTGGTTTTTACAGCTAGAAGTTACGAGGATTTATCTTCCCAGCTCCGGACCCCTGGGTTATACGGTCTGGCCTAGGGCTGGGATCACTCGCTCCCAAGCCATCCCTCCTGATTTTTATCCACCCACATGAACGTGGGACTGCCTGTGCCCATTCCACTGCTGCCACCACCTCTCTGCACCACACTGCACCTCTCCACCTCTCCGCCCCATCTCTGCGTCTCTGTCCCACCCACCCACCTGGATGAATGTGGCTTCCTGAAATCCTTGGTTGTCAGACTTCCATACAGTTCAATTTTGTGAAAGTTTTGGCTGTTATTTGTTTTAAGATTTAGTTGTAATTCCTTTCTGTAGCTGCACAAGGAGGCAAAGGGTGTCTACCTATACCTCCCTCTTGACCGGAAGTCCAGATTTTTTAGTAAATATTGCAAATGTATTTTTATGATTTTCCTAATAACATTTTCTTTTCTTTAGCTTACTTTATTATAAGAATACAATATGTAATACATACAATGTGCAAAATAGCATTAATTGACTGATTAGGTTATTGATAAAGTTTTCAGTCAACAGTAGCCTGTTTGTTATTAAGTTTGAGAGGAGTTAAAAGTTAGCTGCAGATTTTTGACTATGTGTGGGGTTCAGTGCACCAAACCCCTGCATTGTTCAGGGGTCAACTCTAGTTTGAAATGACCTCCTGGTGAGGACCACAGTCTTCAGTGTAGAAGAATGGATGATGAGCAAATTTTAGGGAGAATAGAAGAGAAACTGGTATAGAAATTCCAGAAGAGTTCTCAGCCAGCTATGGAATCCTACTCAGTGGAGAGTCTATATTTAAAGCTACCTTGACTGATGCTACTCGCACTCAGCAGTCTACCAGCTTGTCTCGGGGCCTCATTCAGAACCCCTCCCCACCCAAGTCAGGTGTCTAGGCAAATTCCAGATATATGACATTATTAGTAGAGACAGCTGGCATGTAGATGATATATCCTCTTTTCTTTCTGGCTTAGAGACTGTCATTTTATGCCAAATGTCAGCAGTCTATTCCTAAAAAATGCCTAGTATCTATTAGAAGTCATGCAGTCATTCACCTAGCATTACTGCGAACCTGTCACACAGCGGGTTCTGTGCTTGGAATAGACAATTAAATGGTGAGCAAGACAGAAAGGGTCCCTGCCTCAGAGTTTTTGCATCCCTGGGCCCCAGCCACTGCTCACAGGGAGTCCCTTGAAGGAAGGGGCCCTCCTCTCTAGACACACGTGATGCTGCATGTCTAACGGGCACTGGATTCCGAGTCTTCATGGAATCCATTCTTTCTTACTAACTCACCATGGAATCTTTCTCACCCTCTGTTTCTGCATCTGTTTGTTAAACAGAGGCCAACATGAGTTCTCTTAGGACCCTTTCAATTCTAGAATAGCCCAATCCTTTGACCTTAGGAGAAATCTGTGCCTCAGTTTCCATATTTGGTAAAGAGAAATCATGGTATTTGTCCCACGAACACCACTATCTCTGAACTTGAATTTAGGTAACAAGTGAAACAAGTGAATGAGTTTTAACCATATAAGATATTCATGGCAACATAAGGTACTGCTAAGACTATGATGAGGATGTGGCCATTGACACAGGACAGAGGAGGGAAACCCTGCAGTTTCTGCTTGGGACCCAGACCATACACCTCTGCCACTTGAACGGAAAGAATGGAGATCCCTGCCCCCGTGCAGGTGTCTAACACAGCCTGTAGTTATTAAGAACTGTTATTTCTAGAGAACCTCCCCACCCCACAGTGCTCGGGGCACGACACATATATAGTACTGTTGCTGAGGTGAGGAGCAGTTGCCTAATGAGAAAAGAGCCTCCTGTCACCATTTCTGTGTGTTCCCTGGAAGCTTGGCCCAAACTGGTTCCTTCTCACTTCTGATGAATGCCTGAGTCTTGTCTTTCCCTTTTGCTGGTGCGTGGGGCTTGCTTTTGATAGCAGACCTACAATCTGTCTTTCTCTTAAGCTTGATAGTCCAGTGTCGTAGCCCCCTCCAGGTCGTTAAATACTATCAGCAGCATCCAGGCCAACTTTGCCACATTTCTATTGAGAGCTATAACTCACCCAGGAGGTGTCAGTGATGACGATTTTGTCCTTGATTCTATCTCAAACTCAAGTTTATCCCTGCCCTTGCAGCACAGAGTGGGCAACGTGGCAGATTGGAGATGAGCTCAATGTGCCTTGAGGGATGGTGCTCCTCTGAGTTTTTTGGCTACAAGATGGCACCAAGGGGGAGCTTTGCATTGGTTGAAACACTGTAAAAACTGGGCTAAGAAATATACTTTGACTAAGAATGAAGACATTGTGCTATCATTTACACAGGGACTTTCTTTTGGAATTCCTTGTTCAGCTAAAGAAAATGTTATGTGTATTGATTTTGTGTGGTTTGTGTGGTTACTTGTAATAGGACAAACACTACAGGCATGTACTGTGCTCCCCCACCACCCCACCACTAAAACAGCCAAGTGGTCCAGTCTCGTGTGCAAGTGAAGAGAACGTGCAAGGGTCAATTCTGAGCCTCAGTAGCATCGTTTAGAAGGGAATTATTTACATACAAGAATTCACCAAGGCAAATCACATGTGTCTGTGTGTCTGTGTTGTGTCTGTGTTCAAGTTGTCTGCTTAAACACTCACCCCTTTGGGGAAAGTCAGTCCCATGGGCCAAGCAGTTCATCTCCCCTTAGCTGCTCCCAAAGAAACAAATCTCAAACTCACAGGGAGTAGGATTTGTGCTGCCTGGGACTCAGGTGGTGCATCGCATTTGCATGTCCAGATTACAATGTTAAAATCGACTTTTCTACGTATTCCCTCTTGTGTCTATAAAGTACTGACTGTGCACCCCACACTGTCACAACAAGGAAATGGTGGGAGAATTAACCATTTCACTCCGGTGTCTGACAGCTACAGCCTTTATTACAGTTCAAAGTGTAATTCAAATGTAGACCAGAAATAGGCGATTAAAATCAAGTTTAAAAGGGCACAGTGTTTGTATCACTTCTCATGTAAGTGTCTCCCATTAATGTTGATCACAAGCGTGAATAAGAGGATGGTAATGCATATTTATTACAAAATACTGAAATACACAAGGGTGCACCCCAGTTTAATCTAGATTTCCAGTCCAGTTAAAAACATGGGAAGATGTTAGGATATTTTTCTTTTTGTGTGTGTATTCAATCAGTAATAGAAGACAAGTGGTCTGGTCAGTGGAAGGACTTAACGATAATAAAACTAACACCAGCTGATTGTAATTTATATTTTGGAAAAACGGTTGTTATGCTTTTCATTCCAAGGAGGGAAAAAATTGTCAGGCGTGAGCACTTTTGAGCTTTTTGATCACTTGAAATTCATCTTCATTTTTGCATCAGAGGCTAAAGCAGCCTCAGGCCCAGATGTGCAGTTGATTTTTGTTCAATTTCAGCTCTTTGGGGAAAATTACACAGAATTGCATAATTTTTTCCCTGAATTCCCAGATTATGTAAACACACCCATTTCATTTTCACAACAGAGCTAGAGACACGCACTGGGAGAGCATGCTAATACTTTTTTTTCTCTCACGTATATTTTGGGGCAAGCTTTGCCCAAAGAAGGATTTGGAGCAGCCTTTAGTAACCTGGGGAGTGACAGCGTCTTGTGAGCCACTTTGCAAACACACGTGGATACGTATAATGGAAACAATACACCTTCCCTTTCCTTCCCTTCCCTTTATACTGACATGCTGGGCCCTTTGATCCTGTGTGAAGCCTCGAAATAGAAAACTTGCCTGACTTGGTTTTGCATTCGTGATCACTGACCTCTAAATTACATTGATCCAAACTCTAACCCCTTCCCATATGGCTTCAGAGTGAACTGTCTCTGGGTACACCGCTTCCAGGCTGGTTTTGAGCAGCAATGGTTATGTTCCAACGGTGAGGCAGCCAATGACCAGTGAAAGTGGCCCAGTTGCCCTCTTTGTGGTTTGTTCTGTAGGCTGTCCAGATGCTGGTGCTTATCTGGACCAGTTTCAGACGTTCAAGTTCAGCCAGGGAAAGGGGGAATGTGGAAAGTCACAGAGAGAGAGAGACAGCCTTTTCCTCAACCCTTTGCCTGTGGTAAGGTCCGCAGCGATAAAGCGCAGCGTTAAAATAAGATGGGCTTACCTGTGGCACTCTCGGGTCACCCATCAGACTCGGCAAGGTGGCCATTAGTAACCGTTTAGGCTCGGATTGCAGGGCTCCCTAGGGTCTTGTATGAACAGATCCATTATTTTATAACATTTTGAATATGAACTGACATCAGGAGATTTTTCTGAAAGGCTTCATTCCTCTCAACGGTTTATAGGGTCTTAAATATGAGATGATTTGGTCAAAAGTAAAAGTGGCAATTAAAAAAAAATGGCCCGACACTAGGACCCAAACAAAGGTTTGCTTTGAACGCACTTGTGTATGTTTTCCCACAGTCTGGACTCTCTCTGGAGTCGATAAATACCATGTTTGCCAACAGAGTGAATGCTAGCAATTAGCAGCATTCTAACCAATGCTGGGTAAATAGCTGCATTGTTCGCTATGAAAATTACCAGTGAAAGACTAACTGGGATTGTTCCTACCGGCTCTGAAAAGAATCCCTCAGAGCTCTCTATTTCAGGAAAGGCAGCGTGATCGGGGATCAAGGGCGTGGGCTGTGGAATTAGACAGGCAAGAGTTTGAATCGCAGTTCAGTCATTTGAACACCTCAAAGGGTGGTCCCAGATACCTCATCTATAAAAGAAGGGTAGTAATAACTATCCTATGGAGTTGTTACAAGGATTGAATAAAGTGAATATATGAAAATAATATACATAGTGGAAGCAAAACATTTTATTAGGGTTAATTCCTTTCTTTTTCTTGATCCCTAAAAAATATCACCTGGGAGCCGAGTTCTGCAGGAGACGTACAAATCAAATATATTACTTTTCCACTTTGTCCCAGGTTTGCATAAAGCTGTCAAAACCACATAAGGAAATGATTGCACCAGAACCAAAGCATGGTCTTCCCCTTCCAGCACAATGAATGGCCAGATGTTCAGCGAAAACCCTCCCAGTTTGCACTTAAACATGCTAGATAATGAATAGGTGATAGATAGATAGATAATAGAGGAATATAAAAGAGAGCGAAGTCAAAAGGCATCCAGAAAGCTCTACTTTGCAGGGGTAAGCAAATCCTGGAGCTGGAGTCTTGCGGTCTAGGTTTCAGAGCTGTGCACAGCATCAGGAATGAAAACCTGGACCCTGAGCAGGATGGGAGGGCGACTCAGACGTCCTTCACAAAAATCCAAAGGGTGATGTTCTAGTATGTGAATTAGGGGGGAAGGGCCACACCACGAAAGACTGGCTTTTCCTGGGTCCAAATGATAAAGGGTTCACACATCTATAATTTCTAAGCTTGTAAAAGAAAAAAAAAACACAGAGAAAAGTTTAAAAAAATATCTTAAGAAGTCAAGAAAGAAAGGCAGTAATAGAAGAAATGCAGAAAAAGTAGAAGAGATACTGCCAAGTAAAATTGTAGAAATGAATCCAGATATTTCAGTAACCAATATCAATGCAATTGTATTACCCTTCCCTGCTAAAAGACAAATATTGTCAAACTAGATTAACACACACACACACCCCATCAGACAAAATCCATCTATATTTTGTTTATAAGAGACACCAAATGGTTGAAAGTAAAGATTAGAAAAAGGTATTCTAGGCAAACGTGAACCTAAAGAAAGTCTTCATTAATATAATGATAACGTTAAGCAAAAATAAAATTAAAGACAAAAAATAAAATGCCAGAGATAAAGAGGCATGCTGAATTTTCTTAAGAGTTAACATGCCTCAGGAAATTGTGATAATGTCAAATTTATAGGTAATGAACAGTATAGCTTCAGATATAGGAACAAATGAACAGAATTACAATGAGAAATATACACCTTCACATCACAGCAGGAAATTTTTACTTATGGTTTTCAGTAAAACATAGAAAACTGGAACAACACCATGAATAAACTTGACTTCAAGGGTATGTGTAGAACACTGTTGCAATGCTTGGAGAGTAGAAATTCCTTTGAAGGAGACACAGAAAATTTATAAGCACTAATCATATTCTAGGGCATAAAGCAAGTCACAACAAATGTTAAAAAATGCATTTTATTGTACAGAATATAAACAAACCAGTTAACAGAAAGATAAATGCATGCATATGGACATTTAAAAATCCACTTTTAAATAACCTATGGGTCAGAGAATAAAAAATAATGGAAATGATGGAAATTAAATGACAGTGTAAGTACTACTTAACAAAATATATGAGATGAAGTTAAAGTAATACTTGAAGAGAAATGTATAGCCTCGGATGCTCATATTAGGAAAAAAACGAGGACATCCGCTCATCCGCAGGGCATTCCCTGCTCCCAGGCTGTGCAGTTTTCTCTCTCTTTGCTCCCGGGCCCTTTGCCTCAGCCGCGCTCCCTCGGATTCTCAGTCCGGCCAGGAAGCCCCCACACCTGATGCCCCTCTTTGTATTTATTGGCGCTGGGGAGACTGGGGCAGTGCTGTATGTAACGTGCCTGGCATTGCTCAGTCCGGATGTCTGCTGGGACAGAAAGAGTACCACGGAACCCCGGAACAATCGGGTCCCAGTGAGCCATGTGCGTTCTCCTTAGTGGATGTAGATTACAGCATGCTGAAGGAAGAGTTCTCAGTGACATGTCTCACTGTGAAGCTGCTTAGAACACAGTTCTTGCAGAAGTCCTCCGCACAGTTTTCCACTTAACCGGGAAGTACTTCCCCTCCACATGCATGTAATCATGTTGGTGTATTCTGTTGGGGTTTACACTGATTAATAAATGTTTGAAACTTGGAACAAATGTAGTGAGTAAATCATTAACTGAAGAATTCAGAAAAAGAGCAGCAGAGTAAACCTACAGATAGTGGGAAAAAATTATGATTAAAAAATACTAATAAAATGGAAAACCAAAATAGAGAGGTTCACAAATATCAAAAGTTCATTCTGTGAAAGGAATAATGAATCCTTTAGGATCACAACATTAGGATAGGATTGACAACAAAAAATGAAATTGCACAAACAAATATGCAACTTTAAGGGACATAAATGCACAAGAAGTTAATCAGATAATAAGGCAAAAATATAAAGGTATGCAGATAAATTTGAAAATGTGGGTGAAATGGCTATTCTAAGAATACATTTATTTTTAAATAATGTAATGTAGTTTTAATAATTTATATTAAATATAAACTTTCTATAATATTTAGAAGAGAAAAGATAAATTGTCCCCTAACCATGAAAAAAAATTAAATGAGTAATTAACTTCATTTCTCCTGGAAAACACAAGACCAGAATGTTGGACATGTGAGTTACGCCAAATATTCAGTTCCAAAATACATAGTCTTTTAGACAATAAAAAAGGAGGGAATATTCCCAAATTTTTTCTACAAGGCCAATGTTACCCTTGGATCCGAAACTTGACACACAGTATAAGGAAATAAAATTACACACCATTCAAATATTTAGAACATCAACATGTACAAAGAACATTTGCAAGCCAAATTAAGTCGTGGATTTTAAAATTATATACTGTACCATTAATTTGGGTTTATTTCTAGAAGCAAGTTTAGTCCATTAGTATTTAATATATTTCCTCACATCAACTGCCTAGAGGAGGAAACAGCATGTTGTCTTAATACATATCCAAAAAAATCATTCAATAAAACTCTACAACTGTTTGTGATAAAAATTCTTGGCAAACTAGGAATAACATGGGGCTTTTTTAATCCTGATAAAGTTTATCTACAAAAAGCTTACGGTCAACATCATATTCAATGGTGAAATGTTTTTAAAGCCCCTTGGAAATCAGGAACAATATGAGGATGCTGGCTCACCCTTCTATTCTCCACAGTGTGTGGAGTTCTAGAGAAATGTCACCTAGAGAATAACTCATGTACGAGGACACATGAACCGGAATATCCACTGCAGCTTTCATTTTAACAGCAGAAACCTGGAAAGTCCCGATGATCCTTTGACGCAGCCTGGGCAAACTAACTGTGACATCTTCATGTAACAGCCTTGTCTACAGCAGGAAAGCCAAAGGGCCGAATGGGTGTGTGCCCCATGGGTGAACCGTGTTGACCAAAACGCTCATCACGGAAGAACAAACATAGATTCTCAGTCCACTTATATGAAATTGACATAAAGTTCATCAGAGGAAAATTTTAATCCATATTTTAAAAAAACACATATGTGTAAACCGTAAAGAGAAATAAGGAAATGATTAACACGAAATTCAGAGTCTTGTTAATATCTGAGGGGAGCAGGGAGGAGGAGAGCAAGGGTGGCCTTGTGTATAATTTTTAGTATCTTAAGCTGTTAATAGATTCATGGCTATTATTGTTATTGTAATTAGTTAGACTCTACATTTTGTATGGCCCTATGATATTTCAGTGTGTAAAACAAAACAAAAAATTGTTATGACTGTGGGATGGAATACACATTCTTCCTTGGTGTTTTGCCCTGTTTCCCCATCAAAGGCATCCGTTTTGAAAACTGCAAACGTCATGTGCAAGAAACCTCCCAAAATAGTCATTTGACTACCGTTTTTTGTGCTGCTTGGTCTGTAATCAATTTTATTTTCCTTCACACCCTTCTACAACTGTGCTTTCTCTTAGAACTATAGGTGCGTGTCATGCAGCACTCAAACCTACATGCTCACGTGGTCATTTGCAAATCCCTTAACTCCCCTCAGGTACTTTCTCATCGGTAAGGCAAAAAAAGGTATTACCGGCCCCACGCCATGGGGCTGAGAACTGAACAAAACAGTATCAGCCTGGAATTTAGGAAGTCCTAAATAAATGTTAACTATGATGAATTGTTGCTAAGAAATGAAATCGCTTACACAGAGTTCCAGGAAAGTGTTGGCACATCACAACCATTCCTAGTATCATGGATCCAGGCCTTATTTATTTCCCTTCACTGATGTGACCTCTCAGGGACAATTGTCCCTACTTCCGGGACTGTTCCCACTTGCGTGATGCTCAGCACCGTTTCCCAGGGATGTGTTCTCTGAGGCAGGTTCTCTGCTTTCCCGTCTGTGTATCTGCATTGCCTGCTACAATGTATTGTCGGGGCGGGGGGTCCTGAATGCTTACTGGATCTCTTTAAGGCCGTGTGCTGACATCTCTTTCACAGCTATCATCATCTGGTATCTCAAAGCTCTTCATAGGGACAACCCAGAGCACTTTACTGTCCTGGTCTCTTTGGCTTTGAGCTGTACCCTCCTTTTCTCTGGGGCTGATAGGTTCACCATCTACTTTGCCTAGTAAGTCATCACAGGTGCTTCCCCTTAAATAAAATCCAGTGAGATAACATATAAAAGCTGCTATCACCCAGCTGACATTCGAGAGCCTTCTCAAAAATGGTTTTTGTTCCACGCCCTCTCTCCTTCACACTTTTTCCCTGCACTCAAGCGGTTCTCAGAATTCCAACAACAAATCATGGCCTCCCTGTCTGTTATAAGTGATGGGATTGCCCACCCCCACTCCATTTGCTTTAAACTTGTACCTCCCATGACCCCCGCTAACCCAATAATTATATTCAACTAATGCTATTGCCCCTTGGCCTGCTCATGTTATAAACGTTGTATTTTATCTCTTCTTTATCCTTATTTGTTCTCTGTTTTTGCTATGTGTTCTTCCTCTCTGTAATCCAGGATATACGTTCCTGTCATCTTTTGGATTATAAAACCAAGTGTAAGACCTAGAGGATGGTCAGGGTGTGCGGAAGACAGTGCTAGGAAAGACTCCTTTATGGCTGTATCATTAATTTTTCTTTTAGTGGCTAAGCTCAAAAACATACTAAAATTCAGCACACAGTATGTTCTGTGACTCCCAAACCTCCCCAAAAAAGGCCAAATAAAAATGAGAAATGTTTCCATTCAACGTGCTGTGTGTGCAATGCAAACGTTGTAATCCATAATAAACATTCAGAAAGGAAAGATGAAAACTTCAGCAAGACCGTCCTGTCCTCTGAGAACTCACAGTGTCAATATGACAGACATATAGGGTGAGGTGGGAGAAAAGAAAGGGGGTAGCAATGATACTGCGGACAGTCATGCTCATTCAGCACATGGAAATCTGTAGAAAGAGGAGTCCGCTAGTTCTTGGGCATTGGTCAAAAAAAAATACACAAACACAAAGAAGGAGTTCACTTTATTTTATAACATTCTACTTCTGATTTTGGGTGGTTATATAGCTAGCCTGCCTTTGTCATCTCCAGGATTCTGGGGCACTTCAGCTAACATTGCTATTTGCAATGTCCAGAAACTCAAAGGAGGTTAGTGCTAAGGGGATATGAAAGAATAGTCATTGTGGGGAAAAAACACACAAAGACATAGAGGGAAAAGGAAATTCATAGGAATTTACAAAGCAGCCTGGCAGTGTTACCGTAACAAGTAAAGACCTTCCCCTCCCCCACCACCACTAAAGGCAATCACATTCCCTCCAAAAAGTCCTTATTGTGCCAGCCACACCATGTCTGCCGACCCCAGTTGACCCATAGGATACCAGTGTCCAAGCCTTAACAACTCCCACTGCACAGGCGAGAGATGCCTATAGTGGTAGCGACTTGCCTACAATCACAAACAGAGGCAGAGACGAGTCCAGGATCCAGACCTGCTAGTGCTGATGGACTCAACCTGAAGCTTGTACATAACACAGGCAGGTGTTGTATACAAGCAACTGTTTGCTAGCTGGAATAAAACTAGATGAGTGGAGTATAGAAATTTTGTAAACACCCCCAACGTAGCGGGGTCAATAAAAGAGACCAAAAACCTGATTGAATAAAACATCTTGCTTCCACCTCATTGCATCCTTGTCCATATTGATCAGCTGTAATAGAGCATGACAGAGTTATTGATTGAATGAAACAATTCTCAGGTATTTGGGAGCTAAAAACAGAAGCCGAAAATGAGGGAGATTAAGTGAAGAGAGTACTGGGACATAAGGAATTCCGTATTTATATCAATCTAGCAAATGATGTTTTGGAGGCAGAATATGCCTCATTATTTTCACCTATGAGTCACAGGTAATCGTGTGTTGGTTATTGTTGTATAAATTGCTGTTGCTGAAATGCCTACTTAATGTATTTGCCTGGGTTTTCCATAACATGGATGTCTAAAATAGTCTCAAAAGCAGTGAAAGCAGATTGGATACATGCTACATTTGTTCCCTACCCAAAAAAAAACAAAAAAACAAAAAAAACAAAGAAGTGTTAAGGGCATAAATCCATGAAGACGTAGAAAACAGAAGAGACGCAGGTGGTACACAAATTTTGGAAGCTAGAAAGCGGAGGGACACATGGGAAATAGATCAGCAGGCCCAAGATAGCAGTATGTGAGCTAAAGTAATGAAGATCACTGGAGAGTTTGAGAAACAGTCATCACCAGATCCCGTTCCCACTCCTCATGGTCAAGAAACAGCCACGCCCCCAGCCTGGCCCCGGACTGAAGCTGTATTCCCGAGCTGGGTCAAACAGTCCACGGGAATGGGTGGGTGCACCAGCCACAGCTGAGAGCAGCGCTCCTGAAGAGGCCCCTCCAGGGAGACAAAATTGACGGAATACCTAAAGGATGGAACGTGTCCAGAGTATATTTGCCCGAGTGGTGAATGCGGTGGGGCTGAGTTATTGTTTAGTATTGAGAAAATCAAACAAATTTAACCAGTCGATAATTATTGCCTCTGGGGAAAACAATAGCCATGAAGGAAAGGAATTGTGATGGGTAGTTGACTCCATGCTGAATTTGGGATGGCACTGAAATAGCACAGTAATGTCAACACTGTATATTGATTCATAGAAAATTATAATATTGGCATGAAGAGAGGCCAGAAAGGAGAGCATAGGAGACAGGAGTGGGCGGGGGGAATGTCCTCAGTGTTCCTAGTGGGTGATCAATTGTTTAAAGTTCGAAATTTTTTAACAAGTAACAATACAAGAACATGATTTAGAGATTTGGAAGTAAATACCAAAACAGTTAAGTTAGGGAAGGGAGGGCATTAGGGGGAGAGGGGAGGGATATTGCAGGTTGTTGAATAGCAAATCTTATAGGCAATTCAATTTTTTAAAAGTAGGCATAGAGCTGTGGCCTGTGCGGCCTGTTTGGCCGGAGCAGCATCCGGTGAACTGAAAGCTCACGGCTTCAGTCCCAGTCAGGGCATGTGCCTGGGGGGCGGGTTTGGTCCCTGGCCAGGGTGCATACAGTGGCAGTCAGTCAGTGTTTCTCTCTCACGTGGTGTTTCCCTCCCTCTCTCCCTCCTCCCTTCTCCTCTCCCTAAAGTCAACGAGCGTGTCCTTGGCTGAGAATAAAAATGAATAAATTTAATACAATAAAACCAGGCCTAGATCTCTGTGATTAAAATACATATATAATTTGTTGACGTTTGTGGGGGCAGTGTTAGGGATAATTTTTTTCTACAGAAACTGAAAGAGACTGTATATTATAGTGACTTCAATATTTGGTTAAATAGGCTCTAAAATCAGAACGTTACAAAAATGATATGAAATTATTTTTATTTTGCAGTTTATATGGATTGTGGTATTCAAAAATAACGACCATAAAAATACCCCAATCTTGTTTTAAAAATCTGATCTTGCCCTGGCCAGGCAGCTCAGTTGACTGGAGCATTGTCCCCCATACCAGAATGTTGCGGGTTTGATTCCCGGGCACGGCACAGACCTAGGCTGCAAGTTCAGCCCCTGGTCAGGGTGCACATGGGAGGCAGCCAATCCATGTTTCTCTGCCACCTCAATGTTTCTCTCTCTTTTCTTTCTCCCCATCTCACCCCCTCTTCCTTCCCCTCTCCCTTCCTCCCTATAAAAGAAAAAGAAAAGACTCCAATCTTGTTGGCAAAAGTATATATACTGTAATCCTGAACTGTTGTGCTACTTTTTTTCATTTTTAAAATTTCTCCAGGTTTTCATCAAATGTCAGATGAAGGGTTACCTTTTTTAAAAGAGATTGGTGGTCCCAGTGTCAAATGTCCCAGAACACATCACTCGGTGATAGATCGTCTACGAGCTTTCATCTTATTGGATTTAACGTCTGCTCTGATAACTTATTGTTCAGAAAACCAAAAAATAAAAAAGACCTTTATAACCTGCAACATAAGTGTATTTGAAACAAGTGAACAAAAATAAGATGGAGATAGAGCTGAAAAGCCAAATTAGTGGTAGCCTCTGTTTCAACAGCCAGAAGTGAGGAGGAACAGAAAAGGTCTTCTCCCAGCGCTGCGTCTTGCCCAGCAAACCCACTCTGTGCACCTGCTGTGTATTGTCAGGCCTTCCGATGAGCGGACGGAACTATGTGCCCTGGCTCAGGAATAACAGGAAGCAGACGGCCTCGGCCTCCTCGGAACATCTCATTTTAACTGCTTTTATTTATCTCCCACTTTGGGCTGTATTTCTTCCGGACATTTTTTGATCTTACGGATAGTAGAAATTATTTTCTGAAAATCGTGGCATTGTAAGACTGAAAAATTCTCTGGAGTTTATTGAGTCTGCTTTCCTCCAGATAAATTATATTTATATGCCTTTTACTTACAGTGACTAGGTGGGAGAAGGGGCAGTCAGCGCTCCCTCTGGTATCTCTGTGCGTCTTCAGGTCTTAGATAGGGAGCTCGGTGGTTCTTAACCTTTCTCCAGTCTCGAGACTTTTAATCTCATTAAAGCTGTGGACCTGCTCTTCAGAAAAACTCGTACGTGCGGACTCTGCATACACTTTAGGAAATCACAGAGTCCCTGACATGCATTCCTAGACCACTTAAGTGTCCGGGAGCCCGTTATGAGTCTGATCCAGATCACTTGCTGTGCCAATAGACACTGTGTAAGTGTTGAATCAAGTGAGCAAATGGACCCAGAGAGAGGGACTCCAGTTTCAGCTGACTTACTGGGTGAAAACGAGGGCGTGCAATCCATGCCCCTTGTTATACCTTGGGTTTTCCTCTTGGAACATGGGGAATCGGTTTTGGGTCGTTTTCTCTCCTCGCTCTCTGAACCCTGTCTGCCCTTGCATCATCCTCCATCCACCCTAAAGCAATAGTTAAAGAACGATTTCTCCTTGAATTTCTGGCCTCAGCTTGTAAAAAGTGCCCTCCCAGTACCTCTTGCCATTCTGAAATAAATACATAAATAAATGATTCTTCATCAGGCCCAATTCGTTCTACATACTCAAGGCTGCCATATGGCTTCAATGACTTGTCTAGTGGAAATGCATTTAATATCTCATAAAACCTACATAAAGATGTTGAATGCCCGCAATTAAAGACGAATCGTCTTTGAGATATCGCTTTACCAATTAGCCACCTGGAGCTGCCTGGCCAAGTCTTAAATCAATTAGCCGTTGTGGACATCTTGAAGATGCACGAGTCCTAAGGAGAGGTGGGAATACTTGGCAAGTTTAGTGGTGATGATGTGCTGGCGTACCTGGATTCAGGAGGCTCTCATTATGAGAGGATGCCTTGCAGACCATTTCTGCTCCCTCAGGTAATCACCATTGGAAGTTACTGAGCAGCATCACCTGTGCCCTGCCCTTTGCAGGGTAATAACACGTTCAGTGACCACGTGAAGAGCAATGTAGTAGAGGTCATAGGAAAGTACTTGAGGAATTAGCCTTACTCCATGGGTGGTCCTTTGTATTCTACAAAGGACAGTAAGTCTCAATGGAAGTCCCCACCTTGTGATGCTGCCAGGTTCACAAAATGTCACCGTCATTTCCTTCTCCTTCAATTCTCCTTCGATTCTCCAACCAGGCAGGGACAGCATGGGGAATGGAAAGTTTGGTGTGCCCCTGAGTCACTCTAGGGGCACGTGTAAGACCATGCAGATGCCCGCGTCACAGCCCCAGAGCGCCAGGGCTCACTCCAGCACATTTGCTTTGTTCCCGTCTTCCCCTGGCCTGCTGCCTTCACCCATCTCACTCCCGAGCACACGGCGGTGATCGTGTTCCCACTGTGGCGGGTACGCGGACCGGCGTTAGCAAACACGCAGCTCTCCGTGTCCTGCAGCTTTGCCATGGATAACCAGTGCTTGCAGACTGTTTTCTATTAAAATAATGTTGTCTTCCCCTTTTGGCTTGGAAACCCAGAAGACTACTCCAAGGCATTATTTATGTCACTGAATTGAAATGTGAAGACAAATGTTAAGGTGGAAAACTTGGTAAAAGATGTCCAGATGTCCAGGATTTGAGCGTATCCTTTAGGGGAACTTGGGAGGGAGTGAAGTGGAGGAAGACATGTCAGTGTTGGTCTCACAAAGGCACTTCAAAGGCTAGTGAGTTCCCTTAGAACAAATGCTGCGGGAGTGGTCACCCGGAGCCGTTTGCCTTATGGAAAGACGGTTAACTAGAAGATCGTTTTGATTTTTGCAGGTTTCCTTAACCAACAGAGTAAGAAAGTTGGACGCAAACAGAAAATGAAACTGGAACTTATGTTAAGAAACAACAAGAAATAGCACCATTTTAATAGCAATGGAATGTGGCTTTGGTGGTCACACAGCGAAGGAAGTCTCAAATCCCATGATTAAATCCATCTTCTCGAGGCCTAGGAGAGGAGCGGCCGGTGCGTTCGCACCTCGGGCAGTCCCGCTGAGGACGGTGCGTGCAGTTACTGAGAGCCCTGCTTGCATGTCCACAGCTGCTGTGCCGCACAGGTGCTGCCTCGGAGCAGGGCCCACCAGCCGGCATCTCCCAGTACGCGCACACACAGTTCCTCCGCTGCATTTTCACGGAGGTTCCTCTTGGTCTGTGCTGGGATCTTTCTCCTGGCGTTCCTCTGCATTCAGCCTGGAGGCCTTCACCTCCTAGAAGCTAGCAGCAGTGCCTTTCTGGTGGGGCAGTGGGGAGGGTCGCATTTAGGGCAATACCTCAAATTAAAAAAAAACAGCCTTTAAACACGTGGATTAACTCGCGAACAGATCTGGAGGGGTGTCAGGGATACACGTCTCTGTGCCTCAGAACAGAATCCTGTTACTTAATTTCAGTTAAATGTACGTCTGAAAAGTTTCACGTCTTCCAATAGTCAACGTTTAAAATAATGCCATATCCCTCACAATGCCGCTGATTTTTCTGTCCTGTTCTGTTCCCACGTCTACAGTGAAAGTCTCACCTTTGCACACCCTCTGCCATTGTTTTCACGTGTGCACACTTAAGGATTTTCTGTGCTTCACACTTGGTAGTTTTCTTCCTGACAGCAATCATAGGTAGCGGGCACACTTTTACAAAAACAGGGAAACGAAGCAAAAGCACTTTATTAGGACTGTTTTAAAATACCAAAACACAGTGGAGAGGGAATGGGAGCTGAAACAAGAGTGGCAGGTGCAGATGGTTATTGAAATTGGGTGATGGGTAACGTGGGTTCATAATATTAGTCTCGCTATTTTTGCATATGTTCAAAAATGTCTATAAAGTAAGCGTCTTTAAGTTATTAAAATAAAAATAAGTCCAAAACTTGTCAGGAGAAATAAGATCTCCTCTTCCTCTCATCTTTGGTTAGGATCACTTGGGCACCTTCCCCGATACAGAAAATGCTCAGCATAGCTGAGCTCCATGCTACAGCTCCACCGCAATCCTGGGTGGTTTGTTTCCTACCGTAGTCTAGCCGTGGCCTTAAAGTCTTCAGATTTCCTTTGGCTTCCATCCCGAGTGCTGCACAGAAGCCTGTTTTGTCCCCCAGGGAGACAGAAGGGGCTGCCACTTGAGATGCATGGAATGATCCTTTTGCTCTGTTCGCGTGTGAGCACGTGTGCCTCGCCCAGGAATGTCTCCAGCGTGCCGGTTCCCTCTCCCTGTCGTCTGTGCTGCCACCTCCTTCTCTTGTTGTTCACTGAGAAATCGTTTGTCTCTATTTAGGCTTCAGGTCTGCATCTGCTTTATGCTTTCCATCTGCTCTGCGTTGTAGTTTCTTAGTCATGTATCAGGTTCTGGGTAACTTTTAAGGAAACAGTCAAGTGTGCATGAGCCTTGAGCTTTCTGTCTCTTAGTGGGGAAGTTTCTTAGATGTTAACAGAAACAGAAAAATGGTGTTTTGTTACCAGGTGGAAGTCACTTCGCCTCTGAAAATTTGTGAAATTGTTTTTTTTTTAATATTCTCCCTCCCTCCCTCCCCCCGCCCCTCTCTCTCTCTCCCCTTGGTATCATCCAAAATGCACTCTTAGAACTAAGTGACCTAGCCTCCCTGGCCAGACTGAAGGTCAAACAATTCCATACCGAAATACCCAGTGTATAGTAAGTTGAAAATTCAAAAGTCCCGCCTTTTTTTTCCTGTGGGAGCCACCGGGCTGTGAGGAGCATGCTCCCACCTCTCCACGCCGGGGCATGTGCGTGTCCACTGATACCAGTGCACCCCGGAAAGGGGGAATCATCCAGCAAAAATTTCCCTTTGCCCCCTGTGTGCAAGGCTTCCATTTGACCAGATATTGTGAACCTTGTTCACACCAACTGGCACAAACACAGCAGACCGCCCTGTGCTGTCAGTGAATTGGCAGGACATGAAACCAGGGCTGAGTCCTGGAGTGCTGGCAGAGCTGTGGCTCGAATAGAGTTCAAGGTGGTGGGACTCATCATCCAGGCCAGAGTGCTTTTGGAAATATGTGTCGTGGGGGCCAAACGTGTGCACCAACCAAAACCTGGCACCTTTGGCAGCACAGAGCGAACACAACACAGGAGCGATCCGCCATCTGCTCTGCCCTGGCTGCCTCGGCCTTACCAGCACGGGCCTGTCTGCAGGTCGTCGTCCTGAGGACGTTCCCAACTTCCTTTGGTGGCTGAAGGTAACGTTGAAGGCTGCAAGAAAACCTTGGAGGCTGTTTTGCTTCTTCAGAAGCTTGAGGCCTGGAATGATACCGCAAAGGGCTATGCCTCTCCGAGAACGAGAGCTGGCAAGGGCAAAATGAGCAGCCGTCCTCGTATCCAGTGCGGGGGCCTTTGGATCATCTGCAATGAGGACGGCGGTCTCCTCAAAGCCTTCAGAAACCTGCCTGGAACTACTCTGCCTAATGTAAGCAAACTCAACACTTTGAAACTTGCTCAGGGTGGGCACGTGGGCCGTGTCTGCATGGGGACTGAAAGTGCTTTCCGCGAGTCTGAGACTACCTGTATGGCACTTGGCATACAGCAGCCTCCCTCAAGAGCGACGACACCCTGCCTGCACACAAGATGCTCGGTGCAGACCTCCGCAGAATCTCGAAAAGCCCAGAGACCCAAAGAGCCCTCTGAGCACCAGGCAAGAGCATCCATCGCAGAGTCCTGAAGAAGAATCCCCTGAGAAACCTGAGAATCAGGTTGAAGCGAAACCCACGTGTGATGACCATGTGCCGGAACACTGCTCTCCGCCAGGCCAGGAACCACAGGCTCCGAGTGGATAGAGCAGCTGCGGCACCGAAAGCCAAACCTGATGAGAAGGGGGTTCCAAGCAAGAAGCCGGTGGTAGAGAAGAAAGGAAAGAATGCTGCCGGTGTTACAAAACAGAAGCCTTTGGTGGAAAGAAAGGCTGCAGCTACCAAGAAACCAGCAACTGAGGAGGAGCCTGTGGAAAAGAGACCCACCACGGAAGGAAAGAAGCCTGAGGCCTGAACTTGGATTTGTTTATTCCGTAAAGGTCAAATCACTGTGTGCCGCTAGTTCTGAATCGCTCTATCAAAGGCAGTGAGAAACATGAAAGAAAAAGTCCCTTCGTATTTACATCTCTCTTTTTGATAGTAGGGGCAAGTGGCTCTTGATCAGAGAAGTGCAGTTTCCAAAGTGTGACTTCCTTTTTTAAAAGATTTTATTGATTTATTTACAGAGGAAGGGAGGGAGATAGAGAGGGAGAGAAACATAAATTGCTTGCCTCTTGCACACCCCAACTGGGGATCTGACCCACAACCCCGGCATGTGCCCTGACTGGGAATCGAACCAACAAACTGTCTGGTTTACAGGCCGGCACTCAATCCACTGAGCCACACCAGCCAGGGCCATCCTGTGACTTCTGAGTCAGATATTCAGATTCAAATCCCATCTCTGCAAGGAGCCACCCAAGAGTCCGCTTTGCCCTCCCTGGAATGGCTGGGTAATAGCTACCTTGGAGTACTGGTATGGAGACAAATAACCTTTGAAAAATGTCCAGTATGAAACCTGTCACCTATTGTAAAAACTTTTACAAATGGTCAAAAGCTATAATTACTATGAACTCTGCCTTAGGGAAGTGCGAACTGTGGACTATAATAAAACCAGAGTTTTCTTGGTTGCCAAATTAGTTGAAACCCATTTTCACATTAACAGCAGGCATTTGCTAACTTAGAAACCACAGCCACCAAGAGGCTCCAAAAGAAGGTCTTCGAGACTGCTGCTCATTTAACGTGTCGTATCTGCCGATAAAAATCCTTGCTGCAATGTGAGAGGCTCAGCAGACTTGATTATTTCCCATTCCTATCTATCTGGCTGTCATTACGTGTATCCTCCGAGGTGGCGGTGTTCTGACCAGGGCTTGGTCTGGACAGAAGTCTCACGCTTTGATTTTGGTTTGTGTTTGAGGTTAGTAATGAAGAATCCAGGAGAACTGTTGATGCTCTAGGGAAGATAGAGATGTCACCTTATTTCCGTTTTCTATAAAGTTGAAAACGACAAAGAGCAGCAATGCTAATAATAACCGGTACTGTGTCTAGTCAAGTTCCAAAGAAATCCACTGCTTTTGAGGAAACAGAGGACTTGGATGAGAGCAGATTTTTTCACATGGAAAATTTTGACAGTCAAATTTTTTGGTAACATCCGTATTTATTCATTTATACTTTTAGCAAACATTTATTGAGTGTTGTCTTTGAGCTAGGTACATTGTTTGACCCTGGGACAGTAAAACATGTAAGACCATTGTAAATGGAGAGAAATCTCAATTAAATTCTATCATTTGAGGAGAGTTTCCAGAAGAGGGACTGGGTTTAAATGAAGTCACAGGGGATGGTGGGGTTCCCCAGGCATCGTGACAGTGGCCGTCATTACCATTCATTGACCCAGGTGAGTCCTAGAAGCTGGAGAGAAGCTCATATGCGTAGGTCACCTCTGGGAGACGCACCGTGGACCTCATGCAGGGAGCTCTGGCTGGGGAGGTAGCCACAGAGGATAAACACCAAGGTCGCTCCTCTCCTGGCTTCTGCAATGCCTGCTGGAAGCCAGAAGGACTGGGAACCCATCAGTGCGGGTCACAGAGGCCAGCCTCCCAGGGCTCGGAGCAGAACAGGGAGGGAGCTGGAAAGGGCAAAGGGGAAAATCCAGCACCACTATGGCCTCCCGAAGAGACTCGGTCTAGCAGGAGAAAATTGACACACAAGGGGATAAATTTTAATACCCATAGTAATTAGCACAACACTGACACTTAGAAAATAATGTGAGAGCCCAGATGACAAAGCTACCAGCTCTGCTACTAGGGAACATTTATTCTAGATCTCACAAAATGAGTATGAGTTTGCCTGATGAAGACAGAATGCCCTAAGGGGCAGAGGAAAGACAAGTGTATAAATCACACAAATATACAAAGCTTGTTCATAAGTCATCAATGTGACCACTGTGTAAGATACAGGGGACACAGGAAAAAGATTTGGGACTTTATGAGGCTTTGTTTGGATTCATAGAGAATAACCTCCTGAGTCACCAAAACACGTCCAATAAGCAAGTGTGAGATACTTCTGACCCACCAGCTTTGAGAACCGAAGTCCCACAACTTTGTTCATTTGTCACAGTTAAATGTGATATACCATCGCAAGTGCCATCATTGTGACTCCTCCTTTCTGTTCTAGAAATGGGTAGATCCAAAGAGCAATGGTTTGGGGGACAAGCACAAGCTGGGGCGTCAGGACCCGCTGTCCATCACTGGAAACACCATCCAGCCTTCTGTCTCTCAGCTCTCCTGTCTCTAAAGTGGAGATCACGCTTGCTCCCTCCTCTCTTCCTAAGATTGTTGTGTGCATCCAAGATGCCTGGAATGCATGTCAAGAATGTGGCAGATAAGACGCTATGATGGCTCCTTCTCCCACATCAGTAGCGACTGAGATGGGCCACATACGTGAATTTTCCAAGCAATTAAATCATGGTCTTTTAAAGCAGAGTTTCTCGGTCTCAGTGCTACGCACATTTGGAGCCAGAAGACTTTTCTACTGGAGGTGTGGGGGGCTGCCCTGGGCATTGTAGGATGCTTTGCAACATCCCTGGCTTCTACCCACTGGCCACTGGCATTCTCCTCCCCCAAACAAACCACCATGACAATGAAAAATGTCTCCAAATTTTGCCACATGTCCCCTTAGACAGTAAAATCATCCCTTCATTGAGAATCACTACATTAAACCTTCTTCAGTCTTAACCATTCTGCATGGTCATCTTTCTAAGATACGTTGGCCACATCCTGGCCTGTTAAGCATGGCTCCCGGGCTGCTACACGGGAACACGGGCTGTAACAATTACAGTGTCATCAAGACCTGTTAGGATTACTTTCCTGCACCCCTGGTCTGCTACGTGCTTGTGGACCTCGTGCCTGCATTTCGTGCTTTTTGTTTTTCCTCCCCCTCTCCCTGTGAGGCTGACAGCTGTCACTTTCCTGCAATCATCAAAGTGTACTAATTTTCTCTTTCTCATCTGCTGAGAATTTAAAATGCAGTTAGCCAGTTTTCATAGGATGCGTCTAAAATAAGAATCAATCCCCGAGTTTGGGCCCAGGTGTGCAGGGCCCTGGCCGGCGGACTTGGTCTATTTGGCCCCACGCAAAGGCTTTCTTACTTCTCAGTTCTGAATTCCTCCTTTTAGGGACACCTGCCAGGTAAGTGCGGTGTTGCCACAGTGATTATCAATGTCCCTGTATGATTTTACTCACATCGGTTTTCCCATGTCCTTGATCTAGGATGAAATAAGAGAGGGATAAAAATAGTTCAAACATTCCTACCAATTGGGTGCAAACATTTCAGAGAACAATTAGTCTTCTATTTCCTCGCCACCCTTCTCACCCCCACTTCCATTTAGAAATTATATGAGAGGGGAATATGTCACTCATGTATTGTCCAGGAGGCTGCACAGAGCCTGGCGTGGCGTCAGGTAATATGAATTTCTAACATGTTAGCGCCTGGTACAGTGGCATGGTACCAGGCACACTGTAGGCACTCAAAAACGTTTAGGGAAGGAGACACATGAATGAATAATAAGAATATAACTTCACTTTCCAATTGTCAAGATAAAAAAAAAACTTATGTAAGGTATATCAAACCAAAGAAAACGACTTCAAAAATCCAGATGAGGAACATGGTTTGCAATGAAAGCACAGGCTAATCTTTCATGTCACAGATAAAGAGGGAGCTGCCATCGTCCCGGAGGGGGGAATAAAATGATTATACGCCAGCCCACTTGCGGCTCTGCTGCCGTTCTCTTTTAAGTTTGCAGATTGGGAGTGGCCCAACAGACCTCAGCTCACGGGACAGCATTTAGCTCCTCCTTGGCCCCCCATTACAAATGTTTGTGCTTTTCACTGGACAGGAAGAAAGGGGACGACTCTCAGCATCTGCCTGACGCCGGCGGATAGGATCTCAGGTACCTCTAACAGCTCACTTGTCCGAGTTGTTAGGCTATTTCTGGCTGCCATAGCGAGGACTAATCTCTCACACCAGAATAAAGGAATCTGTAGGGGAACTCTTACCTGAATGGTGTGCAAGGTCAAAGGAAAGCATTTTACTTTTTAAAAAATGGCTCTGGGCAGAATAAAAAAGGGATCAGGGTCCAATAGGACTCTGAACACTGGGAGAAGAATGGCATTTGACTTGCTGCGTTTTGTCAAGGTCTTGACTGATCTTAATAGCCCCCATGGATGACAGATTTCCAGATAGTGATTCCGGACCAGCCAGATCCTTGAGAAAGGAGGCCAAGATGGACTCGTTTCCACTGGGAATATGGAACTTGTGCTCATGCTGCTATAGAAACATCACCCACAGGGCTGGTCTTGGATCACCCAGAATCCAAGCTTACCGCCCCCCCACCCTGAACCCTGAACTGAACAAGCCCAAGGATGCTGTGACCTGTACTTGCAGATTTCATCAGGTCATTCCAGTGAGGAGTTCTGTTGAAGAAATCAACACCATATGACCTGGCTAACCTCAAGAAAATAGCCGGTCCTTGGGAGCTAAAGAAATCCTTAGAAGATAGTACCCTCCTAATTGTATTTTCAGAAAGGCACCATTAGTCAGAAGAGATCTCTGTGTCTCTAGGGGCCTGCAGTCTCGACCTTTCAGATGGGTCCCTGGTTAATTGGAGTGGGTGGAGGGTGCTTTTTATTGTGGTGACTTTTGACCATGTTTTGGCAGGAGGCGCCTGACTAAATCACGGGCTGCTGTGGGTGAAAGATGCTGCGTCTCTGGCATTTCGTCTCCTCAGAGCAGAGCAGGAGTTAGGTGGAGTGACTTAGGAAGATGGCGGGCACTTAGCTTTGGTTTTTTCTGCATCCCTAACAAAGAGTAGGATTTGGTTCCGAGTGGTTCCAAGTGCCTTTTCGCATGCGACGACCACACAGCGATGTCTTGAGGCCATGTGTCTGGAGCATGAGCAAGCCGGGGAGTGGTCCGGGGAGTGGTACGAGACAAGTTCAGCTCGGACAGGACCAAGGTTAGTAACCGAGTGGGGAACGAGGGAGGAGGGGGGTTTAGGCGAAAGTGGAAACAGCGCAGGGGTGAAATGCTGGGTCGAATTCTCTCAATCTAGTTTAATCTAGTTTACCCTAAAGGGCTCACTGAACAATGGGTTCCGAGGCTGAAAAGGGCTCAGTGCGGAGATGTTGAGCTACGGAGGTCCTGCTGCCCATTCTGTGGTTGTTTATCAGGTCCTGGCTAGGTGCTGGCCATTCTTATGTGTGTGATTTAAGAGAATTGCTAGAAGCCTTTGAGATGTGAATTATTATCTTTATTTTCAAGACCGGGACGTGGGGGCTTCTACCTCATTTATCTTAGGTCAAGCTCCAATCCAACGTGTGCAAGACAAAAGCAAGGTTTTATTTGGGAATGGCAGAACCAAAAGCAGAAAGCAGGCTTTCTGCTTGCCCTGTCCATGTTACACTAGATACAATTCTTCTTATGCTTCCTAGGTTAAATTAATTGTTGACATCTAACCTGGGCAACTAAACTCCAGGAATAGTACTGTGTCAAAGGGAAGATGCTTCCTCACAGCAAATGTAAAACTGGTAGCCTGTAAGCTAGCTGCATATGTTCCTATTAGTTATGGAGCATACGCTCTGTGTGTAATAAGTGAGTATATGTGTGCATGTGTGTGTGTATAGTAGCTACTTATTTAATAGATCCTGTATCCACTACACCCAGAAATATGTGAAAATAATAGATATTAAAGTGTTAAAAACAGCCATCTCCAAAAGATAGGATTTAGGGTCGCTTCATTTTATTTAGTCTTCCTTTTTTTTGGTCAATCTACATTTTTTTTCTACCACGGGAATGGAGCGAAATTATACTTCTCAAGAAGACGAGAAAGAAGGAGCAGGCACACACCTGGCTCCTTTTAGAGCCAGGCGTGCATGGTTTCCCCTTTTCCGCAGCGCATCCTGGCACCTGTGTTGATATCATCACAGTGATGCGGCCTGCTTCATCACTTTGAAGGTGACCCTGTGAGCTTACCGATGTAAAGTTTGTGCAGGTATCGAAATACCAAAGGCATCAACTTGACAAAATGGAGGTTAAATCATGAAAATCAGGATTGAGAGGACGCTGGGGCTAGGCATCGGGGAAGAAATGCGAGAAACCAAAGGGAAGGAGTAGATCAGACCCAATCTAGGGGACCCTCCAGCAGGAGATGTTGGTTTGGGGCAGGGCGGTGAGCAGGTACAAAAGAAACGAATGACAGAGTTGCTTGTCACAGCCCCTGAGATCAGTCTGGGGGAGGAACAAAGGGCGGACCTCATGGCACAAAAGGGGCTGTGGGAAGATGGAGAAACACAGGCCACGGAGATGAAATAGAGAGGAGCTGGAAGCTGCGTGGTAGACAGTGTGAGGAGCAGCTCAGCCGAGCTGTGGGCACGGGTGTGTCTGAACGGTCCATGTGTGGTGCGGTCACATAGGGGCAGAGGGGCTCCCATGACTCATTCATCACGGGAAGAAATGGGGTGGGCGCGTGTAGAAGGAGCAGGGCTCCCAGGACAGAGGGCGTGGAAACAATTCAGATGAGTGTTGTTCATGACGGTCTCCCAGGAGCCTCGTGTGGAGAGACGATGATGGCAGGGGGGTATTATTTAAACCCTTTCCAACACAGCTCACTGTCTCTTTCCGTGCGGCATGAGTCATCTTCTTGGGAACTTTCTTGTTTCCAGCCAGGAGGAGGCTGCAGCACCGATGAGGGCTGTGGGGAAGACCAGTGTCCCTTCACTGCCACTTGTGCCGCTGCTCTTCACCGTCCCATCAGCCCCATCCCGAGGGGCCCCGGGGTGGAACTGTTCCGTGCAACCTGATACCTGACATGCAGGGATTGACTCGAGAATGATTTCTCAGAACCTAAGTTGTACTCTAAAATGAGAGGCTTCTGGCCCTGTTCCCACCACTCTCCTCGACGTCTTTCATCTTCTGTCCACAACAGATGTGGCCAATTTTCCCATAGACGGAACCTATTTTACTTGCAGAAGACTGTGGGATAGGCGTTATTATTGTTATAGTGGTGGTTGTCATTGTCATTTAAACTTGACCTTTTTCCAAAAGTGTTTGAGAGAGTTTCTTGGATACAATAGAATCTTTCAACAAGATTAAAACGTAAGAACTTTTTAACAGAAGGTATAGTTATAACCCAAAAGCCTCAGTGTCCTATTTCACCTTCAGGGCACTTTCTTCTTGGCACGTAGCTGGTACTCGACAAAATGTTTTGGAATTAAGAGCAAATAGGTTTGGTTTCACATAAATCATGTCTCTGTTGCCTATTAGTGTTCTATTCATTGGTCAGATTACCTTTCTTTTCTGGGCCTGGCCTGGGCTGGTGGATGGGTTAGTGAGTTCATTCATTTACCCATTGCACTAACCGAGCATATGCTGAATGTCAGAGGTGATTTGAGGCATAGAGAACACATCACCACTACATGTTCTCATCTCGGCACCAACGATACCAGGAACATAAGCTTCACGAAAGACCTGCTGTCGTTGGCAACGAAGCCCAAGACAAATCGGGGCCTACTGTTTACAAGGCAACTTCTTACGCCATGAGGTGCAGAGAATACATAGTGTATCCTTATAAATACAAAAGAAAGGTAGGACATTTTATTGAAAAATAATAATGTGGAACATTATGGTTTATGATAATTTAGTATAGATAATTTATGTAACCATTTGCACAGAAATGATGCAGAATATGTCTGCCACCATTCCTATTTTGTCACTGAGGTAACTCCTAGAACCACAAGGGGTTTGTCTAGGTTCTCCAGACAAGCAGAACCAGTAGGAGAGAGGGGGAGGCTGAGAAGTGCAAGGGCCGCAGTCAGCAAGCCGGAGACCCAGGGAGCCAATGGTGCAGATTTCAGTCTCAGTCTGAAGGCAGAGCAAAACCGATGTCCCGCCCCAAAGACAGCCAGGCAGAGAATGTTGGGGAGGGCAATCTGCTTTCCCCAATGTACTGATGTAAGTGTTCATTTCACCCTGAAACACCCTCACATACACGCTCAGTTTAACCAAACATCCGGGCACCCGTGGCCCAGACGCATCAAACTAACCATCACCCATGTTTTACCCAAGACTGCGCATCATGAAGAGGGAGATCTCAGCACGCACAGCCTTCCACGGGTTTCTCGTTGAAATACCAACCATGCCCAACTCTACTTAGCTGTGGCAAACACAAAAATGGGTTACGTTTGGGTATGTGTTATCAATAGCTGGTTCACAAATACCCAGCGTGTGTCCCTTCTCTCACTAAAGCAGCTTCAGTGGCCAGGAGCCTCTCCTGCCTCTCTGCCGGGCTGAGAGCTACCACCATCAAAACCATTGGTGCACAAGGTGCCTAGACTGTCAATCAAAATTTAGTAAACACCCTGGCTGGTGTAGCTCAGTGGATTGAGCATGGGCTGTGAACCAAAGTGTCGCAGGTTCAATTCCCAGTCAGGGTACATGCCTGGGTTGCAGGCCATGACCCCCAGCAACCGCACATTGATGTATCTCTCTCTCTCTCTCTCTCTCTCTCTTCCTCCTTCTCCCTCCCTTCCCTCTCTGAGAATGAATAAATAAATAAAATCTTTAAAAAAAATTTAGTAAACAAAAGGGAGGGCAGGATGAAGTGGGGAGAGGAGGAGAATATAGCCAAGGAAGGAAGATAAATAGAGTGTGGAAAAATGAAGAAAAAGAGAGGGCAAATGAGGGAAAGAAGAAAGAAAAATGAGGAAAGGAAGAGAGAAGAAGAGAAAAAGAGGAAGAAAAAGAAAGAGCAAAGACAGCAAGAAGGGTTCTGGAGCTGAACAGGGACAAGGGATAACCGCCAGTGAGGCTGGAAGCACGTGGACTGGGCCGGAGCAGAAATGACAGGATTCTGCCAGCTCTGCTGAAAGCAAGCCCAGGGCCTCAGACCCGACGCCCAGCCTTTGTGGACCACGAAGGAAGGAGTGAGACCAGGTCATCTGATGGAGCTCCTTCCCACATGAGCACCCTGTTTCCATCCTGGGCCTCCAAGGTCAGCGAGCATGGCCTGGCCGCCAGTGTGCCGACCCAGTCCCGTTCCCTTCATTCGCCCAGTCTTCTCATTAGGCGCCTACGTGTCCTGAACAAACACAGGGAAGGAAACACACAACGTTCTCCATAGGAGCTCCATGGCACAACCTCGAGAGGACTTGAGAAGGACAAATCTTACTTCATTCCGCTGCCTCCAAAAGCCAGTATCCATGCAACACAAACCTTGGGTTGTCCCCTCCGCGGCACCCAGGCAGAGCGTGACTGGGACACTTCTGTAAGGAGAATGTACAATGAAATATAGATATTTATAATTGAAGTATCTTTCCCCTGGGTATCTCTTCTTTTTTCCTTTAATGAAAATTCAGTCGGCTGAGTATTCAGCTCCCCAAGGAAGAGCCCTCGGCGGCCGCTTACGCTGCACGCATGGAGAGAAGCCATAACGGAAAATGACACCCACCCCTGGCTAAGGCTCAGCGGGAGACAAGGTCTTTGAGGTCAGCCCCTCTCAGCTGTGAATTAGGTATTAGGTACAGAATGTAGCGAAAAGCATTTTGTGGGAACCCGCGCACCAAATGGATGCTAGATCCAATTTTACCCGTGTACAGGTATATCAAATAAATTTAATTTCCCCATTGAAGGTGCTTGCTTTTAATTCTGGGGCCAGCAGTGCAGAACAGTTTTGAAGATTAAATTTTTATTCCGAGAAAGCGGCAGTTGGGGATAGAACATTTGATGCAGGAGTAACCAAAAAGCTGAAGTTTTTTTTTTTTTTTTCGGTGCTCACAGGGCGGGGTGGAGTGGGGGAGCGGGTAGAAAGATCTAGGGAGCCCTAGGTAGACAAGAGACCTTCAGGTGCAGGATTACCTCTGCCACCTCATTTCAAGCCAGATAATCACCTTATTTATAACCAAAGCAGAGCTGGCGCTGACACCCCGATTGCGGCAGCAGGGACCCTGCGGTCATCTGAGACATCTGGCGCGCCTCCGGGTTATATGTGGCTGCTGAGCTTCCTTAATGACTACTATCAAATGCACATGGATAAGGAGTAGTTTTAAGGCCAAACTGGAAGGTTGTAAAGAATAATCCTGAATTACTTCCCTCATGAAGCCTTTCCTGATTTCTGCCGCTCACCCACCGCTCTGTCGTGTGTCTCACTGACCCAGTCCCTGTGCATGTGTCCACGACGGGACGGGAATGCAAGGTAGTGCTGCCTAAGGGTTAAGTCCTACAACCTCGGGCAAGTTACCTGGCCTCTGTGCACGTGAAGTTTCCTGCATTGGAAGTGGCGATCATGGTAATAGGGTTGCGGGGATTGAGTGAGCGTACTTACCTCAGTACTTGGCCCACGGGAAGTATTACAGGTAACATCAGAGGCCCGTGGAGGACAGCCCTGTCTGGCTGTCGGGGCTTAGCCCAGTGCCTGACACCTTTTCACAGCTCCATGGGAAACACAGTTGATTGGCTGTTTGACCTCAATTTTCTGCCTGCCTAGCATTTCATACTTCAAAGCTTGGGGTATTTGGGGGTGTTCATCAAAACGAACAAGTTTATGTTCTTCCCACTTATTGAGTGCCCACTCCTTTCCAAATACTGTTCTGGTTACTTGATGTAAAGTATTCTATCTCATCCTGATGTAACCCCCTTATTTTCTCACCACTCTAAATATTAGGACAGAGAGGCTCAAAGGGTTTAAATAACTTGCGTAAGGTGGCGAGCTGGTATTCAATGAGCCAGGAGTCAAACACATCACTCTAAGCTCATGCTCTTTTTACCTTTCCTTGGCCTCCTGCGTGTACCAGGGATTGGATAGTTAAGGGACATGTGGGCACTCTCTCTGGCGTGCTCTGCCTACCTACACGGTCCACCCTCCTTGCATGACCAGGGAAACTTCTGGTCAGTCTGACTGACTGCCCCTCCTGCCCTAAAGGCCAAGCGCTCAGCCTGAGTAAAGATATAGGCAGAGATTTTCTCAGCTCGTCCTCCAGCCTCCCAGCAAACCCCACCCACCTCCTGGAACGTGTCCACTTGGAGGGCACTGCGAGGTTCGGGTCACCCCGCTGGCCATGAGGCCAACAGCACGCTGGGTCTCCGACGCCTTCCACCCGTGACTCCATGAGCAGTTCATAGTGCAGCTGGAAACTAATCCTATTTAAAGTTTAGATTCCACACGAGATCATTCTAAGGGGCTGTAGCTGCTGCTTAAACAGGCGCGAAGGGAACCTGCAGTCTTACACACAGTACACAGGAACCCTGCGATTCCCGCATGTCTTTTGTGAGAAGCTACCTGTCACTAGAATTCTCTTTCTTGCTTTCTAAAATATAAAATCCTTAAGAAGGTGCTATTTTATTGGCTATCTAAAATAACTTATGAGGACGGAAACTGCAGCTGAAAAAAATTATATGGTTGTGCATATATACATATATATAAGTATACGGTATATTCCTTTTTATGTAAGAAAAGGAAGTAATTGTCAGTTCAAGTAGCAGTTTTGAAAATAGGAGCAATTTCATTCAGAGGGCAGTCCTTGAGCATGAACAGATTCTAATGAACAAAGAGGTGCTTATTGCTGTGTGTATCTTAAATTGGATTTGTTTTAGTGAGTCGAGTATTTTAAGGAGAAGTACATGTTAAGAAGTTAAAAGAGGGTTTTAATGAGGAAGGTTTCGGGGGCTTTTTGTCAGATAGCACTGATCAGAGTTTAATTGGCTTCTATTTCTTGCACTTACGTTTTCCGAAGAAGGTGGGCATCTTCTAATGTTTAAAAAAATAAAGTCACCTACTCACTAATTGTTTTGTCAGCTAGTGGCCAAAACCAAGAGCGGGTGGGCTAAGACCAGGTAGGTAAATATACCGTCGTTGTCACCATCGGATTCTGCCCTCGGCCATGGCAGACATCAAAAATCAATCTGAACGATCTTAACATTCTTCTTAACACCATCTCTCACGCGGCCACCACCAGTTCACTGACACTGGCCACCACTCTGACCCCCCAGCTAACAGTCCCTTTGTCCCTCCATAGTCAGAGCCAGTGTTCATGTAAGAGTAGCCAAAAGTTAGAACAGGATTCCATGGAGAATAATAACGATGGAAACATTCACTGTGGAAATCATACCACATGAGCCCCGTTTTATGAGCAGAAGCAGGACTGTGGCTTCTGGTGTAGGAAAAGAGTCGATCGTCTGGAGTTTGGCTATATTTAGGGTAAGTAGGGCACAGCTCCTACTGTATATAAACTTCCTATCTCCCACGGGTGACATGCCCCCACCCTTCTAGCTCCACAGACTCTGTCTCATTCTGCTTCTTGCCATCTCTCACCTGAACTTCTACAGTAATCTCAAGCAACGGGAAGTGCTTCCAGAGCAGGGCAGTGTCCGTTTTCCTTATCACTTGTACATGAGTGCCTACTACCATTTGGCACAGCGACTGAGTGTGAATGAATGAATTCCTCCTAATTGGTCTGCTCACTGCCTTTAATTGTATCCTTCATTTCTCGGCCACATGTGGATCTGTACATGTCACCCCTCTGCCTAGAGCCTTATCTCCTTTCTACCTACTGAGTGAGACCCAACTCTACCGCAACCACGCTGGCTGCTGGCCAAGCTTCATACTTCATCATCTAGCAATAGCGAACTCTTTCAAGTTCCACACAAATATCACGTGGTTCATGCCTGGGTGCATGTACTCTCGCTCTCCCTGAGACTCCTTCCTCTCCTAACTCCGGCTCATCCTTCAAAGCTCAATTAAATCACTATTTCCTTAGAAATTCTTCCCTGATTCCAGAGTTGGGGTCAGTACCTCTCCTTTGAAAGTTCATATTCTCTGTTCATGTATTTATTATAGCACTCACCATGTGATATTTTAATGATCTATTTTATGTCTCCTTAAATAATTACGTTTTTGCTGCATGTTACAGAAAATCCAACTCAAACTGAAGTACATTGGTTCATGTAAATAAAAAGAATTACCCAGCTTCAGGTATAGTTTGATCCAGAGATTCATAAAGCATTGGGTTTCTTTTTCCTGTGTTTCTTTTGACCCTGTCTTCCTGTCTTTACCATCAGATCAGCCCCTTGTGGTACCCAAATAATTGCCACAGCTCCTAACACAGGTTTCCTTATTAATATCCAATTGGGAAGAAAGAATTTCTCACCCTGGCTGGTGTAGCTCAGTGGATTGAGCTTGGGCTGCGAACCAAAGTGTCGCAGGTTCGATTCCCAGTCAGGGTACATGCCTCGGTTGCAGGCCATGACCCCCAGCAACTACACACTGATATTGCTCTCTCTCTCTCTTTCTCCCACCCTTCCCTCTCTAAAAATAAATAAATAAAATCTTAAAAAAAATAAAAGAATTTCTCTTCTCACCAGCAGATAAAAGCTCTTCAGTGTTCACTGATCCAATCAGTAAGTGGCTGGTGCCCATCCCTAAACCAACTATGAGTGTAAAAGAGATGAGAGTGTGCTGATCAGCCAAGATTTCATGGCTGAAAATACTAGGTCCTTGCAGGAATGGAGAAAGGATAAAGATACCTTGGAGGCCACCAACCATATCCACTACACTTTCCAGTTAGACCAGGCTCCTGATGGTTGTGCATTCTCTGCCATTTTCATCTTTAGTTTCCCAGCATGTAGCACAGTACTTGCAAAGCAGATGATGAATATGTATTTCCTTAGCTGAAGAGAGCCAAGCACTCTTGGACCAATAACATCTATGTTCACACCCACCTGCACCCCTGCTCACACCTGAGCTCTGCAGATCCACCTCCATGCTGGCTGCCTCCTCCAGCCCCTTCTGTCCCTTCCACTCGATAAGTTTTTCTGCCTAAAGTGGGCTCCCATTTCTCTTGTTGTAGGTTACCTTTTCTCAATCAAAATTCACACCTAAACCCCACCCATGGCCACCCCAGTCCCAGGAAGATCATCCAGTCTAGTGGCTCTCTAAGGCTCCCCTTACAAGTTGAAGATTCTGTGATAAATGCTGAACATATCAGCAGAAATGATGCAAAAATCAAAAGAGAATGGCTAGTCAGTCAGCTCTTTCTTATTAAATATTCCCCAAAGGCAGCTGCTATGTGTCTTTTGATTGTGCCTTCAAAAGAAAGAGTATAACAGAGTAGAAAGAGACTAGACTTTGCAAACAGATATGGTTCAGATTCTGGTACCGTCACCTCTTAACTCTAAGAAATGTTGGGCAAGTGATTTAATCTCTCTGAGCTCAGCCCTCTCCTGTGCAAAATGCAATTCATAATCCTCAGGTCCCGGGAAGATAACAAGGGTTAAATAAGATTAGCTCAGTGTGGCGGGGCCAACACACAGCAATCAATGTGGCTTCCCTCCTCTCCCTGTAGCATCCAGAGCACATCATTGGAATGCCTAATACTTTTATTAGTCTCATAATGCCAGTCTTCAGGTGGTCCAGGCTGTTGAAGAATCTCGCTGGAACAAGAGAAGCATTTCTGAGGGCTAGGCTGGCCTCACAGTGTTGAAACACAGGACCTTGAGGCTCCCTGGCAATCTTTGGTAACTTGTCCCATTCCCCCCAAAAGCAGTTGTCTGTCCAGGTTGGCCTGCCCTGGTTTTGTTTCCCAGTGAAGCAGGAAATAACAAGCTTGCCAGCTGTGGTCTCTCTGAAGAACTAGACAGGCCGGGTGTGGAAGTCAGAACGACCGTGGCTTCCAAGGAGCTGTGAGTGCCCTAGGGGTTTCCGTAATGCTCGCTTCCGAGCACGCTACCTCCACGATATAACACCCAGTCCCCTCTCCTGTTTCCAGCAGTAAGCCTGACTTCAGATGTGTGGCAGGGAAGAGAAGTTCTCTCTAGACCTCAAACAACGGGAGGTTGTTCGTTCGCATCCTCGTTTGTACAGGGGTGGGCAAAAGTAGGTTTCTAGTTGTTTGCGTGGAGAAAGGCATACAGATTATGATGATTACAACAGCCTGATTGACTCAAATGAATGTCATAATAGCACAGTGCATGATGCACGTAAACAGTACAGTAATTAATAAGTAAATAATAATAGAAGAATAAACTGTATCATGTACTCACAACTGGGAACCTACTTACTTTTGCCCACACTGAAGAACCCCATGGGGTGCTGTTACATGGTTATTCCTTCAAACCTTTATACCTCCTCTTGGTTCCTCCCTCTACATTCCCTTCTCTCCCCTTTCCCAATGTTTGCTCCCCTTTCCTATTGAGACAAAACAAAATTCCACTCACTGTCTCATTCAGGGCATTTCATTATCATCAGCTTTCCAGATTTCCACTACTAGTCCCCCTCTACCCTGTAGAGCTCACGAAAAAAAACTTCATCAAAGAAAAATACTTCCTTCCCTCGGAAGAATTCTAATGTCAGCTGTTAATAATCGTTATTAATAGCACATCCATTTCATATAGAAATCCGAATGGATTTTTTTTCCCTGCAAAAATGTACAGAAGGGGCCACCCCGTGGAAAGAACTGCTGAGGTTCTTACATCCCAGGGACTGAAAAACAAAGCCAGAGCCATGATTAGACGCCTGAATGGGGGAAGGGTAGATACTGTAAGTGTTCCCTGCCAGTGGGTTTTTAACCGCCCTGGCAGTCGTTAGAGATTTTTTTTTTAATCATAACACTCTGGAGTTTTTGGAGGGAGCCAACATGAGGAAGCCGTTGCCCTCGTGAGTCATTTTCTCTGCCTTCATGCAGAGTACTCTCATTTGGTAAATCCGACTGCCAAAGGCTCAGCTCTTTAAAATTTTACACCTCTCCATTTTCATGAGAACATCCAGAAACAAGTCACCTTTCAGGGGCACAGGTCTTCAAAGTCCCACATCATGGGCACATATATAGGTTTCTGAGTCAGAGAAACATAACAGATCCTTAGGGTTTTTAAGCAAAGTTGCTTTCCTCTCAAAAAAAGGAATGTATGCCCATGGTAGAAAGTCTCCGAGTATACAGATAAGCAAAAGAAAAGAAGAGTCACATCCCATCCCAGCACCCAGAAATAACCACCGTTAATATTTCATTTCACATGCTTTTAATCTTCCAGGCATATATGTACCTGGGTGTATGGTTGTTACAGGAAAATAAATCCCACACTGCATGCAGGTGTTGTTTCTGGAGCTCAGGTGAACAGGGTGGAGTTAATGGTAGGACTTGATTTGCAGTACACAATTTTTTCAGCTATGTCTGGACACTGTTGTGGGTTTCTCCTCCTTTTTTTCCAATTTTATTTCCAATTCCCACTCACTAAAGCAAAATTACCGGTGTTTTTACATATTGTGAACATACACTATTGCTTTGAGTATGAAAGTGCTTATAATCTACACAAATAACACTGTGACATAGACCTCAGTTTCTTCACCTTTACCTAACACTCTTTTGAAATCTACCCACATGTCTACATTTATATCTAGTCTGTGGTTCTGATTGCCACATAACATTCGATCACATTTTCTTAACTGCTACCCTGGTCACATACACTTGGGTTGCCTCCTACAAAGACCTGAGAAAGACTTATCTGCTCTAGTTCAAGGATGGAGGTTCTGGATTATAGGACGTCTTGGTGTCTAATTTTACTATGAGCTGCCTAATGACAGCCCATAAGAGTGAACCAGTGTGCATTCCCTTTGCAGAGCTTGGTGTTATCCAGATTTCTAATTCTGGCCAATCTAATGGGTACAAAGCTGTATCTGGATATTTTAACTTGCATTTTTCTGATAACCAGGGAATTTGAACTTAGCTCCAAATATTTCATAGCCAGTGAAGCTTCCCCATGCTAAGATTAGTCTGTTCAAATCCTTAGATTATTCCAACTGGGGGGATTCCTGCCTCTTTTTCAGATTATTTGTCTGACTTTCCTGTAGATTAAGGTTTGTTGTTGTTGTTGTTGTTTTTTAATACTTTATTTAGATTTTTTGAAGATTTTATTTATTTATTTTTAGAGAGGGAAGGGAGGGAGAGAGAGAGAGAGAGAGAGAGAAACATCAATGTGCGGTTGCTGGGGGTTATGGCCTGCAACCCAGGCATGTGCCCTGACTGGGAATCGAACCTGCAATGCTTTGGTTCGCAGCCCGCACTCAATCCACTGAGCTATGCCAGCCAGGGCTATGTTGTTGTTGTTTGTAAAGATTTTATTTATTTATTTTCAGAGAGAGGGGAAGGGAGGGAGAAAGAAAAGGAGAGAAACATCAATGTGTGGTTGCCTTTCACGTGGCCCCCACTGGGGACCTGGCCTGCAACCCAGGCATATGCCCTGACTGGGAATCGAACCAGCAGCCCTTTGGTTCGCAGGCCAGCGCTCAGTCCACTGAGCCACACCAGCCAGAGCTAGATTAAGGTTTTTGATATTGCCTGTATTTGGACACTCTGTTATCTTTGTGCTAACTTACCTTCAGTAGTTTTGGGTTTTATTGCCAAACACAAATTCTTTTTTTAATCTAGTTGTATTTATACTTATGGTACATATCCTTCATATGGCATTGTTTTGTTTTATGCTGGGGGATTTGCTGGTTAAACCTGGTTTGCAGAGTTTCTTGTTACAACTGGAAAGTTTATACAACTTGAAGGTCCCTAAAACTTTTATTTTCACAGTGCTTTCATTGCTATCATCTCATGTGATCGTTATTTTAAAAAACCCTGAAAACTACATAAAGTAGGTATAATTCCCCCATCGTACAGATGAGGAAACTGATTTGACTCAGAAAGATGTAGTGACCTGCCCAAGTTCACATAACTAATCGGTGGCCAAGTCAAGATCAACGGTCAAGTCTATCTCCCAGAAATATCCCTGTGGGGCTTATTAAGAGGATCGTGTCCAACAAGGTACAAACACTGTAAACTTCCCCATGAGAAAGTCATTCACCACCGGATGAGATAGTCACATCAAACATAAGTTTTAATAAGTCTGGATTGACCATGATTTTGGCCTAAGAAGTGAGCCAAATGGCCTTCTCCTCAAAAAAAAAAGCAGAGATGCCAGAGTGGGAAGGGGTTTCCTTAGCGAGTCCTGCTCTGAAGGGGTGACTGCAGATACATGATGGCTTTCAAGGTGAACCGTCTCCTGACCCTGCCCTCCGGGGACAGGGATGGACTGAGCCATTGGGACAAGAGTGACAGAAACTTGATATGAAGAATGGGAAGTAGGAAAAAGTCTCTAATCACTCTCACACCAACACAGAATGTTCTTTCAGAAAATGGGTGTGTAATTCACTTTGACCTTCGTACAGACCATAAAAAGACAGATCTGAAAGAATATTGGACTCTGGCCCCTAAAATCAATGAGTACTATCTCAGGGGTAGGACTAATGGCTGGCGGTCAGGTGACTGTAGGGGAAGGTGAAGCCGAGCTCTTGGCGCCCGCTGGCGAAGGGAAAGGTGATTGAATAATGGGGTGATGGGGGACTCATTCTTCAGCATAATCTTAATTACATTATAAAATGCTGTTCATCAGCATTCTGTTCATCTTGCCATGTCCTTCAGCACCACAGGCAACAGCAGGCAAAACCTGTGTTCTCTGACGGAACATGTCTCCCTCATAAAAAGCTTCCTTTTGCATAATCCAATTGAGCAAGCCATATAGTCAGTACTTTCGGAAGAATCAGTATTTCAGATGTTTGCCAAATAGGTTATAATGGGTGCAAAAGGTTATAATGGCAATACTAATTATATCTTCCGAGTACTGCTTACTCTGCACTAAGTACGGTGTTAAACAAGCATCATTTCCTTTACTCTGCGCGGTGGGGATGAGGGGGACAAGGTGGGAACCCAGGGCATAAGTAGTATTAGTAAGGACCTTAAGGCATAGGAAGGTGGAATGCATTGCCCAAAATTAAAACTCAATGGCTGGCAAAACTAGAAAGCAAATCCAGAACAGTCTGATTCCAAGATGAATTTCTGTGTTCCTAAAATGTGTGTTAGTTACCCATCACTGCATAGCAATTCATCCCAAAGTCTGGCTGTGAGAACAACAAACATCGTTACCTCTTGTGCGGGTCACAAATCCAGAAGTGGCTTAGTTGGGTGTTTCTGGCTCAAAGTCGCTCATAAGTTTGAGTCAAGGCATCCCCCAGGGCTACAGTCACCTGAACTTGACCAGAACTGGAAGATCTGCTTCCAGCACAAAATAAAAATATCCTAGCAGGTTTTTATGAGGATCAGCTAAAACAGTCGATGAAAAAAATGGTATGTAAGCTGAAATAAGCTGCACAAATGTTAGATATTATTGTTATGATATGAATTTATCATCGTCTTGTATAGGTTATTCAGGGAAGTGCAGATAATAGTGACTCCTGCAGAAGAATGCCCAGGGCCAGGCATGGTTAACTCCATGCCCCCAGGAAAGCCTGGCCCCTATGGAGGTGACATTTCTTCCAGGGCTCTTAACAGTGGAGATGCAAACACCTGGTTTCTGCAAATAGCCCCCATGAGACAGTTCATATCCAGTGGTCCAGCTTGGGTTCCCTGCTTCTCCTTATGGTTGATAGAAGGAAAAAAAAAAGATATTCTCACCTACAGAGACCTGGTGGCTGCTAGAGAGTGAGCACCCATACCCTTTGTGGTCCAGCCCCAGATAGTTGGGTCTAAACCCAGGATGGAAGTAACAAATGGTCTGGATAGAAAATGAAGCCAGAGGTTAGCCTGAGAGAGCAGACTGTTAGACCTTCTTTGGCGTGGGATGAACCCATCAGTGTCCGTACTTGTTATGAGGAAACTAAGGCTCACTGAGGTTCTGTGAGGTGGAGATACAACCTACTGTGTGTGTGAAGCACCCAGAAGAGTGTCTGGCACATCATAGGTGCTCAGCCAATAGAAGTGTAGTGTCGCTTTGTTACTGTCATCACTCCCACCTTATATGGTCATTTTGAGGTTTAGGATAACATATTCAACTATTTACTTAATAACCTTCTTGTGCCATAGGTTGTAAATGCATTGAGTATACAAATCTTGTGTATCTATCTGTCTTACTACTGTATTCCCAGTACCTAAAACAGAGAAGATGCCCAGCAAATATACATGAATGAGTATACTTAATACAAAACCTGGAATATAGTAGGCTGTCTGTGGTTGATAGTTACCAGCGTTATCATCAACCAGCATGATCATTATCCTCACCACCACCATCACTCTCATCTCTGGGGCATAAAAACACCCTGGTATGACTATACAACTATGTTCTCATTATACGAACATAAGACCTAATTCCTCTTCCACTTCTGGTACTCTTAGTTCACAGATGGGTCACAAAAGATGCACTCTATTATATTAGTACTATATTGTTGTGACTCAGGTGAAAAGTATTTTTTATCCCTAAAAAACCTGACTCTGTCCCCAGATTCACCCAAAATCTCTTGGAGTATTGAGTCCTCTCCTCTAGTATTGAACCCCTTGTCCACTATCTATTGTGTGGTGTTAGGTCACTTACCAACTTCCATGGCTTCATTTATGAAGTGAAAAAATAATGTTAACCAAATATCATTAAGGCTGTTATAAGGGCCCTGACGGGTGTGGCTCAGTGGGTTGCAGTGTCATCCCACAAACGAAAAGGTCACCAGTTTGATTCCCAGTCCGGGCACTTGCCTAGGTTGCAGGCCAGGTCCCCAGTTGGAGGTGTGCGAGAGGCAACCAATTCATGTAATTTTATTCCCAACTTTGCTAATCATTCCAAAACTTGAGTTTGCGTGAGAGGAAAAAGAGATCCTTCCAAACTCTAGGGAACTCTGCAGGGATGGAAGGTAGGGGTCCCCAAACTCAGTGTGACTTTGGGTGATGCTTCCGAGTCTCACAGGCTTTATCCCCAAAGTAAGAGGAAATGATGACAGTAAAACAATGTGAATGTACTTAATGTCACTGAACCATACACTTAAAAATGGTTCAAATAGTAAATTTATGTTACGTATATTTTACCACAATAAAAAAATTTTTTAAAGAGGAAATTTCTGGCTGGCAAGACTAGCTTTCTGATACTGGCATGCTCAGACTTGAAATGAATAGTATTAGCTAGCATGTATGATCCTCATCTACGTACCAGGCACACAAAAATGTCAGGTGTGGCCCCATGTAACCCCCTCAGTGCGACCATGAGTGAGGTTCTGTTATCACCTCATGTCACAGATGGGCACGTGGAAGCTCAAGCTAGGATTTCTAGAGCTGGGATTTGAACCAGTGGGTGTCTCACTGGACAACTCATGTGTTGCCCACTTTTTTCTGATGCTCTTTTGGATGAACCACCGAGTCACAGGGGCAGATAGCCCAAACCTTGGTCAAGGAGAACTTTGGTAGAGAAGGTCATACGGAGGCTTGTCAGAGTTGGCAGAAGGCCATGGCTACACTGGTTCTTTGAAGCTCCCAATATATTGAAACAGAGGGAGACAGGAAAGGAGGAGGAGGAAGAAGAATACAGATAGAGGGAAAAAATCAAACACTAGCGTTTTTTAATCACATTTGTTATAATTGTGTGGTTTTGATAATAACAAAAAAATACCTTATTGAGCAATAATATCAAACGTCCCGAGTAAGGCCTTCCAAAATTGGGAGGCCTGAACAAACAGTTACCAGCCCCTGCCTCTTCCTTCCCACATTCTAGTTCCTCCCATAGAGAGAGGCTTTGGTGGAACCTCAGGGGGATCATCTTGGCACACGCATGGGCCATGGACAGGCTTCTGGGACACTAGGGCTGGATAGAGCAACAGCAAGTCCAGGGTTCCCTCCCATCATCAGCTTGACAAGACACAGCTCTTAGGTCCCCAGTCCAAGAAGGGTTGCTCCCCACAATCTACTCTTATGGACTCGATTGATTCTTAAAATAGTTGCAGTAATCATAGTAGTGATAATAATAGCTAACACATAGGAGGCTTACCATATGTCTGATAAGCACGCTACACATAACTCATTCACTTCTCCCAACAATTCAGTCAGGTGGGTACAGTCAGCAGTCACCATCTTTTTCCATAAGGAAACAGCTGTACCTAGGAGTTAATGTCAGTTGCCCAAGGTCATGAAGTTTTTAAGTTGCAGAACAGAATGATGAAAATGGCTACCATGCACAGAGCACTTATAGGGGGATTGTTGCCAGGTTTGAATGGAATAATTCATATAAAGATTTAACCCAGACCCTCACACTAAGCCTAGGGCAAAGGTCCTATGACTATGACCCTTAATCTACCGATGGGGAGAGCACAGCTTAGGGAAGGCAAGAAACTGGCTGAAAACGCACTGCTCAAAAGTGACAGAGCTGCAGGGTCTGTAGCATGCCAGAGCACAAATGCTGGTCTGTCCTCATCTCTGGCCTTTGCAAAGCCTGAAGACGAACTGAGAGGGGAAATTTCTGACTGTCATAGCACTGCTTTGCCAGGTCTCCCTAGTGGTTCTGTGCCGTGAACCACTGTTGTGGTTTTTTTGTTGTCATTGCTTGTTTTTTTTTTGTTGGTTGGTTGGCTGGTTTTTTCCTACTCTGAGTGAAGCATAGGGGAGGGTTCCAATCTCTTAAGACAGGTCTTTTCATCTGAAGGGTCCAATGTGTTCTATTTAGTCACTATGTCAAGTCCTTATAGAAAACGGGTATCGTCAGCAGGGCCTTTCGCAGGCACGAGTTGCAACTGCTTTTTAATAATCTGTCTGTGGAGCAATGCACAATGATTCCAGGCAGCCCGGGCAAGGTTTTTCCCATAATTGTGTCTGTAATAATCCACCATTTCATATTTATTTCATCAGTTTCAATAGTTCACAAGAACACCCATAATCTTAGATGCAGTAATCAACGGTTTCAGAATTGCCACGTCCTAAATTTAGGCCTAACACTTGGTAATTTAGCTAGAGAGTGGCATTGTCAAGTGCCGCTCTTTCATGGCTGAAAGTGCTACCATTGGGGCTGTATTTAATACTTATTATTTCGCCTGGTGAACTGGATACCATGGAGTTTCATAATGCAGGGTATGGTTGCTTCAGTGCTGAGAAGGCGCATCGCCACCCATGTCCCTTGTCTTTACTAGGATTCTCTTATAAATGGGACGCTGCTGCTTAGTAAGGCTTTCCTGCTTCAACCTGTGCATAAAGCAGATATCATTGCATTGTGGATTTGTGCAGGAGGTGGTTCGGGGTATGAAGTAGTCACCGAACAGAGCCTCTTCTGACTGCCAGCACAGAGCGGTCGAGGTGGTACCCAGGGCCTGGCACTGTGCCATCGGCCTGTTTCCTCTCCGACAGCCCTAGAAGCTGGCTGCTATTACCATCCCACTTCCAGCAGCTTGGAGGGATTTGTTTATGGTGGGTCACAGAGTCTGCAGCAGGAAATGCCTGCTCCAGAGTCAAAGGTCTGCAATTCCTGTTACGTTGTCTTCCCCAAAAAAGGCTGCTTGCAGTTATTTTTGCAAAGCACAAAGGAGGAAAGGAGAGCCAGAGACAGAAAGCACAACACAGAACACCTTACCAGGAACAGAGAGAGTCCCAAATGCACTGTGCATTCTGGAGGTTTGTTTGCCTGTTCCCCAGGCAGGCTGGTCGTGGCTCTGAATGGCACTCAATGTTGTCCTTGTGTCCACCTGCCTCCCACCATCCACTCTTCAAATATGGCCCAGCCACCGAGGGCAGGATGCGTTTTCCTCCGAAGTGTAGAGTATCAATTCCCACCACTAAGGTCCCTTTCTCTGTGTAGGGGGACTCACCTTTGATTGCCTGATGAAAAACGATTCTTTCTTTATCAGAATGTTAAACCCTGTAAACACCAGCACATGTGTGAGAAATATGGGTTCATGGTAATCTCGCATTTATTTAAAGTGTTGGTAATACATACATTATTTGTTAGTAGACTGAGAGTGACATCTTACCCTAAAATGTAAAGTTTATACATCTGAGAGAATTGGGCAGATTTTAAGATAAATGGTGGTAGAAGTGATAGCTTAGCTGAATAATACCTTCTGATTACCAAGAAATGGAATGAAATTATAAAATGTAAACATATTCACTTATATTTATATAAGTTGGAATTCATTGGCCTAACATTGAACATTTTGAGGATACTTAGAGAAGAAAAAGTAGAGGAAAATCAATTCTGTTTCTATTGGGCTGGCCAAAGAGTTCGTTTGGTTTTTTCCCTGTAAGATGGCTCTAGTAGCACTTAGTTGTCTTTAACCTTACTCAAAACAATTTTGTTAGCTTGTAATGTGTCAGTGTGCATTTAAAAAAAGAGTTATCAAAATTAGTGAATTTTTGTGTAGCTATTTTAATATTAAGATGGGAGAAAATACACAACATTTTTCAGCATATTATGCTTTATTATTTCAAGAAAGGTAAAAATGCAACTGAAACATGAAAAAAGATGGGTGCAGTGTATGGAGAAAGTGTTGTGACTGATGGAATGTGTCGAAAGGGGTTTGCAAAGTTTCGTGCTGGAGATTTCTCCCTGGACCATGCTCCATGGTCGGGTAGACCAGTTGATGATGATAGCGATCAGATTGAGACATTAATTGAGAACCATCAACATACCACGCAGGAGATAGCTGATATATTCAAAATATCCAATTCAATGAAGTTATTGGTGAAAATGAAAAACGTGCCATTTTACAGAAAAAACTAAATAGACTTTTAAGCCAACCTAATAAAAGTACTTCTACACCAAGAAAAAGTACCTCTATTTGCTGGAAAATTATCTATTTTTCATGTCCTATTTTATAGCAATAATTAAGTTTGTTTAACTTAATCATCATCCTAACCTCTAAAAATAAAAACAGTAATCACTATACACATATATGTTATTTTGTTCATAGCTTCATTCAAGAAGTATTTCTCTATCAGGCATTGTCCGCGAGGGATACAGGAGCAATCAAGATGGAGCACCTGCTATCACAGGTGCGTCCTCCTGGGGAGACAAGTTATGAGGACAAAACCAAATCAATATGTGTAATTTCAGATGATAATAAATGTTATGATGAACATAAAACAAGGATAGAAAGTAGACCATGCTTTCTTTGGAGAGCAGGGTATTCAGGGAAGTCTTTTGAAGGAGCTAGAATCCCAGTGGAGACATATAAGTGGGAAAGAATATTTTAGTCCCTTTTCTGTATAAACTCCTCACCAAAAACCAATACTGGGGAACTATCAAGTCAGTCCTTCCTAAAGGAAAATAATACTCTCCTACCTTTTCCCCTGCCACCTTTTCCCCAGTTCTCTTTTTGTTTGAAAAATATCTGTCAAAGATGAAGAGATCTCGGACCACCTTTTATTTAACATCATTTCCAAAGTGAGGCCAAAACACTTCTCTTGTCCTGAAGTTGAACCAGACTTGAGCAAGTCTGCTGAGTGACCCAGTTCTGCTAGTAACCACCTTTCACCCTCTGTTTTTTATTTAATTTTTCAATTACAGTTTATATTCAACATTGTAGTAGTTTCAGGTATACAGCATAGTGGTTAGACAGTCATATACTTTACAAAATTGATGTCCCCCCCAATATTTCCAGTACCCACCCGGCACCATGCCTCCTTACCGCAGTAGTATTAACTATGTTCTCTATACTGTGCTTTGCTGCCCCAGGACTATCTGAAGGCTCCTGTTTGCTTGGGTCTGTTTCATCCTGTGGGCTCTTCAGATACCCCCTTTTTGCAAGAGGCACCTTAACATTTAACAGTACACCCCCCCACACCTGCCAGGTCTGATAGAATTACAGTAGTCCCCCCTTTTTTGGGGGGATATGGTCCAAGACCCCCAGTGGGTGACTGAATCCAAGGATAGTAGCTACCCTATATACACTCTGTTTTTTCCTGTACATCCTTATCATTTCACTTACAGAAGCACTTTATGGCCACTCATTGGCATATTCGAACTGCAGCCATCACTCCTCTTGTGCTTTGGGGAGACTGTTAAGTTAAATACAGGGCAACTTGAACACCAGCACCGAGATATCATCACAGTGGATCTGATGACTGAGACGGCCACTAAGTGACTGATGGGCAGGGAGCGTGCACGGTGTGGAGATGCTGGACTGAGGGATGATTCACGGCCTGGGCAGGACAGAGGGAGATGCGTGAGATTTCACCATGCTACTCAGAATGTTCGTCAATGTAAAAGTTATTTCCATTTCATATTTTTGAGCCACAGTTAAGTGCAGGTAATTGAAACCACAGAAAAGGAACCCCCGGATAACAGGGGGACTGTGGAGCTGGGAGTAAGGAACGATGCTAACGAACCATGTGCGAAGCAGAAACCATCTTTGTGCCACTGTGCAGGGCCCCACAGCCTCTCCGCCCAGCCCTTAGGAGGAAGGGAAGAGGGAGGCAATGCCATTTGATAGGATTCTCCTGAAAGGCAGGCACTATCGGGGTGCTTGACTCGCCTTGCCTTGTCTAATCTTTGCACCCTCCGAGGGACGTCCTCATTTCACAAGCGAGGGGAAGTTGAGGCCCGCAGTGCTTAAACCACTTCTTCAAAGTCACCCCGTTCCTCAGTGGTCGACCTGGGACTTGGTCCCAGTTCAGGTTCCCAAACCACCTCGCGCTCTTCCTACTGGATACGTGGATCCAGGCAGCTTCCGGCGCTCTGTCCCAAGAGGGAAATAAATTTGGAACTATCGTACTGCTCAGCATATCCAAAAAACCTGCTACCTCATTCTTATGGTCAGCACCTGGAAAATGGGACATCAAAGCTACTAAGTAAGGTTCCAACCAAAGAAAGTATCTAGAATAGAATTTTCAATAAGAGATTTCAGACAGTAAACCGACTACCTGAACAGTGAGTAGGTGCCAAGAGCCGATGGACGATTTATAGAGAAGTTGAAATAAGGAATAAAAATATGTTTAGACTTTACTGAAATCCTCTCTGTGTGGGAGGAAGAAAAATATTATTCTCTGGGAATGGGGAAAAAAATAGATTCATTCCTCCGTGCTATTGCATGTGTCCAGCTAAGCAGTAATGCACGGCAAAGCCAAATGCTCTAATCAGTTTCTCTGAGCTGTTATTAAAGTTTGCAAAATGTTACTCAGATTCTTCCTGGCAGGGTTTCAATATCATCTGTTTAAACTGGAATCGGGCTGGTACTCTTCATTTCTGCTAATCCTGCCAATGCCGGTGATCCCACCGCACAATCTCCCGGCGCCATGGTCTTCATCCAGAGACACCCTGACAGCCAACACCCTTGTTGGCTCTTTGACATGACTCAGTTCAAAAATGATTGAATCAACATCTTCCTCCCCTTTCTCTTTGCCTCCCTTTCTCACCCCAGCATGCACATCCACACACACACGCACACACGGGGCTCTTAGTCTGCAGGAATGAGACAGGACATGTACGAAACAGCATGTCTCTGAAGGCATTCCTGCAGTGAAATCGGGGCCCCTGAGCCAGTATTCTAAAAGGGACATGAGACTCTTCTTGCCCTCTACTGGTCTAGCAGGTGATCTGAATCCGGCCCGTCTCTTACCACTCTCCAACTTTGCCCTCCCACCTCCCTCGGGCCCTACTAAACCTGTTCCTCAAATGCCCCAGGCTCTTTTTTGCCCCATGCAGGTGGGAGCGCCCTCCCTCTGTCCCCTCCTGATGAGCTCCAGTTTCTCCCCAGGTCTGGGTTTGGATGGCGTTTCTGGGATCCCCCAGGATGATGGTTTAGATACCCTGTCCTGTGCTACTGTGGGTAGCTTATCTTGCCACAACCTTGAGTGCCATTTGTCTCCCTGATGCAGCTGCAAGTTCTGAGACACAGAACAAGGTCTGTCTTGCCCACAGATCTCTGAGACGGTAGGCTAGCTGCTGTAACAAGTGGGCCGAAGAAATGTATGAAAACATAAATATGGCTGGCTTTGATTTCTTGCATGGATAATAAATAGTACTAGGCAAGTTTGACAGGCAGGGTGGTCCTCATCTGTGCAATCATTCAGCAACCCAGGTCAACAGAGGCTCAGCCATCATTAGTACATGGCCTTCAAAGTTTTCCTAGTGGTTTTCTCCACTCAATACAGCCAAGAGGAAAAAGAGTGTGAAGGAGTTCTTCAAGGGAGGCTTTGCTGGGCCAGGACTGGAGGTGTGTGCATCACTCTTGTTCACACCCTACTGTTAAGAACTGGGTCTCCTGGCCACACCTAATTGCAAGGAGTGCTGGGGCATGGAGTCCCTAGCTAGACAGCTCCTCCTAGTAAAATTTATATGAAAGGAAGAGCACAAATTTTGGTAGACAGGTAGCCGTCTGACACACAGTAGCCAGTCAATAAATAGTTGCTAAGTAAATAAATGAATCAGTGAGTGAAAAACCTTAGGGCAAAAGACATCCGTTTAACATATTGTAAGTTGGGTGGTACAGGACCACCTTATCGCAGCTACTTCAAGTTTAAAATCAGCAAGCTCCCAGCGGTCAGAGAGGCAGGAGAAAATCTCAATCACCTTAGCCATCTTGACAGTCACTAGCTGAATGGCAGTGCCTGGCACAGGGCCCATCATAGAGCTGATGCTCAATGATGGCCGTCAAATGAATGAGCAACTGGAAATCACAGACTGTGGCGATTAGAAGTGACTTAAACATCACCATGTTTATGTTGCGCTAGCTAAATGATCTCCAGCCCCCACTTCCCAGGTAGCGCACTCACATCCAAACACCTTGGTGTTAATATCCCTGACTCTTAGAAACCCTTCTCCTCCACTGAGCTGAAACCTGGCTCCCCGCACTATCGCTGTATTTGGTACTGGACCTGGCCCTTCCGGCCAGACAATCATGTGTCCTCTAGAGGTGCTCCGACCTGGCTGTACGTCAGAACTACAGAGGAGGAAGCTTTTAGGAAGCCACACTGTCCAGGAGGCATGGCTAGAAGTTCTGGTTCTGTATATCCTCTGGGTCATTCAGGCATCAGTCGTTTGAACAGCTACCCAGGTGGATCCTTCTCTGTAGCCAGCCTGGGAAACCGTGTGTCTGATATTTCTCTCCGGGTTGGAATCCTGCTTCTGTCACTTACGAGCTTGCGGTCCCTTGGGCAAGTCATTTAGCCTTTTCATTGTCATCTCTAAAGCTGTGACAAGAATAGTATCCATGTCAGAGGGTTGTTGTGAGGACTGAATGAGCATTTCAGAGGAAGCTGTTAGCATAGTGCTGGGCCCACAGAAAACCCTCATTAAGCATAGCTGCCATTGTCCTCGTCACCCTCCTGCTCCTTTAGCTTTTCCTCAGCCTCCATAGCAGTCTTCTGGGTACATCAAGCCACAAACCCTGTCACAAAACCCCGCTCTTCTAGGCCAGTTACCCTCAGTTTTCCTTTTTCTTTTTTAGTTCATTTTCCCATGTGTCAGATTCATATTTCTCCCCTCACAGACAGATTACGTCCCAGGAGGAGGTGTGGTATTTCTGCACCCCAGAACTAGTCAGGATCGCAGCGTCCTATACAATAAAGTTAGATAATTGGGTTCCTGCTCTGAACTTCTGACGGCAGTCATTACTGGTCCTAGGAGGGCGGTGTGCGTACACTCTCATTCTGGGAACATCTGCACCTCGGGGAACCTGGGGTGTGCAGTGTCCGTAATGAGGGGCAAACCTGAGACAGGATGTTGGAGTTCATTTTCCGAATGCTTTCATCCCGATGTGCTCAGCTGAGAGTCAGAGCCCAGCCCAAATTAACTCATTAGGTTACCAGAGTTTGTTGCAGATTTTCAGCCTTTAGTCATCCTAGTGAACACCGTAGGAACAAAAATAATGGAAATGGTGCCTGGGGAGGCAGGAAGGGCAGGTCTAAAAGTCCAGTGTGAATTCAGAAGGGAGGGGGAGAAGGGCCAAATGCAAAAAGAAAAGCGAGCACCAGTTAATGATAAGGTACAGTGTGGACTTCGGGACACGTACCCGGGATGCATTTTTCCTGTCTTATTTGTTAGTCATGGGTCACTTTTCTTTCCCTGAAGGTCGAGCCTTGTCCTTATATGGTGAGGGACAGCTAGAGAATGGAGAAGATACATTCAATTATAATCATACAATAATAATTTGTATTAAGAAAATGTTTTTGGAGCTCCATAAATGTTCAGCGAATGAGAGGTGTGCTGTATGTGCATCAGAGTTCTTCTCTCATCCGCGAGAACAGCGAGGGCCATGCTGCCATGTCGTGCCAGGCCCAGCGGGAAAACCCCAGTGTCCTGATCCCTACTCCGGGACTCTTCACTCCTGATGCCGCCAGTGGTTTCTGCCGTGTTCCTCACTCACCCTCTCACTATTCCTTAGTTCACACACGCACACATACACACACACACACACACACACTCAAAGCTGCCATGTTCCCCTAAGCAGCACACAGGTCACCTTAAATGTCACCCACTCTGGGAGTTCTCGGCCACCCCGAGCTGATTTACTACCTTCTTCCTCTCTGCACTTGTGGAACTTACTTCTACCTCAGTTATAACATGGATATCACTGAGTTCTAATTACTTTGATAAGACTTTCCCACCTCCCATGATGGTTTTCCAGAGGGCAGGGACTGTTTATATACTTATCTTTGTGTCCTCGGCATCTAACATAGTACACAGCATAGAGTGAGCCCTCTGCAAGTGTTTATTGAATGGTTAGACAGATGGAAGGATGGGTGGAAGGATGGAAGGATGGATGGATGGATAGAATGTCTTTCAAAGTTGAGATTGAAAGAAATATTTGAGAAGCCAGCTTGCTTTCAAGGGAAGGCTGTCTTGACTTTTTGAAAGAGAGAGAATCCCTCTGATACTTTGGGTTTCGATTGCCTGCCATCATTTCTTAGCCATGTCCCACTAGAATTTCTATTGCTGAAGCATCTATTTAGTATCAGTCTTCAATGGGCCCACAGGGAAGGAGCTCGTTCCCAGCAGCAGTGCCATAAGAAGAGCACCGTCCCCAACAGCCAGGACTGGGGTCCTGGTTCATCGAGTTATTGCATATGTAAATTCTTGCTGATGCCTTAGCCTCCTTCTTCCTTGGTGTCCCCATGTGTTAAGGGGGACAGTGATGGTGCCTTCTGTACAAATGGTTTGTGGTAATCAAATGAGATTGGGTGAGGTGCCAGCACTTTGGACAGTGCCTGACACGAAGCACTCACTATGTGTGAACTCGGAGATCTTCCTCCTGCACACACATGTGAACCCTGAGACCCGAAAAGCTGGCTGAATCCAGTCTGAATCTGGAGACCCAATTCCTGAAAAGCCTGAAGACGTGATTGAAGCTACTCTGGGGACTACACAGGCTATAAGTCACTGCATCCTTAGCCAGGGCTCTTCCCATCTCCAAACCTCAGCCTCATCATCTGCTCTTACAGAGTTGCTTTGTGATTTTAGTGAGCTCACAATGAAGATCTGAGTACCTCCTCTGCACCTGGCTGTCCCAAGGTGTGACTTGAACTGTAAATTATTTAAAGGCAAGGGCCCTTTAATCCTCATCCTTACACATCCAGGCCCAACTTGCTCCTTGGGAGTCCCTTCATACAGTTTTGCTGAGTTGAAATAAACTTGCTAAAACCGCTTAACATGCTCTTTTGGGGACTTAGCTGAACTGAACACTAAGCCTCAGAAAGGTTCTGGCCCGTTAACCCTATTCCCCGGCAAGCAGTTAGTGAGTGTGGTGAGCCCGCCGCCCCGGCCTGGCACCAAGCCCATTCCCTCTCGGGCTGCTCCTGGATCCTCTCGGGGAGCCAGGGGCCTCCAAAAGCCTGGGCAGCACCACATCCCCGGCAGCCACGCTCTCTGTAGAGGTCATGGAAGGACCTTGTTTGAGGTTCTGAACACCCCGTTCTCCCATTCAGATTCAGAAGCCTCTTCCTGAGCTATGAGCCCTCCTGAGATGTCAGGTCTGTGCACACCTAGCACAACGCGTGGAACTTAACGAACACTCAGTATACGGGGAGTGAATGGATAAATGAATGAATGATGCATCGTTTTTACTAGTATTAGCCTCCAGGTGTGTAGCATTTACCCGATACAAGAAGAAGATTATGCAGAGCTACTTTTACCATTTTCTAATAAGTCTTCTGCTACAAGTGATTTTTATGAGCAAAGGGCAAGGGGGAAGCAACAAAACCTTTTGGTCATTTCAATGTACACTCGCTCCAACCCTGAGCCCTTCCGAGAAGTCCCGATTGAGAAATGTCTATAATAGGTGAGCAATGATAATGTCATTGAATAAAGAGTGATGGAAACAGATACAAACCCAAAATGTTTTTAGTGCCAGAAATACTGTTTGCTCAACAATAAGTTACATCAAAGGACCTCAGCATTTCCCACCGAGGTCAGCAGTTCTGCAATGATTCACTGAAGTTCACACCTCTGCCAGGCGCTCTGTTCCTGGCATGTCAAAGAAAAAAAAAATCAAGTCTGTTAATGCCAGTACCTGGGGCGGGGGGCAATTTTGCCTTTTCTGATGATTGTTCAGGTGTGTCATTCTCCCAAGAGCCAGCCTCCGGAGGCTTGTTAGACTTGTTGTAAAATTAAAGCTTTTTTTTCATATAAATCCTTCTACCCCCACCCCACCCCAGAACTGAAACTACAGCCTGCAGGTGTCTATCCTGTGTGAGTCTTAGAGATACTTCTGTTTCAGCAAGCATTGCTGTTGTTCCTGTAACTGGCCCCGTCTTGAAGCAAACCACCTGGACTGAACTATATCCTTGGTTTTCTTTGTGATTTTAAAATATTGCCCTTTGTCACTCTTGTGCCTGTTTTTGGAGAATCATGATTTTGGAGTCAGAGTACTTGAGGTTAGAAAACAAAGATAACGATAGTAACATCTGAGTGCTAAGTGCTTTTGCTTCCCCTCATTGAGTCATCACAACAACCTACCACTTGAGTACATTGTTATATTATTGGTTATGAATGAGGGGGTCATGACCTGAAGTTAGAATCCAGATCTGCCCAAAGTCTGCCATGTGCTCCCCACCCCCATTCACACTCCAAAACCACCCTACCTTCTCTATGTTTTCCTTTAATATAGCTCCTATCAACTCCCGACATTCAAAATAATTAACTTGTTTTGTAAAGTATGTGTATCATTTATTGTCTCTTCCCTCACTAGAATGCAAGTTTCATGCATGCATGCAAGAATTCTTATTTTCTGTTCTGTTCCTTAATGCGTCCCATGTTCAAGAGCAAAGCCTAGCACATAGTAAGTCTTCACTGTGTATTGCTATTTTTATCAGTACCTGTTTACCTACTATATCCTGTCTCTTCTCTCCATGTGTCACTGGTAGGAAAATGAAGGTCAAGAGCCACTTGGTGGTTTTCTGAAGATGACACAGTGAGCAAGTTGGCAAGGAAAAAAAAAACAAGATCTCCTTACCACTAGCCCAGTTCTTTGCCTAAATCCCAGTTCAATCTTGCCACACTTTTATTATGCTATAAAATGAATAACTGTTTATGACTTCATTCCCAGGCACATTATTGCTTTTATATCACATCAAAGAACTTGAGACAAGCAAGAGACATAGCACTATTGATTGTTCTCAGAAACTCAACTTTTCTATCCCATAAGGAATCTGTGCTTGAGGCTCATATTGAGGAGAGGAGCTGGTCTCTAACAGGGCAGTGTCTTCAACAGGCCTACCTCCACATCAAAGCAGGGCTGCCATAGTGTTGGGCTTTAGGAATCTATAATTCAGTCATCTGGATTGAGGACCCTTTTCTGTTCCTATGGACCAGACTCTTACGTAACCACACAACTGACCTAGAGTCTAAACACTGAGATGTTTTTCAGCAGGTCTGTCTCCCAGGGAAAACCCAGATGCTACGGGAACTAGCATAGAAGCGACTCACTCCTGCCCGAATCAGGCATCGAATCCATGGGCACAGCCTGCTGGGGTGAATGAAGTCCTAGATGACGGCTGGAAATGACAGCCTTACAAGGAAGGGTGCGTTAAAATCAGGGACTTGTATTTGACTTTCTGAAAAGAGGAGAGGCTGCAGAGCCTGTCAAGAGAATACATTTACTTGAGCACGAGTTCTTTCCTTGTCACCAGCAAGAGAAACACCTCCTAACCCTCATCTTAATATTTTTTCATTCTGTTTCAAACAGAACATGTCGCTCCCAGTAGGAGACGTGTGAGGAGAGATTTTCCTACCTCTGCTGATGTGCCTGGCCTACTCGGCTGCTGTACTCACTCACAAGGCTGCTGGCCCGAAGGGAGGGACCTGTTTGCAGCTTTAACAAGTCAGGAGGCCCATGTGACCTTGAACTAACTGGTACCATGCCCTTTTAAGGGGTACCCTACAGTCTTCCAGGGCAATGTGAATAATAATAACTGTGAGGTCTCATAAAGCTCTGTATACTTCTAAAAGCACTTTCTCATACATTTTTAAACTTGGGATTATTGTAAAATCATCCTGCGTTAGTCACGGCAGAGATTCTTATCATCCCCATTTTATGAGTTAGAAACCGGAGTTAAGAGAGGCTAATGACAAGCCCTGGGTTAAGGGACACTAGCCACCTAGCTGGTAAACGGCAAAGCTCGCATCTGGTGTCCTCTGGCTTCTTAATTCTTTCCGTTATGACTTTCTGCCTCCTGCCCACATGCCGTCTCCCCCTGATGCCTTGTAGGCTTCTCAAGTACATGTCAAAAACCAAGTTCATTGTTACCTTCCCCTCTCAGAAAAACCCCACTCCTCTTCCTCCTGCTTATTTAATGACTGCCCTTCCCCCCAGTGCCCCCCACTCCTTAAACTGTTAGAGTTCCTTTGAACAACCCTCCTTTCTTCTGCCGCACTTCCTAGAGTTAACCCAGGAGTTTCACTGTTGAAATGTCAGTCAAAGCTCTTCCCTCTTACCTGCTGTCACTGGTACTGCCCTGACTCAGGCCTTCATCGTCTCTTGCTTGGCCTCCTCTAATGAATAGTTTGATTCAATCAACAGTTCATCGTTGAACCTGAGCTGTGGGCCAGGCTCTGTCTGTGCTTGGACTAGGGAGCCTTCTCTGAGCAAAAGGAAACATGGACCTTGTTTTCATGGTCCTCTGTTCTCCAATTAGTAGTAATTAAACAATCACTCCGACGGGTATACAAGGGCAATTTTGACAATTGCCCCAAAAGCGAATACATGATCACTCTACCAGCAGCAGTACCCTTACAGACTGGTATTTCCAACCCAGAAGTGCGATCACGGCACACCCTCTGCTTTAAAAGGTTCCTAACTGCCCATTGCCTACATGATAAAATCCAAACACATTAGCCCAGTGTACATGTCTCTTCACGACCTGGCTCCGAATACCAGATTAGACTGCACGCCGCTGCAACCTGCTTTCTCCCCCACCCCTCACTCAATTAACTCGTCCCGTGACTCAGCCATATCTGATCTTGATTCACATCTTGCCATTCCAGAAACAGCTCTGCTCCTTCTTTCTTCCATGTCTTGGCGTCAGCCAAACTCTCTTCCAGAAATGCTGCCGCTGGAGCTCAGCGATTTTCAACCAGTAAGCAGCAGAATTTTAGGAATTAGTGTATGTGCGCCATGAGCTGGAAAAGGTCGAGAATCCCTGCCCTAGCTGTAGTGGGAGGTACCCACTCACACCTCAGCTCAGCTCCAATGCCCCTGTCCCACTCCCTGCACGCAGCCAGTATTCTCCGACGGTCTCCAACACGTTTTTCACACCACACAGACAGCACTTCTCCCACTGGAATATAGACAGTCACTTTCTTTCTACCCCGCGTCAGATCGTGAACCACTCGTAGGCAGAGATTTTGTAAATTCATGTAGGCTCGAGTTTATATTTATTCTACTACACAGAGCAGAACCCTAAATTCACAATCGAGGAGACAAAAATATTTTGTTCATGTGTCATTTCTTTTCACCACGAGTCTCTAATTTGTGGTAAGTATTCCTTCTCTGCCCACCCACCCCCCGTTTAACTTTAAGAAGTTTTTATACAATCGAGTTACCACCGGGAAGTCTTTATACAATCGCATTCTACTGTGTGTCTTCTCTTTTCCGTACACAATGTGTCCCCTACCCCTGCTGCTTTTTCAAACTCTGGCAAAAGGACAGGTCTTGCACATTTGCACAGTCACTGGTCACATGATTACAAAGTGGCCACAACAAAATATGGGAGAGGTGGTCTTTGGGAGGCATTGGTCTGTCTGTTTAATGGGGCTAAAGTATCGGGAATGGATGTAGCAACTGTTGACTCTGTTTCCATTACTTTCCACCCTTGGTCAAGTCCAGATCTTGTTACTCTGCTAAAGGAGGATTCTCGTCCTTTGGTTCCCAGGGTTTGCAACAGGAAAATTGAGAAACTCATGAAAATAGTTGAGAACTGTTCTTTGAGAAACTACTTTTCCAATGTGATAAGAAGGGTAGAAGAAAAAAAAAAAACGTAGCGATTAACTAAAAACAGACTCCTGGGAAGGAGTCAAGCCTTTATTAAAAATGGACACTTCTGAAGGTCTTCCAGGGCCTGGCAACTGGAATGAAACATTTCTTAGAGACTATCCCATTTCCTACTCCACAGCCTCATAGTCCCCGAAACAAAGTCACACAGTACAGGATCACGGCCAGGTTATTTATATAGATCAAAATAACAGACAGGTACCTTTTTTAAAATACGAAATAAAAAATTAATAGCCCAGCAGAATTGCTGTAGGGAACAAGAATGTTATTCACCGTTTCCGTCCTGAAGGACATGACTGGCGGGGGCGGGGGGGGGGGGGGGGGGGGGGGTGCAGAACCACAGCGCTCACTCACCCCGGCGCGTGAGCCAAAGGATACTGTTTCTCTCAGCCTTGGAGGCGGAATTCCCACGCTGGGCCCTCCATCCATGAGCAGCTGAAACCATTTTCCCAGAATGCCCAGCAAGCATTACCGTTTCAATGTACACCTTAACACTAAAAAGATAAATAAGGACTCGAAAATGATAATAAGGATGCCATTCGAGTAAGCAGTGGAAACTTTGGGATAAATTCTGTTTCATTTATTCACTGCCTCCATTTCACTCATGGCTATGCAGCAGGCCATCCCCAAGACTTAGTGGCTTAAAACAACAACTGTTAGGCCTCAGTATCGAGGGTTAAGAATTGGGGCAGGTCTCAGCGGGGTGACTTTGCAGCCTCGCATGGCATCGAAGGTGGTCCCTGTGTGTTATGTGTCAGGGCAGGGCAGGTCCAAGACAGCCTTCCTCACGTTCCTGGTGCTTCGGCAGGAATGGCTCGGCTGGGTCCCTCCCCTCTCCACAGACTCTCAAGGCTTCTCTGCGTCATCTCTCCTGCAGGGTAAGGAGTCAGACTTCTCAGCAGAGCAGCGGAAACTGCCTGACCTTCCAGGCTAGGTCTAGGACGGGCATGGGACCTTCCAGCATTCTCCACCGGCCAAAGCAGTCAGAGGCCAACCTAGATTCACCCGGGAGGAGAAATCGACCCCCATTTCTCACGGGAAGGTGGTATCAAAGAATTGGTAGCTGTTTTTAATTCACCCAAGAGTGTTAACAAAATGTCTTGCTACATTTGATTTAGGATTTGTACTTCAGATTTATAACTCAGCAGAAGAGATCATTTGTTCATTTCGTTATTTTAAAAATATTTATGAAGCACCTGCTGGTTACGTGCATAGCACTGTGCTGTCTGCTAAGAGAGACTGAGAAAGCACACGGGGCATAGTCTCTCCACTCCAGGCATGTGCACCTAGAGGTGAACACAAGGCAAATGCACAGCAAGCAATTAGAATGTGTGCTGTTGTAATTAAAGCAGCAAAGTGCACATCACAGACCGGTGTGGCCAACACCAACGCCTGCAGGGCTCAGGCAAGTGCAGAGCGAGGTGAGCTGGCCTGGGCGCTGCAGGAAGTGCAGGGGGCACTCCAGAGAGCTGGAGCCTTCATGTCAGACCTAACGAGGCAGTGCTCACGGGCCGCAGCCAGTGTTGCCACTTGAGAACAGGGGACATTGATGCCACAATTGCCACTTGTTTCAGAGTATAAATCTCCCAATCTCAAAAATCCATTCCTTCAAATAGGCCACCAGTCTTTAGCCCCTAAAATGGACAATACGTTTTTCAAAGGTTCATGGGCTGAAGAGATGTAGTTAGACTAGAGCCGTGCTGTTTCGAGTGTGGGCTGCAGCCCAGGGCCAGGCTGGGAAGCATCTGTTACCGATCCACAGTGGGAAAGGTAAGTGAGTGAATAAGGAGTCAGGCTCCAATAGCAATGTAATGTCCAAGCCTGTCATTGGTGCACTTGTCTGTTGGATACAGACCAACGCTAGTGTTGCAGCCCTTGGGCTGCAAGCTTTGTTTAGTGTGAACGGCGTGCCAGTCATGCACCGTAGGAGCCTACGTGACCAGGAACTGGAGTACAGCCCCATAGTGAGGCCCCGTGAAGAAGTTGGATCTCAGTCAACAGGCAGAGTTGAGATAAACACAAGGGAGCAGGAAGTTTTTCTAAATACTAGCGATCCGCATGCCCCAAACTCAGAGTCAGGAAAGCACTGAGAGTGATCCGGAGGGAACTTACTTATGGGGCCTGTGGTGGAAGGGGCGGATGGGTGGGGGGTGACGGCAGACAGCCTCGGCCACAGCCCTGGACAGTGGAATTGACCTTGTGAGGGATGTGCAGCCAGAGGAGGGCTTTGAATGGAGACTGACATCACCAACTTCCTAGAATGCCCCTTCTCTCTGTTCATCTCTCTTTCAAGGCCCATCTCAAATTCTCCCCTCTCCAGGACCAACCTGTGCAACAGCAGTCGCTCCCTCCTGGGAAACCTAATAAACCTTTTTCCTGCACTGACTGTCAGCATACTAACAGTTGTTCCTCCCCTAGTACCTTAGGCACTTGGTGAGCAAAGCTCCCTTTCCCAGCTCTGAGTCTCCCTTGGAGCCTAGCACCATCTCTTGCCCATAATGGATGTACACTTGGTATGTGCTGATGAACAAGGCAGGTAGTTTTGTAGGGAGACTAACCTGGTCAGAGTGTTTTGAGTAGATTAGAGCAGAAGAAGAGAGTGTTGGAGGTTAGATAAGAGACTGTTGCAAGGGCCTAAGAGATGAAAGCTGGGACCAGGGACTGGAAAGGAAAAGCTAAGGCAAGGGAGTGTGTCCTGAAGAACAGTGCGTACATATTCTTCACTCAGAGTCGTATCAGTGGTTCCTTGAAGTCTCACACCACATCTGTGCATGGCTGATATTTATCAAGAAACATTCCGAATAAACTCCAACACTTAAGAGTTTTCCAGATTACTGAAACTTCTTCTTTTAAGCACCTGAATGAAATTTTTAAATCTCTCGTTGTGCACATCCGTTTATTTATCATGCTACAGTGCATATGCCCCTTAAATGGTCCAGGCTTTTGCAATTCATTACTTTTTCTGTACTTTTCCTCTGCCTTTTGCTCTCCAAAATAAATTTAACACAAAGTTTCTAACATCCATACCCACAGTAGATAGCATCCTGCATATACAAAAATACCTATTAAAATGCTTCCTTGACTATTTAGTCTCCTTATAACCCATCCCCCCACAACCTTATAACCCATCCCCCCCAACCACCACACTGTCATCCATAGAAAAAAATACAATAATAAATACTATTAGTGGGAAAAAGTGCTTCCTGTTTCCGTGGTATTTGGAGTCTCTCTGAGACAAAGAAGACCCGCCTCCTGAAGCCCCTTCAGGTGAACGGTGTGCTGCAGGGAACACGGCCTGACCACGTGGCCTCCCTGGATGTCAGCTGGCTCACAAGGGCGCCCCCTCACACCGTCCTCGGCCATGCGCTGCAGCAACCACGTCCTCCGCTCGCTGGCCGCCCGGTGTCGAAACAAAAGATCTTGACATCCTGGCTTAGAAGGTGAACAACGCTGTGAAATATACTTCATTTGCTGTTGAAAGTGACACTGTGGTCAGCCCAACGTCTGTCCCTATGTGGAGTCTTTCGGTCACAAGGCCATGACTGATTCCGCTCCCTGTGTTTTGTTCTGCCGACAAGTAATTTCTGTGTCCCTGGGATCCCGTTCTGAAGAATCCGTGACTGAGATGAATGGATCCCCAATGGCTCTTGTCTCCATGAGGATACTGTTCCCGGAGGCCACCACAGGACCTCGTCACGAGCTTGGGAGTGTCTCAGACGCATCTGCATCTAATCATGAGCTCTGATCCCACATTCCAAGTTCGGTTAAGATCGAGTGTGTGTGTTATACTGAAACGTTTCCCCATCTTGAGTATTTTTTAATTCTTCCCTATTGCTTTCCTAAACTTGGCCGAGAACCCTCTCATAATATAGTCACATGAGAGCTAAGGAATAAGGCAGTTAAGAGCCCTGCAAGCCATGCTTATCCCTTACTAACCCCAGCAGGTAGAATAATTATGCAGGGTCCCAGTCCAGGAGTCAGGAGATGTGGTTCCACTTCCAGGTTCTGCTCCTTGAGATTCTGGAACAGTCCTGCTCAGAACATCTGTGACGGCTAACAAGGTAGTGAATTTCGATTGTCTACCGAGGCATAACAAACTGCCCCATTCTTTAGAGGCTCAAAACAACAAGAGCCATTATTATTTGGTTGATTTTGCAATTTGGGCAAGGCTCAGCAGGAACCTCGTCTGTTATCCCCCCGCCCCGTGCTACCTGCCGGGGCTGGGAGAACTGCACCCCGCGGGGCACACTCACATGGCTGTAGAGTTACTCTGAGCACATGGCTGGTTGCTCAGCTGGAAAGTCAGCTGGGGGCCTCGTTTCTCCTCCTCCGTGTGAGCCGTGTAGCTCCTGGGCTTACTCAGAATGCAATGACTGAGTTCCAAGAAGGAGGAAGCAGAAGTTTCCAGTTCTCCTGAAGATTAGACCCCAGACTGACCCAGTGCCATTTCTGCCCTATTCTATCGGACAAAGCAGTCTCAGGCCCGGCCCAGATTCAAGGGGGTAGGGAAAGAGACCCCCATTTCTCAATGGGATGTAGGGAGAGGGGCCACAGCAAATGCATGTGCAGCCACCTCTCACATAGTGTTTGAAAAAAATGCATTTCTCCAGATTTCTCTGGAGATCATTCATGGTTTTATCGTTTCTGAAATGGAAATTTTATCCAGCAAGAACTAGATTTAAATCCAGTGTTTTCTCTTTGAAAAAAGATGCCAGCCTTGCCCCACGCACACACCACGTTGAGGTTTACCGTTCTCCTTTATCCAATGGGGATGGGTCTGAGATTTGTTGGACGAGACCCATAGCACATGCTCTTCCATTTACTGTATTTCGTGGCATCTGAGATGCGCTCTGTTTTCATATTTTAACGTTTTTGGATTGTGCATTTGGCAATCTAGGCAGCCTTATAATCACCGTAGGTCATGTGCAGTCCTGCATGCATGAATTTGGCTGTGACTACTTATATTTTCATCACCTCACTCAGGTTATGTATGCTATTAGAGCTGCACCTAGCGAGTTTAATTGCTATTCAAAAATGCTTGAGAAGTATTACACTATAATTTGACATTGAAACAAAAATGTACCTTGTAGGCCGAAAGTCAGAGAAAGAGAGCACCATTAGTGAGGCAAATGGGGGACATTGGAGGCATGGCCTCAACTGCATATGTTTTTGCAAAGCAGCAATTGTGAGCTTTGCACTACTTAAGATGTCTTGGGTAGATGAAGGTGCGTTGAGTTTTATTACTGGGATACTAGAAAAAAGGGTTGCCTATTGTATACAAGCTTATACCTGAAGACAGAGAAATTGCCAGGTTCTTCTGAATAGATGAAAGGAATAAAGCAACAAAAAACTATTATCATGCTTTGCCCAGGACTATCAAGAAATCCTTGTGTCATAGTTTAATTAGCAGTGGGTTTCTGTTTTTCTTTCTGAGTGGTGCATTAAACAAAAAAAACATGCATCTTAGATACCATGAAAAATAGCACTTCTTACAAAATCACCTGCAAAACACACATGAATTCCCTCTTTTAACAAATGAGGAAGCTGTGGCTCAGAGAGGTCCAATAACTTGACTGGTCTCGAAACTAACAAGGGGGAGAACCTGTGATTTTCATTACCCCACACTGATTCCTTAAAATTATAAGGCAACACGGGTTGTTGGTTCTGAGAAGATACGAATGCTGTATGGTGACAGCCATTCCACCTACTGTCCCCAACAAACTGCACAAATATGAACGCTGGTGCGGTCTCCAAAAACCAGGATTCAACAATCCTGTTGAAAAAAAAAAGCTAATCAAAAGACTTATTTGTGCAGTGTTTTGTGAGTGCCACATACTCCTAAATGATCAGAGTAACTGCTCTGAAATAGGTATCACTTTGAATAAGAACTATTTCCAAACCCTCGAGAACAAAAGTAGGTTTGGGGGAGACTTGCCCGAACCCTAACTTTAAAGCAGTCCATTGAACTTTCCTTGGCCCCTTATGGAAGAAACCAAGGGCGTGGGCTGCAGCTGCTCACTGACACTAAGGAAACACCAGGAGCTTCCTCTCCCCTTTCTGTCTGGCCACCGTGGGCAGCAGCGAGTGTCAATATTTATTACAATGTATGGTTGCTGAGTTTAGAGACCATGGTGACTCCTCAGGGGCTATACAAAGATGCATCAAATACAAACACGAAGTTTCCCAAACTGAGAGGGAGCATAAGACGTGGGTGGAATTCCCAGGCATATCTGTAAACACCAGTGAGCACCACCAGCTTCTCGCTGCTCCGCTGGAACCTCGCCCTGTGCAACAGCATACAGGGCTTTATGTAGTCGTGGTTTTCCTGCGTCCGCAACTCACATACTTAGACTGGGAGCTTCCTGAGGACAATGAGAAGGGCTACTTGTCATTCATCTTTACATCCCCAGTGTTTCACATACCGCCTGGTACAGTGATCGAGAAACGATGTTTATTTATTCCACTGTTCACCCATTCACTCAACATCCAGAGTTTCAGAACAGGGAGAGAGGCTTCGTGTGACTATGGGAGGAAGCCTTCCTGAAGTGGACTGCAAGCTAAGCCTGTAGGAGGCGGAGAACTGGGGCAGGACGATGAGGGAGGAAGGAGGAGCCACGCAAACAAAGGACTGGCAGTATGGGGTGAATTTCATCAGGTACCGTGTCTGGAGTGCGTAAGGCTGGAAGAGTCATCTGAAGCATGTTCATGAAGGTCCTGGAATATTAGGCCAAGTATTCTTATCAAATGGGACGTCCTTAAGCAGAATGCCCCTCCTCTCAGACACTCAGGAGGTGGCGCTGCCCTGGAGGAGGACAGGGAGTAGGGATACAGGGCCGTCTCATTGCAGAACATGCCTGGGATTTTTCTTCCGTCTTACCAGTAACAGGACATGAATGCCGTGTTAGCCACAACAGACTTGTCTGTGATGTTGACCATACTTCCATAGAGAGGTGGCAGCTCATAGTAACTCAGGGCCGCAGGACCAGCTTCCATCATGGCTCCATCAGTTACTCTCAGGGGGATCACCCTCTGTGTGCCGAAGTCTTCTCGGCCTCAAAGTGGAGCCGATAATCATCCCAACCTCAAAGCTCTTCAGAGGCTGAAAGGCAATGAGGCACAGCAACCCCGTGGGAACGATACTTCACGGCACATAAGGGTTCCACAAATGTTAACTATTATTATCCCTTCTCCTCTGCGTATCTTGGTTTCCTCATCCAAATGGAGATAATAGTACCTGTCTGAGCCCATTTCTCCTGGACCCTGACAGAATAAAATGCAATTATATGTGTGAAAGCAATTTGGAAGTTAAGTGCTGCATAGCGGCGAGGTGGCGGTAGGGCTGTTGATTACCATATCCTTGGCTGAAAGGTAATCCCAAGGGCCTGGGCAGGAAGGGAGGGAGCTTGCGTATCTCCAGGCTGTTGGCCACAGGTGCGGTCTATGAATGGCCTCTCATATGTCAAGAGGAGGGCCTTACTGTTTGACTGGTACAAGATGACATAAAGATGAGAACAGGAACATGGACTAAGCAAGAAATAAATAAGGCTTAAGCCCTGCAGCCTTGCAAACAGAGTAATTTCAAACATCATCGTCTTGGACATCTGGGCTCTATTACCTGAAATCCCATTAAACCTTCAGTTTCATAGTTCTGTGTGGAACCTTGTAAATTGCAAGGTCATGCTGATGGCCACCAGCCAGTTCAAGCAATTAATCACAACGGTCCCCAAGCAGGTTTGCAACTCATCCCCAGTGGATTCTTCAAGGGGAAACTGTGTACACAAAAGAATTAGCCCAATTCGTGCAGTTTTCTTAGCCATGTGCTTTGTAGCCCTGCCAACACAGAGAAATTATCTGTTATCATTAAGACATCCAAGCCTCATAACTTTGTCCTCAATGGAAATGAATACTCACCAGCCCAGGGAAGATCCGCAAACCTGGTTAGCTGTCATACACACCACAGCCTGCTGAGAGCTGACACATCCAGTTTAGACAGAGCTCAAGCCTACCCTTGCCCTACCCTCAGAATTTTCTCATTTGGGGGAACTCAACTTGAACTGAGCTCTTTTTCTTTTTTTTTTTTTTTAAGCTTTTCTGGAATGTCTGGATTATTTGCATTTTCTCCTGTGTTCCAGGCCAAAGGGCCAAAAAACCCACAGCAAAGAAATAACCTAGGAGCCTGTCTTCAGAATCTTGTTAGACATACCCACAAGGTAAAACGACTCATAACAGAAGAATTATTTTTATTTATTTGAGAGAGAGAGAGAGAGAGGAAGGCGCGAGAGAAAGAGAGAAAGAGATTTGTCATCTCAATTATGTATGCATTCTTCGGTTGATTCTCATATGTGCCCTGACTGGGGATCAAACCCACAACCTTGGCATACGGAGATTATGCTCCAACCAACTGAGCTACCCAGCCAGGGCACAAAAGGACTATTTCTCATAAGATTTTTTTGCTAGGTTTTGCCAAGTCAAAAGGTTTTATGTAAACGAGATAATCTTCTGTACTTCAGAATGTTTATAAAGTCTTTCCTAATTACTATTTTGTTTATAGAGTGATTCTGGGAACATGACAGAGGACAGAGGGGGAGCCTCCAGCCCCTCCCTCCAGAAAGCAGGATGTGGGGCGGGGGGGGCGGGGAGTGGGAACCAGAACGTGTCTACTACACGGGGGAGAAAATTGGGGGTTTCTCTTGCTTTTAAGGTTTCTTCTTTCTAAGGCCTTTTAACCAAATCTTCCTGTCTTGTTTTCAACTCTACAAAGCTATGGTGTTCAATACAGTAGCCACTAGGCACCTGTAACCATTTCAATTTAAATGAATTAAAATTAAGACTTAAAATTCATTTCGACCAGGCGCTCCCACATGTCCAGTGTTCAGCAGCCACACGCGGCTAACAGCTGCCCCAGATTCAGGACCGCACTGGCGCTGCCACTGGAAGTGTGGGTGGGTCATGGGCCAGCAGCACCTGTGTCACCCGAGAGCTTGTTCCACCTGCACAGCCTGCATTTTAGCAAGAGTCCCAGGTGGCTCCGAGTCATGTTAGAATGTGAGAAGCCCAGTTCTGAAGGGTCCATCCACTCTAAGATTCCGTGTGGCGACCTCCATGATTGTTACCAGCATCCTTTGTTCACATTCATCCAGCTTGTGCAGCAATGTTTCGGAGGCCCTTGTAGCCCCTGGAGACTCGGCACGCAGAAGGGGAAACACTAAGTATACCCTGTACATGCATTGAAAACGTGTGCTCCTTCTCTTGGAAAAGCTGCAAGATGTGGAGAACTTTTGGGATGCATTTTTTCTAAAGAAGCAAAACTTAAGAACATTTTTTCCCATGAAGCAGCAACTGGAATGGTCAACAGAGAGGCCTGTGAGATCAGAATAAGATTAAACAGAAAGACAAAGAGGGGAATAGAACTCTTTTAAATAGAGGGAGAAGGAACCTGACTTCTGAGTACAGTTACAAGTACACAGGCACTGGGCTCTGTGACTGGGCGAGGCGGGGTACAGAGCACGGGGAGACATTAGCACACAGTTCCTCAGGGCGTGCTCTTCCTGCTGGCCTGACATTGTGGAGACCGGGAGGAGTTTCCGTGGCACCTTGGATGAACATCACATTGTATTTACATGCTCTCTCATGAGATTCACTGTTCTTTGAGCCGCTGGACAGAGTTTTCTTCTGGAAGGTTTTGTGTGCTCTTAGAGTGGCTGTCAGAATTTAGTGACTTGAGATGCTTCCCTCTGTCCAGCTCAGAGACTTGAGTCGCTGGGTTGCCTCTAACTGGCTGCACAAATGCCTCCCTGCTGAGAGTGTCTCCGGCCTGGGTGCTTCCTCCCAGGTGTGTTCCACGTACCATCTCACACTCACGTGGTGCGAGGTGGGAGCTACGATTGTCCGCAGGCTTCTGGTTCACCTCGGCCACAGGTTAAGCGACGTGTTTCCATTTTCCTGGGGAACTCTCACCCTGAGACTGAATTTGATCGGTGTCCTGAACTATCACTGAGAATTCACTGGGTCCTGATACTTGCACACGCTGAAACTCCTAAATCAGTTCTCACTAGAGAACAATGCTATGGCCCCCAAACAAATTCTGCCCTTATTTTAGGAAGCTGCTAACCTCACTCATGTAGCTTTTGCCATACATTCATTCATTCATTCAACAAACATTTCAGAGCACCTTTGATATTCCAGGCATACTGCCACACACCTCAGAAAGGAAAATTAAGGCATGCTCTTTACTGCAGAAGTTTCAGACGAGGAACAGGGGTGCTTAGAGTGGTCCCAGACTAGCAACATCGGTGTCCTTGTGAGTTTGTTAGAAATGCACATTCACAGACCGACTCCGGATTCTTTCTGTTTGGGGCCCCAAATCTGTGCTTTATCAAGCTCTCCTGGGGGTTTCTAAGTGCAACCCAGTTCGAGAAGCATTCGTCTATGGACAGACGTACACACCATTGGGTGAGTAGGGTCTGAAAAATACAGTGATACAGATCAAACCCCCCCAAGCCCCTCAGCCCCCAAGGCAACGCTGGACATTTTAGTAAGTGCTCAAGGGAATAAATGTGGCTTCCTTGCTTGGGTGGTTGATGCATGAACCGATCTGCAGAAACTAAACAATAGGGGGATGATGGAACATACCTACGTCCCCAGGACTTGGAATGGTTTGGGTAGCTTGCTCGGGTCCCGCCATGCCTGTCTGCACCACTCGGAAACCCGCCGTTTGGATCACTGCATTCTAGTGTATCCAGGTTTCTTGACATTTTATTATGTGGCATGAATAAGACTCTAAAGCAATTTCCCCACTGTCTACACATTTTTCTCTGTCTGAAGGACAAATGCCTACTATTTAAGTACTGGGGAAACAACGTAGACGTTTCCTCCATGGATTTACTCCAAGCTGCTTTTATAAGAACCACTGCTTGTCAAACATGGAGATTCCCAGGCCTCCCTCTGCATGTTCTTAATCAATGGAAATGGAGAGAGGCTGGACAAAATGAAAGTTTTAAGAACCTTTTTGAGATGAGTCTGATACAGTGAAGGCTGAGAACCTCGGAGTTCTTAAAAACCTGGAATCCAGGGACTCGATTTCACTCACAGGAACCAGAGTCCATTTCCAAGAGGATTTTCAGCTTCGTGGTCTAGACTAGCAGCTTTGCTTGCAGTTGAACAGCAGGGAACAAAGACAGTGTCGTTGGTGTTTTGCCGAGGGCTGAGTACATGGAGAGGCACAGTTTGCACACAAGTGCATTCTTTTTCTCCCTCTGTGTGTGTGTGTGTGTGTGTGTGTGTGTGTGTGTGGTGGTGGCGGTGGTGGTCCACCTTGACTCATCTCGTGAACCCTGTAACACTCCCTAGAGAGAGGTATCAACCCCAAGCCGAGGAGGACTGCAGAGCCAACTACAGAAAGGCCCCTCTCATACCCAGGAGCCAATCACTTTCTAATTTAAAAAATAAAACAGGGGGCCAAGAGCGTAGGAGATAGAGGCCCAGGCCCCCCTATCCTGTCTAGGACTAAATAAATGATTGCCTGAGAATGTTCCCACGGGGCCTTGGGATCGCGTGTTTCCTGCTTGGAACTTCCGGTGTCAGGAGGCTCCTGACACGTCCTGATTAGATCCAGGGTCACACACGGGCCTAGAGGCCGCAGCCTCTGTTGGGTTTCTCTCTCCAAGCCCGGCTTTCTTCATCTGTGTGCAGGCACGCCTCGCTTTATTGTGCTGCACTGTATCGTGCTACACAGATGTTGCTTTTTTTTTTTTTACTAATTCAAGGCGAGACCCTATAGTCATCGCAATACCCAGTTCATTGTGGTGATCTGGAATGAACCCACAGGCTCTCTGAAGTCTGCCTCTAGGGAGGTCATGGTATTCACCTCCTCAGGTTGCTGCAAGATGGACACAGGTTCTGAGCATGATGCTAGGTAGGTGGTCAGTACTTGATGAACCGTAGTGCTTACGGTCGCGGTCGCTGTTGTCTGCAGACTCAGTTAGTTGGTGTGGTCCAGAGAAACAGACCAAATGAGATACCGGCTCTCCACTAGAAGACACATTGATATACCTGTATCTAGATAGGTGTCTAGATATCCAGAGAGTGAGAGAGAGAGAAAGTGGCTCCCATGATTATGGAGGCTACGAAGGCCCAAGATCTGCGGTCAGTAAGGTGGAGGCCCAGGAGAGCTGATGGTGTAAGTTCTAGTCCAAGGGCAGAAGACTGATGTCTCAACTCAGACAGGCGGAGAGAGTCAGTGCTCCCTAACACAGCCTTTTGTCTACTTAGGCCTTCAGCTGATTGGATAGAGACCTCCCACTTTAAGGAGGACAATCTGCTTTACACGGTCTACTGATTCAGTTGTTCATCTCATCCAGAGACACCCTCACAGACACACTCTGAATCGTGTTTCCCCCAACATCTCGGCAGCCCAGTCAAGCTGACGCATAAGATTAACCACCTCCAAGTCATTGCAGTTTCCAGTTTACTAGGGGTTAGAAGAAGTCACAGGTGTGCATGTGTCACCTGTTTTATCGCCCTCAGCCCAAAACCCATCATGTCAGAGATCCTGACCTCAGTCCTCACGCAGGTGGGTGACAGGGTTGATTTCCCAATCACACTCTCAGGCGCAAACACCCCCAGCTGTCGGGGGACAGGTAGTGGCAGAAATGAAACCAGTGCAGCTGAGAATGTGACTTCTCCCACCAAAGCGCTGGTAGCAGAGTTTAGTTTTATTGCCACATAAATCTTCCTTTGTCCTTCTTTTATCTCCTAACTTCTCTCATACATACTAATTAATTAATGGAGCATCCCTGTTTAAATCATCCAATCGTGGTTCTTACGACGGCATGCCTGTGAGGGTTCTAAAAGTTAGAAGATGATTTAGTATTAGAGGTTTTGATTACATTGAATATAAAAATCAAGTAAAAGGAGCAAATGATGAATAGAAGAGGGGAGTGTGGTTGGAAATTAGTCTTGTTTCCTGTGCACACAGGAGGCACGCTTACGTGGGTTTTTATCTTGGCCTATTTTAGGAGTGATATATTTGGCTTGCCACCAGAAGAAGAAGATAAACCAGGACCTCTATCCTTTAAACCAACATCAGCACTATTGCCATTTTGAGCCTGATAATTCTTTGAAGGGGGTGGGGGGCTGTCCTCTGCCTTCTAGGATGTTTAGCAGGGTCCCTGGCTTACACCCATTAGATGCCAGTAGTAGCCCCCAAGTTGTGACAATCAAAAATGTCTCCTGGCATTGCCAGAAGCGTCCTAGCAGGCCAAAGTGCACTCAACTACCAGTGCTCTAAACACGGGAGAGATTTTAGCTGTTAAATAGAAACATACTCTTTTTAGGCCAAACTTCTTATTTAAGGCACTTTGTGTCTAGGATTTGTATTTAATGAGCATTCTTTTATGCAAACACAGATACCTGCTTTCTCTATGTTCCTGTTGGAATTAAGGAACTTGCTTTCCTAACACACTTCTTATGGAGTCAGGAAACCATCGTGGTGAGAACGGACCTGGGTTCTAGTCTCAGCTCTGGGCCTTCTTGCAGTATGGCCATGACAAGGTAACGACCTTGGCCTCATTTTTCCCGGGTGTGTTACAAGGATAATGCAGTTCAGGCCTCAAAGATGGCGATGAGGGTTCAAGGAGTGACAACCCATTGTAGCTGATGAATAAATGTTAGTCCTGCTTATCATGAGCTGTTATATGGGGGCCACCATGGATGTCATTCCTTTGGAGTGTGCCTCCAACACCTTATATAAATAGTCCCAAATCAATATGCAAATCAGGTCGGCCCCAAATTCCTCAAATCTGAGTCACATAAAAGACAAAGATGGAAGATAGGGCTCGTCTTTTTGAAAGGAAGACACCACACAACCTTTTCAAGAGAGGAAGTCTTATTTCTCCCCTTCAGCCCACAGAGGAGTGGCTTCCCACACAGCTTACCTTCACTCCTCCCCCAGACCTGCCAGTCCCTCGGCCCCTTGCAGCTGGGGTGGGGGTAAGTAGAGCTGGGCACTGTCGGTCCCAGATCTCAGCCTCTGCAAGGCTGGCCCTGCCTCTGATGTGAACCTCCTTTTCAAGGAACTGCTGGTTCCTTTCTGCCCTAACCTTGGGCGAGCCAGCCTGTGTGGACAGCGACCTGCCGGGTGAGAAGAGTGTTCTCTCTCTCTCCTGGCAACTGCAGAGGCCTGGCCTCCAGGCATGTCGCTGCTTTTCCCCGGCCCCAGGCTTTGGCATTAGACCATTGACCCATCTGTATCTCCAGCTTCTCTGGGAAACTCAGGGAGTTTGGCATAACAATAATAAATAGTAGCCATCACTTAGCAGATACTTTTGGCCAAACACATGCAAAATGCTTTTTCTACTGGCTCATTTTATCATCGCAGTGGCCCAGTGAGGTGGGGATTACGATCACCATTTTAAAGGTGAGGACATTGAGAAATCCCTGTTTCAACCTCATGAACTGGGAAGTGATGAACTCGGGATGTCAACCCAGATCCCCCTGATTCCAGAGCCGCTGCTCTTGGTCACTGGACACTAGTGCTTCCCTACCCATCCGACTTCAGAGCCATCGGACTACAGAGGAGATCGGTTCCCAGGATGCCTAAGCAAGGAATGTTGGCCCATCAAACAGAGATTTGAGAAAGAGCCCTTTACCATTGGTAGCGGCTCACCCATACACGGCCAGCACCAGGACTTCCTTGAGTAGTCCAACAGACCTCTCTACAGGCTGGCCTGAGCACCAGCATTGAATCCCCAGTGAAATTAGGTATTGAATTAAGCAAAACAAACAAACCCTCTTTCTCTTCAACATCATCCCTTCATTAATCTCACAACTATTTATTAAGTCAGGTATACTTTCTCTGTACCTGGCACTGCGCTGTGCATTAGGAAGTCACACAAAAAGAAGGTGGGGCATCACCCTCAAAAAATATAGGAGGAGAGATGGATATGATACCATAAAGTGTTGGTGGTGGTCTGTGGTGGGTTCGGTGGCAAACGTTTAACATGCCATCCTGGCATATTGGGGGAAGTTGTCAGCTGGCATCTCGGGCAAAGAAGGCTTCATGTGCAATGCAGCATGGGAGGTGGTCTTGAAACATGGAGGGGTAGGTGCACAGTAGTGTTTGCAGGTGTGCAAGGAAGGCATCCTAGGCCGGAGGGAAAATTGTGCAACGGCTTCATATAACCGAGTGCGTGTGAGGAGCTAGAAGGGCACTGGGATGGCTGAAGCCCAGGAGATGGAGCCCAGAAAGTGTCCTTTCTCCATCGTGTTTCCTTCGCAAAGAGGCAGAGCCATCTGTTGCAGACCACTGTTTTGCATTGCAACTTCTCGTAGCTTTTCTATACCTGACTCCTACTGCAGATTTTAGAAATCTCTAGCAAAATGGTGGCAGCAGAGCCCATCCCAATGCCTCTGTGACAAAAAGACAGCGGTCTAAGCTTTACAGTATCCACATACTTTGCACATACAACCAGGTGAACAGGGGCCTCTTGCTCCCACGTAAAGCTTAACTCAATATGGTGACCCTTTCAAAAGAAACACAGCTGACTGCAAAAGCACCGAAGAGCAGTGAATACTGGACTGATTCCATGGATGGATGGCCTGTGGGCATTAGGCCATAGCACACTCGTCTCTTTGCCCATCCATCTTCTAAAGGTCCCACTCATTTGGTGGCCAGCACCCCAAATGTCCTTTGTCTCTCCCTACGTCCCCAATCTGTCCCTCTGTGGATGATACTTCTGTGAGTATTCAGGTCTTATAGGACTATCTTTCTGCTCTAATATTCATTTATTTCGCCTCCAGTTTTCTTCCCCACCCAGCAGGGCCCATATTGTGCTGATAGGGCTTATAGATAAATACAGAATTCTGCTTAGCAGGTAGGAAAATGGGAAAGGCTCTGAATACTTCTTATACTTTATATATTTGTCCCTGTCGCTCCTGTATGTCACTACATTGGGACACACCTAGGTCGGCAACAGATGAGATCTTCTCAGATCTGTGATCGTGGACAAACAATACCTTGGGGCTGCAATTTTCTTATCCACAAACTGGGACAATATTACCTATCCTAGGAAGCATGTTGGGGAGCCACAGGTGGGAGGACCTTTGAAGGATAACGGGCTCAGCATGTGTCCATGGTTGTAACTGTTATTGTACGCTGAAGTTAGACAGGCTTTTGCCAGCTATCAGAGGTTCACACGGAACACCTGGTTATTTGGAGATGCAGCAACTGTGATCAACTGTCAAACAATCCAGACTTGGGATCCAAAGTATAGTAGATAAGCAAAGTTCACTCTTTTTTAGTGTCATTATTCAGTTGCCAATTTTATTTTATAGGATATTGTCAATAACACTTTTCCAAGGTTACCCATTCCCCAGAGCTGACTTTAGCAGCATTCTTCAGGCTGCTGTCCTAGGTCAGGCTCCTAGAAACCTTCCTGATTCCAGGCTGTGCTGCTCCCCTGCAGGCCGACCTGGACAGAAGACTGTTACCCAGGCCGTTTTCTGTCCCCCGCATTCAGTGATACTAGAGTATTGTCCTTTAATGCAGTTGTGCAGTATCTGTCTGCAAGGTACTCGTAGTGAGTAGAAACAGCCAAGGTTGCTTTAGTTGGTCAATGTTCATGGGTCATATCTGCACCCTTGTGAGCCTAACTTTTATGGTTGTTTTGCAAAATATTTTGATGCCCATAATAAATATTCTAGCATTTGCATTATTTCACTTACAGTTCTTTTCTGTGCATATGTGCAAATTTTGTATTGTAGTATATCATAACTGTTTACCATGTTGCCACCTAATCATCATAATTATTACTTTAATGGCTATGTAATCATCCGTCTTGTTAACACATCATAATGTAGGAGACTTGTTGTTTTCCCGTGTTTCCACTGTTATAAATAACCTCTTGGTTACACATTTGTGTGCATAGCTTCTTTCATTTTTTAAGATTATTTCCTTAGGATATACTTCTAGAAAGGGATCACTTAGTCAAGGAATGTAAATTTTTAATGGTTGTTGAATAAATGGGCACTGTTTCTCCAGTTTACAGTGCCACCAGCAATAGATTAGTATTCTACTTTCATTACAGGCTTATTGGTAGTGTGTATTACATTATATTTAATATGCTTAAATAATACCTTCTGGTTTTGCATTTTCTCAAAAATAGCAAGTTCTAATCAAACGTGTCCTTATAAATTGTGCATTCTCTTGTGTTTTGAAAAGCCAGTTTGAAAACCTAGGTAGGTTTGTTTTTAACATCAAGAACTCTTTCTATCTGCTCTCATTGGCCGATAGTTTTATTTATTAAACAAAACTAATATTGATATTTTTCTGAGCAAATCATTAGATTCCATGCCTATATTAACTAATAAATGAGGACCTGGATATAGGAACTAGAGGGAGAACTCAGATAAAATGGTAGGAAAATTAGAAAAAGCAATAAAATCAAAACCTACACCAGCATTCCCAAGGTCAAAAGCAGAGCTGCGATCCAAGTAGTTCAGTCTCTGGCCAGATGGTGATGACCTTCCCTGTCTAGTCTCTAACCTGCTCAGCCACCTGACTTTCCAGCTAGCAAACTCAGGAGCTCCGGCCACGCTGTTCCCAGCATTTCCTTCTAGGTCTCGTGCCAGGAAAGCTCCCTGATGGATGAACCCCACACTGCCCCCCCCACAAAATGCCTTCACACCATTCCCAGTCTGATCTCGTTCCCGATTAAGTACATTCACGAAACCGTATCATATATGAAACGTTTCCCCAAACCGCAGCCCCATCAGGGCCGAATGCCAGTCCCAGAGAGCTGGTTTTGCCCTCCTCGCTTCCAGGTGTCACAAAGTAAGAATAAACAGAGCCACCCTAGAGTGGAGCCGGGCCTGCCAGGCCAGAGGAGCTGCCTTGCATGACTTACGTCTCAAACCTGGAAGTCTGGAAGCAGGAAATAAACTTTGGACTGGGCCTAAAGCAGCACTGTGCTCCAAAGAACTGCTTGCAAGATAAGGAGAAAGCAGACATGACAACTACTCCGTGGTCACTGCAGGACTGAACGTTGACAGTGTTGTTTAAAATTAGCATCACTCCGTGAACTTACCTGCACCCATAGAAATGTTTTCTTCTATTGATGTAATTGTCCCCCTTCCCTTTCTCATAATTACCCCTTGCCTTTGTCTACTGACTGGAACCCTAGTTGGGCTTCTGCCCGAATCCGTGCTCTCCTGAATAGCTTTTCTGTTTTATTTTGTTAATCTCAGACAAATGCCAGTCGCCCCCCACTTTGAAAGCCTTTTGTTCTTAGGTTAACACAGGCCACCTTGCCTGCCCCTAAGATGGGCCGTCTTCTACGCTTACCGAATGGTGAAAGGGCATTTCCAGAATCCAAGCCACCATGATCTGTCCTGGCGATGAGTGGCTGTATGTTCGCTAGAACTTTCTCTCTGACCTAAGGACGTGAGGGTTGGTTGGAATCACGTGACTGCTTCATCCCAGAACCTGGGAACGTAAGGAAATAACTGACCGTGTCTCCCCCTGTTTCCTCTTGCAGCCTCCCTCGAGGGTTCTCCATGAACGTGGTGAGCCCTCCAAGCTGCTGTCCTGCCAGTGGGTGGGAGCACGGCCTGCTCCTCGCAGAATCACTAACTCACGGCCCTGCCGGAAGATACCCTCGGCGCCTTGACAGACTAACCAGCCTAACTGGAGGAAACAAGAAAACACCCCTTCCATCAAGATTAAGATCTTCGTTCGCCGTGGATGGTAAAATGAGGTGCACAGTACACAGCGCCGAGCTGCGGCGAGCAGTCACTGGCAGACCGTTAGCTGGAAAATCGCTTCCAGTCTTCATCACTGTGCTTCACGCCAGCGCCCTTGGGGAGCTGTCCGTGCCCTTCACTAGAGGTCCTGTTTTAGCATGGCGACTACTGGATTCCTTTATTCTGTGTGCAGATGGCATGATGTGTTAGAAAAAAAAATTACAGCAGTTCTGCAATCCCGGTGGAAGTGTTTACCGTGCGATGCCCTCGTAGGAATGTCAACATGTCTCAGTTATGTTAGTTCTGACATCTAAAGGCGTTCTGTCCAATTCTTAAGCACTTTATAGGAGAACATGACACCGAAACGAATCAGCATGTTCATTACCTGTGAGAAAACAAGTGTTTTCTTTCTCCTTTATGAATCTTGTCCTATTTCTGGCTCAGACTGTCCAAGGCAAACTTCACTGCTAACGTGTCCCCAGTCGTTTATGGTAGATTGGTGTAAATATGGCCACAATACTGTTAGATTTAACATCTTGACACTCCACTGAACAACTGGATTCTACAGGGAAGTAGAAGCGGGCGGACCGTAATATCTTAGCTCCTCGTTCGTTGCACCCAGGCACAACTTAGCACTTGCACACACAGCCACTCTCACCCAGGAGGCTTCCTGGCCAATGAGCATACCCTCTCAGTCTACGGAGGAGTTCTTTCAAAGGGAAAAAAAAAGGAAAATGGCCTTCTTTTAATCAAAGACCATGGTGGGTTGATGTGAAGGGCAGCAGAATGCACTCTTCCTGTGTGGTCTGGCTTTAACACTTGGGGAGATTTTCTAAGTCAAGTTCAAATCACAGCTCTCTGGAGCGAAGAGCACAGCACGTGACTCCTGCATGCCTAGAGAAGGAAAACGGTCCAGTCTCACACAAGGTTCCTTCCTCCACAGAGAACCTACTAGTCCCTGTTGATCCTTTCTGGGATTATAGCTACAACTAATTTTTTTTTTTACTATGTCTTATAACAAAGCACAGTCCTGGGGAAAAGGTCAATCCAGTTATCTTTAAGCATTAGAAAAATGTCCATAATAACGGATCCTACATAATGTTTTAGCATTTTTTTTCCTGAGAATATAAACTTGGTTGAATCAAAATCTCGGCAAAGTATGCTCTGCTCGCCCTTGGTCTCAGCCTGGGACCGTCAGGCACCAAGGACTTTTCTATAAATATGCAGAACACCTCTGGGACTATGCCAGCACAAGCAAGCTCTGCGTTTTAGGGGTCTCCACACACACTCTCCCGCATCTTGCCTCCCCTGGGGGTCTCAGGAAATCATAGCCCATTGGGGGAAAAAAAAGGGCTTACAAGGAGATTTGGACACCAGACAGGGAAGGGGAGAGAGATCCAAATGGGATCGGAGCGAACCACCCAGCAGGATGACTCGCCACAAGCCTGCCGGGCTGTCGTGCCAAAGGCGAGAGGACTTCCAAGAGGGAACTTGGGGGAATTTCAAGATGCCACTGAGACCTGGCCCTTCAACAGGTTAGCAACAGGACCATCGGGACCTCAGCAGACCACAGTTCCTTACAAGTTCAGAATGAGGAGGCCATACCCTGGCTGCCAACGCCCCTGCCCATAGCATGCCAACCTGCACTGCCTGCCTCCTCTGTTTCAATTCCGACAGCAGGCTTTCCTGCTCCTTTCACTCCTTCCTTTATTCAGCAAGCATTTGCTGAGCACCTACTATGTGCCAAACATTGTGCTGGGACAGCAAGAGTGTGCAAGGCAGACTCTCCCCACCCTTGTGAAATATCTCCACCTCCCAAACCCTGTCCCCAACCCACCTTTTCCACAATGAAAACAACATTCACCCGCTGCCAGAGTCCCCCGGGAAGACGCACACAGGAGCAGGCAGTTTGCGTGCCCGAAAAAGGAGGGCAGAGGAGCAAGAGTTGATGCATGGCCTCAGGCCACTTTTTTTGTGGCCTGGAGGGTTCCTCCGTGCACGGCCAATCCTCCCAGGGCCCAGACAGAGCTAGTAAGAGCTTCCCCTAACCCTGGCCACCTATATTCCTGTTCTTTATAAAGACACAGCTGTCCATCATGATGCTGGATTCTCTGAAACTCCAATTCGACCACCAGTCCTGGGGACACAGAACTGGGCCTGATGCATCAAAAGAAATGCTGCCAGGTGCTGAGACAGTGTAGCTGGGAACTAATTCGTTTAGCCGGGGACATTCGGAGACCACGGCGAACACCTGAGGCAAGCTGGACATGCTTGATGGTTCAGATGTTCATTAAATGATGGTGGTTCAACCTTCAGCTTTTAAGAAATAGGCTCTGAACAATTAAATAAGTTGAATTTCCTAGGGGTTTTTTTTTGAGTCAAAAGAGCACTGGAAAGTTACAAGAAGATGGTGGGTGGAGACGGAGATGGAAAAGTGGGGTAAAGATGACGATGAAGGAGCTCAGTTGATGATGGCTTCTCTAAAAATGCCTTAACTCTTGGCAAGGACCACAGGTTTGCAGATGAACTACGACTGTTCACCAGACTGCCTGCCTCAGTCTGAAATCATTTGGGAGGATAGTTCTGAAAGCACGGTAGCCTAAAATTGGAGCAGTTGCGAGCTACACCGGCAAAATGGAGCAGCGATGTCCTTCGCAGGCTCAGGATTCTCGGTCATGTGTCGATCCACAGTTACCCCCAGTGACTTTCTGCTGAGCTGAACCTTCTTCCCAAGATCTGTGTGGGCAGTCTGACCTCCCCGAAGTTCAGAAACAGCTGGGGTGAGTTGTGGTTAGTAGGAAGCAGGAGACAGGGAGCTATGGGATAAATGTGTTGACACCTAAGGACTGTAAACTGTTGACACCTAACTTTTCCTTAAACCTGTGCTACACCTTTCATTAAAAGGCTGACACCCACACTTTACAGGAAAGGCACTCTTAGGGATGAACAGAAGTGAATAATTGTCCGACTCCCCGGGGTGCCAAAGGGATTAGCCTGTTCCAGCCCCAGAGCTGAATGCAAATGTGCAGGCCACAGAAGCTGTGCTGGGGCAGGAGCAGATCCCTGCAGTATTTGACCACAGACCTGGGGGGAGGGGTTGCTCTGTGGGCAGTGACGTATCTTTAGATCCCGGCTCAGGTTCTGTGAGGTGTGTTGCCACACACCTGACCTCTACCTCCAAAAAACGCGTAACTATGGTGAATGGCCTGCGGCTCTCCCTGCACCCAGAGTGACTTCTCAGTTGCCCAGACAGGGGCTTGTAGCCCCTTGTTCTGAGGGAATTCTGCCATTGTTAATGTTTAAGGGGGAAAGAAATGTCAACCTCACGTGAGAATAGGAACTCAGGATAAAGTCAAATGGATTTGCCCCTTTGTTCCTTGCCAATGCTTTCTTTGTCTGCAGATGTCACGGCACTGATTTTGGGTAGAAACACTGAAAGTCGCACGGAAGAAACATTTTCAAGACCCCCTAGCACTTCAGTTTCACCCAAACGTCCTCTTCCCAGTGCATTAGCAGCTCCCTTCTTTGTGGTGTTTTTCTCTACACTCTTTAGGGCAATTTTGTTACTTGACAACTAGACTTAGGCTGCCATAGTCTCTTTTTGAACATCTAAACTTTGAAAATGACATACATTTCTTTATGCCTTAAAGGCTGCTTTTATTCACCTTTCTTACAACCTCCTCCACCCTACTTTTTTGCTTTGTTTTGTGGGGTTTTTTAAATCTTTTCTTCTAACATAGTTCCGAGGGTAGGTTTCAAGTATTCTATAAAGAACTCAAACAGAAAAACAGAGTCATCACCTTTCTCCCCCCGCCCCCAGTGCTGACTAGTAATTCTGTCTTAAGCTTGCGGCCCACACACTAGCGGGCTATGGAATCTCATCTCCAGGGGTTGGCTGGTCAGTGCTACTAATCAAAACAAGACCCACGAGATCATGAAAGAGGACAGACCAGATCCTGCATCTGCTCGGGGCACAGCTGGGGGACCTCCATTTCAAAGACAGGTGCTGCCCTTCAGCCTCCTTAGATCTGCCTCTAATCCTGTAGCCAGCAAACTATCTGAGGAATTCTGTTTTTATCGATGTGCGCGATTCCTGGCACCGCAGCACAACGTCAAGGTCAAAGAGGGCCGCATTTCCATTATTTTGCTCTGGTGGCTTACTCTAGTGGGGAGAAGAAGGGCATTCTTTCAAAAGCTAAAAGAAGCTTAAGAAAAAGCTGGCCCGGTGCACAGGGAGGTTGTACCACAAAAATAGCAAAGTAGGTATTTCCCTGGGGATTCTCATTTGGGAAGGCGGCCAGAGGGATAGTCCCAATACTGCTTTTCCTGGCCATTATCTTGGCCCCGCAGGGAAAATTCTAGGCTGGGGGCAAGCACTGTTCCTGAGATCTAACACTTTGGGGGTGAAATTCACCTACGACAAATATAAAAGGGAATTGTCATTGAGTATGGATCCGTTCTACACCTTCGGCCCAACAGTGCAAAGACTGAGAAATGACTTGCTCCGTAAATCTGGAGTTTCATTAGCCACATAGGGCTCTCTTCCATCTTGAAGAGCTCCAAGCATTCTTACTTCAGAGCCTCCTTTCCCCCAATTCCGTCAAGCACGAGAAGGCACCAGCAACACACAGCTAATAATAAAATTTCAGAGTAACCACATGATTTGCATGGAGTTGCAGTTGACTGGTTGACGTAATATTAAGTGTTGTACATATCTGGACATCATTTCTGACTCCACCACATCCTTTTCATATTTGGAGTTAATGGTTTGGGGGTTTCAGTTGTTTAATTGCTCGCTCTGTCCTTGTTGTGTCCCAAACCTCAAACATTTACAGAACCATAGAAAGGCTCTTTAACCCAGGCCTTGCGTGCCCAAGTGCAACGCTGACAGAGACAGCCCCACTGTTTCTACGGGATTGACGGAGAGATGGTTAAATTAACCCAAAGTCGGATATTCATACCGAAAACATCTGACACACTGAAGGTCTGCTTGTTGTCTTCTGCATTATTTATAGCCTTTTAAATTTCAGTCGTTGGGATCAAAGGAAATAGCCAGGCAGCTTTCCCGTGGCTCGGCCGTGTCGGAGCGCACGCAGCTACCGAAGGTGGGGCTCTCGGCTGGGCTGAGGTCTGAGAGCGCACAGGTCTGCTTTGTGTCCTGTAACTAATTGCCATCACCCCCCAAATTCTATTAAAATGTATTCAGATGCTTTACTCTTTGAAAAATTATAAAGCGAGAGATTTTTATTGGATCTTTCCTTCTTTCAGGGTGGGGGAACTGATTGGGGGATATAAACTTGAAGAAGAAATGGTCTGCCATTAAATGCCCCAAGCCTCTGGGGGTTGCTCACATCCTGTTCCACACAAACTGACGGTGATCTTCTTCCACCTGCCTGAGGGGAGCCTGGCCTCCCTCTAGAATAGCACAAGTACCATGAAGGCACCTTTTGAAGTTTTAAGGAGACTCCCTCTTCAAGCATCATTGCAAAATCGTGATTTGGATTGAGCGCCATCACGGCCCTTGAGCATACGATCTCTAAACCAGTTCTAATTCTTCATATGTATTTCCATTATTTTTAAACCATACTCAGCTGCATTTGTGTGTGCATTGGGAGCTGCCTGCTCACTCTGTGGCTGCTTTTGACCATTCCAGTGCTGAGTCCCCATACAACACGTTCAAGAGAAGACCAAGAATGTGTTTCTTCCCCACGCCAGCTGCAGAGGTTTCGAAGTGCATAACCAGGTTCGCATCAAAAGGCCCCCCTGTTTATAGATGAAAACTTAAAGAGAATGGGGGTGAGGGGTTATTCGTGTTTGAACACTGGCACCTTTGTCCTTGTTCATTGTAATTCCGCCCCCCCCCCACCTCCAATCACCAGAAAGAGAAGCCGTACCCGCTTCAGGGAGTGTTGGCCACCACCGGGGTTAGTTGGGGTTCCACCTGTTTAACCTCACACTTAGGCGATTGGAAGTCTCTCTGGGGCTCTGAAAGACCTTTCCAGCATTACCTTTCCCCCACCAATAGAAAAAGGCTACCCTTACAAAGCCATATTTGAGGAGGCCGTGGCTGAGCCAGTGAAAAGAGCTCATGTTGCAGAGAGCTGAATGGTGCCATGCTCTCGACTTTGCCCTGCGCGTCTCGGTCATGGTTGGCACAGAAGTCCCCCGTCTGCTGGAAGCCAAGCCAGCACAAATGTTTTGAAACTAATTCCGCCAGAACTCTTATGTCACTGAATCATACTCCTGTAGTTCCAGTTAATTCAACTAGTTAATATCATTAGGCAGGAAATGAAAGCACTGCACACAAAATTTTGGAAAAGATCAACGTCCTTACAAAATTACATCTTAGCAGCCAAAAGGACTCAAGAAAAAAAAAAAGCTTGATCTCTTGTGGTGTATGTACTTGAGTTATTCCTGGGACCTTATGGGCACAGTCACTACTCTGATAAAGGAGGAGAATACTTGGATCCAACAGAAATCACCCATCTCTCTGAACCTCTGCCCCTCTGGTTGGGAGGCCAGCTGCCCCACCTTAGCCGACAGGGCTGTTTGGAGGCTAAAATGAGCGGAGGGGAGAAGTTGTCTGGTACCACCAACATCTCTGTAATTCTTAGGGTGACGGGGCTACAGGTTTTAATCCATGGGCCTTCTCCTTTACTTTCTGCTTTTTCTCATAGGCTCCATTTTGGGATTTCAAAAATGAAAGAAAGAATGGTAAGAAAGTAGCCATCAGATCATTTTGCCCACACATGCTTCTTCCAATAGCTGGGGGCTAGTCTGCAGACCCTGCAGCCAAGGCATTCATTTATCTCCACTTCTCCACCTCGCCAAGGGTCGAGCCCTGGCGCTTAGCTGAGGGAGAGGGCCTCGGGCCTGGCTCCGTGCAGGCGAAGATCTCCGATCGCAGGGCCGGAGAAGACTGACGCAAGTGTGAAACTGGCAAATCGAGGGTCACAGGAGCCAGAAAGCCATACCGAACTTCTTGAAGAGCTATATAGTGTATTAGTATTCGTTCTAGGAAAGAAAGAAGAAAAATCACACAATGTGAAATGAATATAAGACCAGTGCTCTCAATAGCATATGAGGGCAGAAAATCTGATTAAAAAAAAACAAAACTGGTTCACTTTTTTAACAACGCTAACAAACATGGCTATAAGAACACATTTCAGCGGGGAGGGGGGAAAAACACCACATTTCATAGCACAAAAGCCCGCGAAGATGTTAGACGTTTTCCTAGCTTCCTTGAGTGAGTAGCTAAACCAGCAGTCCGAATTCTCTCAGTCCCCTCAGAGTGGTTCATTAAATAAGTGTTTTCTTTATTCATTGCCCACAACTGTGGTTTTTGTCTCTCTGCACCCTGGAATAACTCCCAAGGCTGAACTTAGAGGACACAAACAAGTTTCGTGGTGAAATAAGAGTGCCTTTTCTGTTGGATGTTCGTTTTCGTTCCCTGGATTTCCAGGGCATACAATGTTTAGACAATTTTTTCTCTAAACATAAGAATTATTGTGCACCACAATTTTGAACCACCGATTTCCATATCGTAAGCAGCTATCAACTTGCCAATTCCCTTTGGGTCTCCTTTATATTTTCTTATAATGTTTCCTTCTGTTTTTGGTTGTCCTCAAAAAGAATTGGGGGGCATGATTCTTTTTAAATTAATAGAAATGAAACTGTACATATTTTTGCCCCCTTGTGTCCGTGAGCATGATCCCTATCAGGCCTGAAAAATCTGCTTTCATTTTGTACATTTGACTATTTTGTATTCCACATTATTTGATTCCTTATGTGCATGGCAATGTATTAAAATGTGGGATTTCTATTACCATGTAAAAGTGTTTTGATTCTGATTTCAACGTACATCCTTGGGAAAAAAATTACATTAAACTTTTTATTTCTATTTTCTTCAGCTCATCAGCTTTGCAAAAGGAAAAGAAAAGTTAACAGCATTTCACTTTGCCTGTGTTAGCTAATGATGCAATTCATGGTGGAAAATTGTCCTCAATTATGCCGTGTTTCCTGGAGAAATAATATATGTGAAATGAATTGGTGGCCTCCCTCCAGCTCCCAGCACACAGAATTCCCCCAGCACCAAATCCCACTGGTGCGATTGCTGTTACTGTTGAATGCTTCAGTGTTGAGCACAGCTGGCAAAACACAATTCTTGTCATCCCCAGATCTGGTAACACCCTTGAAAGAGACGGGACAACAGTGCTTGGGTCTCCAATTTGCTTTCACCCTGGAGAGTCTTGCATGCGTGTAAGGCATGATTGATGGCACTTGCCGGCACCTCCGTCTCCATTTCTCTCAGGCAGAGACCACGTATCTGTATTTCCTCCAAAGAGATACTGACCTTTGAATCACACCTGGCCAGGGGATGTGGGATTAGAAACTGGTTCTCCTGAACAGATGTGCCACAGCCCGCTCTCCAGTTCAGGAAGCATCTGGATACACCCCACTCTCAGACTGCACAAAATAATCCACTGATTAACATGATGCACCAAATGTAAACAAGAGACCGTTTTGCCTGCTCTAAACTACCATTTCACCCTCCCCTTTCTTAAGGAGACATTGCAATGAGTACTTACAGTCACTCCAACTTTGCTGAGCACGACGGATCGTACTGGAGACACACCTCTTTCCCAGAAAGGAAGAGGCACTTAGAAGTTGCATGAAAAGGAAAGAAAACACCCATACGTGTTTATATTACATCTTTACTGTAAATCTAGTTTTGGGAGAGGTTTTTCCCCCCAGAAAAGGTTTCCAAAAGCAAAACCCGTGATAACCCTTTAGGTTAGCTTACTGATTCAATGTGTAAAGCTTCTCCATCTGGCCACATACCTTGCACCTGTAAAGCACACTTCACTCCCAGTTTGTTCACAGAGACTCAGGCCACAGAGAAACAGAGCAAGCTTTTGGTCCGTTATCGTCCTTAGTGGGTGTAAAACTGGAGCCCAGCCCCCAACACTCCATCTTGACCTTTCTTGGGTCATCTCTGACCATTCCTTCTCTTCTTCTCTCTTTCTCTTACCATTTTTTTTCTTTTCCTCCATCAGTTCTCTGCCTTGACCTTATCACTGCCTTTCTTTGTGATGGTCTTGTTACTTTTTTTTTGCCTGACCTTCCTCTCCCTCTTGACTTTCTTTCTCCCTTTATTTGTCCCATCTCCATCTCTCTCCTCCAACCCATCCTACCCGTCTCTATGCATTTCCTTGCTGCAGTGTAGGACACTCATTTGGATTTGGTCCCATCTCTTGGCACATAATAATGACTCAATAAATGCTAGCTTAGATTGAATGGAACTGGGCATCACGTGCTTCCCAGCTTATTTTCCCCCTTCTACTAAGTCTATTAACCCCTACTCACTGCATTCAGCAAATCAGCTCCTAATAATAAAGCCCAAAGCCAGGTGTGTTTCCTGAAGTAGGTGAAAGCAGCTGAAGTAGGAGGTTACCTAGGCTGCTTCAGGTAGCCCGTGCTAGGAGTAGGCAGGTTCTCCTAGAAACTGCTTTGCTGGTGCAATGAAAAGTTTCCCTGGCAGCTAGCTCCCTGTTTGGGGAGCTCATACTTGCCTGAGTAAACACGGTGGCCTTCTTTGGATCAAGGACAGTGATGTCTTTGAGAAGCTCACTTGAGGCCACCAAAATAATCTGTTGACCTAACGTCACTCAGAATCGTAGAATCTTACAATATCCCTCCGTGAAACCTGGGAAATTGTACACTGCTGTGCTGGGCAGTTTGTGCAAGAGAATACTGTCCCCGTTGCAGGAGGTTTCTTATGGTGATGATAAAGTCATACGGACTGTCAGTACTTCCACGTAAATCTGTTTTTGTGACATAGATACATGTACATCATGGAACAGCTTTTCATGATTTTATAAATGTATTGAAAAGTCAACTAAGAATAAGCTCTAGGGAAGGCAACCACATTCTTCTGTTTGCATGCACACCTGGGGAAATGGAAGGTGGGAGGGGTCATGCAAACTGTATACAGTTGTTTCACAGGTGACAGTGTCCCACATTCTCACGGGAAATGGGAAGCTCGCTAAGGTCCTCCTTTGTCCTCATATCTCTGTCCTTGTGATTGTGTAACCCAAGTACAATGACATTCTCCTAACCGTGCAGCCTCTAGGGAAAGTCCAAGAGGGAAATAAAAATAGATGAACACATTTCCAGATTTTCCTTTGTCCTTCACGAAACTTCCAAAGCAGGATGTATGGGTGTTGGTATATTGCCTCTCAGAAAATATCTTTAAAATCCTTCTTTCCACCTATGTCACTCCATGTCATCCATACAAGAGCGGCTGTTCCCTCTCTTCCCCCAAATCTTTCGCCCTTCGCCACTCTCAACTAGCAACCCAGAACCGTCGCCACCGGACTTCCCTGGTTCGTGTCTCCCCCTCCATGCCCTTTCTCCCCGTGTCCATCTCCTCTTCTGAAGCTCAGCCCTTTCCCATGTGATTTTCCCATTTCTCTTCCCACTGTGCTTTTCTGTACCTATGGCCCTGATTCTGCTTGCAAAAGCTGGTAAATATTAGCTTTTCTTTAGTGAGCAAGCAAAGAGAAAACATGTTGTAATACAATATTTTTCTTAATAATTTTATCCATCAATTTTTAATCAGCCTTGCCCCAGACCAAAGTCTAGATGATCAAAAAATGAAGAGTAACAGAAGGTTAATGTGGTTTCCACCAATGGCTCACGCTCTCCATCCAGAAAGCAAGTCTTACGGGGCGTGCAGGCATTTTTGTTTATTCATTTAGCAAACACAAACGGATCTTGCATTGTTTGTCCTTGGTGCCAGGAACTGTACGTGGTACTGGGCTGGTGACTCTAAGATGAAGGACATTTTTTCCTTTCCTTAAAGACTTCACATCCTAAGGTAGAGACATAAGGAGTTCAACAAACAATTTCTTCTTGAAGAATCCTTTTTTTTAGGTTACTGATTTGAGCTATTTCTTATTTTTAGGTTACTGATTTGAGCTATTTCTTATTTTTTAATGTAAATGTTTACAGTTTTCTCTCCCATAACACTGCTTTTGCTCTGTCCCATAGTTTGGCTAGGTTTTCATTTTCATTTAACTTTTTAACTTGTGATTTATTTTAGACTCATGTGTTGTTTAAGAGTGTGTTGTTTAATGCCCACAAATGGGGATTTTTCAGTTTTCCTTGCATTATTGATTTCTAACTTCATCCTGTCTGGTCAGAGATGTTTTGTATGTTACTCATTTTTCTAAACATATCAAGACTTGATTTGTTGTCCACAGCATTGTCTATACAGGAGAATGTCTCTACACTGGAGAATACTTGAAAGAGAAGAACACGTATTCTGTTGTTCCTGGGTAGAGTAGAATGTTGTGTTTATCACTATTAGATCTAGTTGCTGTATTGCGTTTGTTATGTCTTTTACTTTTTTTAGTTTTTTTAATATATTTTATTGATTATACTATTACAGTTATCCCATTTCCCACCCCCCCTTCATTTCCCTCCACCTTGCACCCTAACCCTAGCATCCTTATTAAAAATGCAATGACCTCTGGAAGGCAGATGCTGGGACCAAGGAGGGATGCAAGAGTGTCCCGGGTCAGGAGGCCCTGAAACCATGGTGTAGGTACTCCGTCCCACTCAGAGACACCCGATGCCCGCCTGCATGCCAGGGCTCTGAGAAGTCCTGCAGGAAGTAACCCTAGCCATTTGTTCAGTGTAGCGTTTCCAAAATTCACTGAAGCACCAACTGTTTCCCCCCCAGAAAATACCAACAATCCATAGAGCAAGCAGTTTTGGAAATGCCATTCTAAGGTAAGCTGTCTCAACCAGGTCGGTATAAAGCCCCTCAGGATTTACGTCGTGCAAAAAGGCGGACTCCTGAGGGGGTGACGGAGGCCTACAGGCCAGAAAGCAGGCTACAGCCAAGTTTGCTAATTTTTACTAATACAAACAATTTCGGAGCAGCTGCCACAGGTCAGCCCTGTGAGCCTATCACATCATCACTCTGCCACCAACCGGGAGGGCGAGGAGACAACCGTAGCAAGACTGCGGCCGAGCAAGGCTCACGTACTTCTGGATTTTAATTATCTTTATCGGAATATTGTGGGTTTGGAGTGGGTGGACTCCAATACCCTCTGGCAGAACAAAATTTTAAGCCCAATTAAAACTTTTTTACCCCTTTATCTGCAATTTTGCTTTCAAAGAGAAGTAAGCACCCTTTCAAGATCTAGATGCTCCCATCCACCCTAGCTTCCTTTCCTTCTTAAGACTGAAGAAGACTTCTAATCCCACATGGTTTTTTCCTCTCTCAAGCGAGATGGCAGATTCTCAAAGGAAATGAGACCTTGGACCACAATTCGAGCAATCACGCGAGCACAGAGGCCCACAGTCGGTAACTTCGCCGACACAAAAAGGTATTGATTTTTTACTGGTTAAGCCAAAAATCTTTAAAAAAATTATTCTTGGATGCAATGGAACTAGGGGAAAAAAAAGAAGTCATTTAAAGAATTTGAAAAAGAGAACAAGGCTTATTAAACCCGACACTTTGGGTATTCTTCCTTGAACGATAACCTTTTCAAAAGTTAAATTAGGGGAGTTAGAGAAAGGCTGAACTCAGAACTGCATTTCAGAGAAGGGTTCAGAAAGATTCCCAACTAATTCCCAAGGGTGATATTTCGGAAAGTGTGGTGGTGCACGTGTATACCTATGTGTGTGAGTGTGTGTGTGTGCATACAGTAGTGAAGACAAGGAGGGGTCGAAGGGGAGGAGGAAGGGACTGGAAAAGTCTCGAACAAAGAGCTGACTCTCCAGGTAGGTTGACTTCCCCCCGGATCCTGGACAAGACCGGTAATTCCTGCTTTGATTCTCCCTTTGGATTGGTCTCTATCACATTCCAAACTCATTCAGTGATGCTGCTGTGTGAAAATAGAGTAGTATTTTTTTAATATTCTCATTTCGCTTTGTAAAACAAAAGTTGTTATAACGAGAACTAGCCCCGAGGAGTATATGATAACGGTCTCTGAAATACTGTCTACTTGACTAACAAAAACAATAGCTACATGAACTGAGTGCTTACTATAGGTCAAGCATTCGACATTACCTTGTTTAATCCTCACTGTCTTCAGTTCGATATATTATTCCTGTTTCCCAGAAGAAGAAAGTGAGGTTTACAGGCCTTAAATTCTTAGGCCAGATCACACAGATTACAGGTGACTCAGCGGTTTCTGACTAGGAAGCACAGAATCTCAGCCATTGGACTACACACCCGGTCACTGAGCACCTACTATGCACCAGGCACTAGACAACCTTCCAGATCACAAGTACTCGCCTGTCACGACAGGGTAGTGTCGGTGAGGCCTTTCGCTCCTGTTCCACTGCGGAGCTCACATTTCATACTTGGAGGCCTCTTCGTAGCGCCAACTGTATGAAAAAAGAAATTTTTAATTAAAACAATTAAAAATAGTAATAGATGATAAATTGGACCACATTAAAATTGACAAATTCGGTTCACGAAAGAGACCATTAGGAGAGTGAAAATGCCAGCTGCAGAGTGGGGAGATGTATTTGCAGTTGCATTTATTACACCAAAGACTATGTCTAGAAGGTGTAAACAAGGCCCACAAATCAATAAGACAGAGACAAATAACCCAAGAGAAAGAGTAGTTAAAACACACACACACACACACACACACACACGTACTTTTGAAACTTTTCTGAAAGCAAGGATGCTTCAAAAAAATATACCAGGCACTCAGCACACCAACATACATTTTCACTTCATTCTAGCACCTTCTGATCCTCTTCCCACTTTAAGGACTCCTGCCTTACGTAACGACAGAGAATGTCATTGGTGAAGAAGAAATGGCAGCAGAAGACATGGAGTCAGCAAGAATTCACCCCTCAGTGCGCAGCCAAGGCCCTCTCAGCGGAAGAGAGGCACAGTCAGAACCCATTCCTCCAGGAGGTCCTGGGTACCCTCCATGGGACGCCCCACAGTAGGCCCCGGGAATGCAACGGGAAATTGTGCAGGTGAAGCTCACTTCTCATGGAGCATGTTGTTCAGAAGGGGAGCCAGGTCAGTAAACAGGCATCAGGTTTGTAGCCCTCATTCTGCATTTTCGAGCTTCTCAGAGCGTCCCAGGGTGTCCATAGGACCAGCTTCCTCATCTCTGGATGAACATAGTGAAGATACTGCTGTTGCCCACTTTCTTTCCCACTGTGTGAAGCTGAAAATATAAGGAGCACTTCTAGGAGCAAAAATACTTTTCTTCATTGCCTTTGGGTAAAAAGGAAGCAAATAGATCCACCCTTTTGAATGCTGATTCCGACTTCTGGCCTCCCAAATTGGTTGGTGTTCACGTACTCTCTTCAAATGAGTGTGTTTGTTTCTCTGTGGACAACAGGACTATCAGCCATGCCTTTCAGGTGCCATTTCTGTTAACATTTTAAACACCTTTCTGTCCAATGTGTTGTGCAGTTCAGCGGAGGTTGGGGTGAGATGTCTATTAGCAGGAAACCAAGTACACGTACTGTGTCTTTCATATGGGACTTCGAGCTTGTCGATTCTTTTTTAATATTTATACGAATGCTTTTACTTATTCATAACTCATTTATTTCCACAAAGTAGTTGAGGCAATTCACAAGAAAATACACCATGAAACAGACAGCCGTAAATACACGGAAATCAGTAGCAGAGAACTTGTAGACCATCGGAAGATCAAGACGAGGATGTCGGCTGTAGCCTCTGTACCTCGGCTGTCTCTGTTAAAGAGGGCCGTAAATTTCCCGTCAACCTTGGAGGCAAAGTGATCTGACACAGGATTTACAACCTCCATAAAAATAAACATGGATGTCTAGCGGGGAAGAATACTAAAAATCACATGAATCGCTCACATAAAACAGAAGTCGTGCTCACGGGGCTTAAGGCTAGGCCTCCATCCCCCGGGGAATCTGAGTTCAGTCTCCTCCGAAGAGGAAGGTGAAAGAGTGAGAGAAGTATCACCTTGAGGGAAGTCAAGCTTTCCTCCCCACGTAAGTCGGAGAAAAATGTCTTCACGCTCCTTTCTCGGTGGGACCCTGAGCGAGCGGCAGACGTTGTCCCCGTGGCTGTTCAGTGAAGGTTTGCACGTAGCCGCTTCGTCGGGTGTCCCTCGAAGGGTGCAGCAACTGTGTGCAGCCAGGGGGAAAAGTCCTGCGGGGCCCCCAAGCATGCGGGCACGGCTGATGAGTTCGTCAAACCTTAGGGTTACCTGAAGGGTTGAGAAGGAGGAATAAGCAAGCTAATGTGCTCATGGGTGGAGCCGCTTAGCAACCAGCCTCGTAAGAGCAGGCATAGTTGGAGCCTTTGCCATGTGGCAGGCACTTAAATACCTTGTTTTGTTTAACCCTTATAATAGCTCTCAGGAGCACTGATCAGGGCTCTTTCGACTTAAGGAGAGAGAAAACGACACATTTTTATTGGATGATGTATCGAAAAGTCTGGGGCTAGATAGAACTTGTGGCTCTCTCTATCCACGCTGCACTCAGTAGCTGCTTTCTTCTCTGGGTGGACGAGGTGGCATCGCACAGCTCCAGGTCTGCACAGAAAGACTCCCTCTCTTACATCATCAAGCCACACCTGAAAGTATTCTCTGATTAGCCTTTTTTGGGTCACTTGCTCACCTCATGACCCAGTCAGTGTGTCCAGAGGGTATGACCCTCTAACTGGCCAGCCTGTGGAAGGAAAGTGAGTCCCTGGATCCACGGCTCAGCAAGAATCTCACGGAGTGCCCTGGCCGGGTAGCTCAGTTGGTTAGAGCGTTGTCCCGATACTCCAGGGCTGTGGGTTCAATCTCTGGTCAGGGCACATACAAGGGGTGACTAATGAATGCATGGAGGGGTGGAGCAGTGGGCTGATATTTCTCTCTCTAAAATCAATAAGTAAGAAATTAAAGAAGAATCTCATGGAGTTAGAGGAGGAGGAAGTTTACTCAGGAAGAATGGATGCAGGGCAGACGAAAACACCAGACGGTCCCTGCAGTATGTATCACTATCCCCACTTTACAGATGAGAAAATCGGGGGGGAGGCAAAAATAGCAACGGCAGAGCCAAGATTGATTGCAAGTCTTGCATTAGTCCTCATTGGTTAGATTATCCTGTGGTTACCAGAAATAAGACCTGAAACGTCAGTGGGTTCGTGCACCAAAATGTTAGTTCTTCCTTACCTTCCACTCCTGACTCCTCACAGAACTCAGGGACCCAGGTTGACAGCGAAGGTTTTGGTGTGTGGAAACTTGGGTTCCAGGCCTGTGCAACAGAGAGAAGCATGGAGCGCTCACGCCATGGCTCACTATCCAGAGGGAGTCACAGGGCACCTGGCTCTGTGTGACCACAAGATGGTTACAAAGTGACTGGGGCAGGGGGAGGTTGTGAGGCCCACATGGATATTTGTGAGCATTAACTCTCTCTGCCCGGCAGGTCTGTGTGACTCCAGACCTTTGTCTCTTATCTAGCCTACCTCGGTCACGTGTTTCTCGAGTGCCACAGAAGCAAATGTGAGCAGAAAGGATTTCTGGACCACTTTTCCCCATGGCAGCCAGAAGTGGGAAAAAGACAGGTGTTCTGGTCCCTTCAGTGGTCCTAGGAGACAGGAGAAGGGATCCAGAACAAAGCTGGCTGGCACCCGGTCCCAAGGGCCACCTCGGCCCCCTGCCTTCCCCTCAGAAGCCACAGAGAAGGCAGCTGACATGCACACTGGTGGCTACAGCCCAGTGTGTGTGTGGGGCGTCCCAGAGGTGAGTCCTGCTAGGAGAGAGCCTTCTCCGACTGCCAAGTACTGGGCTAAACCTGCAAAGCAAGTGTGCTTTGAGGCTGAGAGTTGTGTTTGTAAATGTAGCATTTCGCACGATTTAAAAAATCTCGACTTCCTTGGCAACACCCAGCGGTCAGAGCATTGCCTGGATTCACCTGAATTGCCCCAATTAAACTGCCAGTTGACAGGCGGGGCATCGTCTCATGGCATCAAGGTTTCAGATTCATAAAAGTTTGAATTCAGCATAGGAACGGCGGTTGAGGGGTCTCGAGAAAACTGTGCAGCAGTGTGGTCAGACCACGTGGGAGCACTCAGACCTGTGAGAGGAGCTGTCACCTGGCCTTCTTATCTCGTTGGTCTCCAGGCCGGGGACACTCAGGAGCCAGAGCATCACATGACTGTGTCCTTCTCAACATCCTGGGTTTTTCTCAAATGCCAGGTGCATAGAGAAGTCTTTTTGCATTGCCCAGATAACCACTCTCCCACACAAAAGAACAATAACAACAAAGACAGCTAAATACGAAAGTATGGGGGGGGGATGAGTGAGGACGATCTGAATTTTATTCCATATTAAATAATGTTATCGTATGTTATATAACATAATGTTATTGTATGCATCGTGGTTACATGCATAGTTGTCCTGTTGGGAAACGCTGGCTGGAACACTTAGGGATGGTTCCTCGGTGTCTGTAACTTACTCTAAACGGCTGCACAACAACAGGAGCCCACACGTGTATGTGCACCCCCCAAAGACGTGCGTGCACAGAGCAGGGAGAGAAGGCAAATGTGGCATAATGTTAGTAATCGGTGGGTTCAGGAGATGAGAAAGGCTCACATGATTTGCCCAAGGTCGAGCACTTTTAAGTGACAGAGGCAAGATTTGAACTCTACTTTTCTGACTCAGAATACTTTGCCCTTTTCACTTTCATTGAACTGTTTCAAAATATTGCAATTACTATCAGTCATTTAACTGAGTCAAATGAGTTATATATTCATATATGCACATATACAGATAACATGCATGTATATGATACTATTTGGGATATCTATAGCAGTCAAAGCCACATCCCCAAATAGTTTATCACATTAAAAAAAAAAAAAAAGGAGATTACCTGTCTAAAAGATAGAGCCTTTTGATGCGCAGTGACACTGTCACTGAGATGAAGGCTCTGGACAGGCTGGTTTTGAGCTAAGCCTCTGGGCCCTTTCAGGCAAGGGCTTCTGTCCCTTAATCCTCCAGCTTGCCCTCCTGCACTCCCGCCTCCATGAAGTCAGCGGGTGGCCTCAGAGCTCCAACCTCGCACCCCGACCATGCTGACACCCTGTAAGCTGCACAGAGCCCTACCTCCATCCATGCTTGAACGGAAAGCAAATCAGAAAAGAAATTTCAGGCCTTGCAAGGAATCGTATTGTTCTCTCAGGAAGTTGTGTTCTCAGCCGTGAGTCAACTGCGTGCCACTTGGCCGACAGGAAAAGAGGGCTGATGGAAAAACATCCTTCCTGTCTAATGCGAGGAACCAAGACCGATTCCTAGAAGTGGCACTTAATAAAAATCCAATAGTACCTTCTAGTTAGACTAGAATGCCTCTTGATCAAGGTTCAACCCAGGTAATTGCATTCCCATCTGAATTTCCAGTGCTCTCCAATTTGCCCCAACAGACTTGCATACTTTGACTGCTATAAAACATAGTGTTAAATGAAAGTAATACAATGTTCAAATATATGTTTTATATTTTAAAAGCCTATGCTGAGGAAACTGATTATAAAGTCTACATTCAAGATCTGTTTGGCATTTCTTTTTTTTAAACAGTCTTTTTGAGATGTAATTAATATACCTTATAATTCAGCCATTTTAAGTACACAATTCAATGTGTTTTCATATACTCACAGGGTTAGGCAACCATCTACCACAATCTAATTTCAGGATATTTTTATTATCTGTACAACAGGAAACTCTATATACTTTAAGAGTCATTCCCCGCCCCCTACCCCCCTTCTCTGCCCTCAGCCCCTCACAGCCACTAATCTACTTTCTGTCCCTGTAGCTTTGCCTACACATACAATGAAATCATACAACGTGTGGTCTTTTATGACTGACCTTTTTCACCTTGCATAATGTTTTCAAGGTCCATCCATGCTGTACCATGCATCAGTACTTCGTTCCTCTTTATTGCCAAACATTCCATGGTATGAATACACATTTTGTTTATTCACTCATCAGTTGATGAACATTTGGGTTGTTTACACTTTTGACTATTACAAATATTGTTGTTATACATGTTCATGTACAAGTTTTTGTGTGAGTATGTATTTTTCTTTCTCTTGGATGTATGCCAGGACTGGAATTGTTGGGGCACATGTACAACTATAGGTCTGTCCAGAAAAAGTCCAGCCATTGTTAACATAACAAGAATGGTTTGCATGACATCGATATAACCTGGCAGCCAAGGAGAGTGGACTGGAATGTGCATGTGTGGACAATGACGACTTCACCGTACCAGTCAGTGAGGGTGGTAGATGCTGGTGAGGGAGCATGTGTACGGTGTGGCCATCACATTCAAAATGACTGAGCAAGTAGAGTAATGAATCTGCATTAAATTTCTCGTTAAACTTCAGTATTCCTCTGTGGAAATTATTTTGGATGATTCAGAAGGCCGCAGCTATGGGCAACTGGTGATTGGCAGCTTCATCACAACAACATGCCCACTCATGCATCACGTCTTGTGCAGAGTTTTCCGGCAAGACATCAAATCACCCAGGTGACTCAGCCCCCCTACAGCCCAGATTTGGTGCCCTGCAACTTGTGGCTTCTCCCAAAACTAAAACCACCTTTGAAAGGGAAGAGATTTCATACCATGGATGAGATTCAGGGAAATATGATGGGGCACCTGATATTGATTCTAACAAAGGATTTTGCAGAGTATTTTGAACAGTGGAAAAGACACTGAGAGAATGTGTGAGGTCCCAAGGTACCTACTTTGAAGGGGACTGAGGTGTCATGTCCTGTGTACAAAGTCTCCTGTATCTTGTATCTTCTTCAATAAATGTCTCTATTTTTTCATTAGCATGTGGCTGGATACTTTCTGGACAGATCTCATCTGTTTAACTTTTGGGGTACCTGCCAGACTGTTTTCCAAAGTGGCTGAACCATCTTACATTCCCATCGGCATGGGGTAAGAATTACAGTCTCTCAACATCTCATCAACACTTGTTTTTGTGAGACTTTTTGACTATATGCATCCTAGCGGGCATGAAGTGGTATCTCTTGTGGTTTTGATTTGCATTTCCATAATGACTCATGATGTTAAGTATACTTTCATGTGCTTAGTGCTCATATGTGTATCTTCTTTGTAGAAATATCTTCTCATGACCCTGGGCCATTTTTAAATTTGGTTGTTTTTTCATTGAGCTGTAAGAGTTGTTTACATATCTTGAATGCGAGTGCCCTATCAGATATATGATTTGCAAATATTTTCTCTCATTCTCTCTGTTGCCTTTTCACTTAATTGATAGTATCATTTGCAGCACCAAAGTTTTAAGTTTTGGTATAGTCTGATCTATTTTTCTTTTGTCACTTGTACTTACATTGTCGAGTCAGAAAAACTTACTCTTCCTATTGTGTTTTTTTCACACTTCTCCTAACACTTCTGAAAGCACATGTGTAGGTTTTTCTCACCAAGAAATTCTCTGACACCAGCTGGGTGTCCTACAATTCAACTCACTTCTCACACTGTCTACCTCAAGACAGTATCAGAGCCCACCAGTGAAGGGTGGGCTCAGTCCCACGGGATGACCCCTACTTCAAACGCCAGCACCAAGTCCAGGTTGTTATGGGTTCATCTGACCAACTGGCTATAAATTGGAGGTTTCCACAGTCCCTCCTTGGGTTTGATTGAATTGTTAGAGCAGCTCACAGAACTCGGAGAAACATTTACTTACGTTTTCTGGTTTATTGTAAAAGGATGTGATAAATTATACAGATGAACAGCCAGATGAGGAGATACATAGCACAAGTTCCGGGAGGTGCCTGAGCCTCCTTGCGGAGTTGCAGCGTGTCACTGCCCTGGTATGTGGACATGTTGACCAACCTGGGAGCTATGCAAACCCCACACTTTGGGGATTTTTACGGAGGCGTCATCACTGAGGCATGATCCATCATCCACTCAATTTCCATCCACCTCCCCCTATCTGGACAATAGAGGGTAAGATGGAAACTTCCAAGCTTCTAATCATGGCTCAGTCTTCTGACCAGCCCCTGAACTTCAGGAGCCCTCCAACCATGGCCTCCATACAACAAAAGACACTCCTCTCACCCAAGAAATTCCCGGGGATTTAGGATTTATATCAGAAACGAAGGTCAAAGACCAAACATTAGAACAAAAGATGCTCCTAGTGATTTTATCACTTAGGAAGCTACAAGAGTTTTGGAAACTCTGTGCCGAGAAACAGAGTCAGAGACCAATACATATTGTTGTGGAAGGGGAAACTTTCTCCCTTTCTTCTCGGTTCTTCTGGCTGGTAGAACTATTAAAATGATGTAAGGCAAATTAACAGGAAAAAAACAAGTTTTAATATATGTGCATGACAATTCCAAAGACAGCAAGGCGTGACATTCCAGTCCAAGGAGGGGGGAGCAGGGGTCTAGGGCTTCAAAGGGAAGTAATGTACAAGGGGATGGAAAAGAGGTAACCTTTAGTAAACAAATGTTTGCCGGGTCCTCTGGAAACAATGGGACACAGGGAGGACTCGGATCAAACGGGCTTGGCCGGGTCCCTCCCTGTCTACCCAACCTGGTTCAGATTAAACTACAGTTACGATGGCGTCTCCCTGCCTGGAGCAGGTTCTAGACCTGAAATTCTTTTAGACGGCAGAGGCCCGAGTTCCTTCTTGAGTCTTCTGAGCCTTGACTGTTTTTAGCTCAAAATAATCTGCATGTCAAAGCAGCACATATTGGGGTGACTTGTCTTGAATACTCTCTCTCTCTCTATATATATATATATTATTTTTGTTTTATTTATATGCATACACACATATATATGCACAAACATGCATACACATACAGGGTAGGATAAAAGTTAGTTTACAATTGTGAGTACATGAAACAGAGTTTATTCTTGTATTACTTATTAATTACTGTATTATTTTCCACACAAACAACAGTAAACATACTTTTTCCCCACCCCGTATTAATTCTATTATTTTTATAGCTGTCTTATCTAAAAAACGCCTGGCTATGGTCATGAAGATTTAATCCTGTTACTTTTAAGTTTTAATTTTTAAAATTTATGTTTAATATATTAATATGTAATAACCACATTATATTAGTTTCAGATGTACAACATAGGCACTAGACATTTATATACTTTAGAAAGTAATCATAACAAATTTAGTACCTGTCTGGCACCATGCATGGTTCTTAAAATATGATTAACTCTGTTCCCTGCATTTAGGTCCGTGATCCCTTTGAGTTCATTTTGTGGATGGTGTGAGGTGGGAGACCAACTTCATTGTCTTTCCTGTGGACATTTAGTTCTCTCAAAAGTATTTATTTAAAAGACTACTTTCCCTATTAAAACACCTCGGCATCCTTGTCAAAACCAATTAACCGGAAATGTAAGGATTGGGCGTGTTTTTACATTAGCATGCCTTACATATGCATCTAAAAGTTACAGCTAATTAAATTGATCTCTTTTAAGGTTTGGAAAATATGTGATGTTTTCCTAGAAAATGTGCCAAGTATACATAAACCCATAGAATATAACTTCTTAAGGATCCCATTAAAGATTGAGTCAAAAAGGAAAAAGGACTCACGGACATGGACAACAGTGTGGTGATTGCTGGGGAGAGGGGTGTGTAAGGGGACTAAATGGCAAAAATACAATAAAGATTAAATTTAAAAGAAAAAAAGAATATATTGTAATGACCATCACAATAAATCTAGTTTTAACAGCCATCAAAGAAAAATGATGGCATTAAGCTCCCACGGTAGTTTATAAGGAATAGTAGTTTTCAAATCAAATATTAAGCTATTATATTTGTAATAATTATAAAAATAATAATGGCTGGCACATATTAAGCCTGGAGCCATGCTGATCTCTGTTATCTATGGCATTTGACGTTCACAAGAATTCGATGAGTTCATTGGACAGTTGCTCCCCGAAGAAGGAACTGAGGCTCCGAGAGGTTAAGTAACTTGCCTCACGCAGCTGGTGAGTCACATTTCCAAACCTCAAATGAACTGATCGCCTCTGTACGGGTGTATCTCGTAGGTGTTGCCTACCATTGGGTGTGAAGGTCTAAGTTCTCTCTCAAGGCCTGAGAGCATAGCCCAAAGCAGCCCACTACAAACCCGAAACTTCTTTGAAGGCCCCATGTTTAACTTGTAAAATCATGCAAACTTTCCGTCTCCATAACACATGAGTTTATTTAAACTGCATAATATATGTGCTTATTTAAAATAAAGCTGGCTCCTGGAGGTAACCCATCAGAAGTAGGGGATTCGTTTGTTGTCCTCCTCATCCTTTCTTTTAAAATTACAATTTCAGTGTTTCAGAAACTGTACATATGTCCCCTTCTAACCCCCGCTAGGACTCTCCTCAGTCTCCCTGGAAGAGCCCTTGGGGTCACAGGATTCTGGCCGTGACTTTGATGAGCTTACTGATGGACTCCACATGCGTCTGGGGCACAGCGATAAAGTAATTTCCTTGAAGCAAATCCTATTTTCATACTGACTTACATTATACAAGTGAAGATGTATTCCCACAGGAACAAAGAAATGTAGCCCCAACATGTAATTTTGAAACAATTGCATCTGCACAAAAGCTCTTCAAAATCACGTATTTAAAAGCAAAGTGCATCATTTTTGATAAAACAACAATGAAGCCAAAGTGAGTCACGGGAAGCACAGCAGTGTGCTAAGGCTTCACACGCTCTGCCAGGATCGGCGTTTCCCTGCACAGAAGAGTCTATAAAAGAAAATTTGTCTACTGTGTTCCCTGGGCTGTATAATCATCAGTCTGGTACTGGTTTTAAAGGGGAAAAAAATGAGGGACTGGGTTAAAAAAAAAGTGAAGGGATTAAGCAGAGAAAAAACTCATAGACACAGACAACAGTATGGAGATGACCAGGGAGAAAGGGACTGGGGGGGGGGGGTAGAAGACGGTAAAGGCGGGTAAATGGTGATGGAGGGAGACTTCGAATGGGGCGGTGAACACACAGTATGGTATACAGATGATGTGTTATGGAACTGTACAGCTGCAACCTATAAAAGTTTACTAACCAAGGTCACCCCAATAAATTCAATAAAGACGTTTTTAAATATGTTGATAAAATGCTAACCATTTTCAAATGTGTTCATTAAAGGTCATCTCTTAGATAATCCATGGTTAGAGCAATTGATGGGTTTGCTTAATATTCTTTGTACTTTATAGTAAAAACGGGTTCATTCAATACACATATGTCTTCATAAATTTTTTTTCCTTTTGAAGTGGGTTTTCACAACAGGCATGTAGTTTTCTGACATAGAAGTCAAAAACGGAAAGGAGAGACCGGCCAGTGAGCTGGTCTTGAAATTTAATAATCTCCGAAGGTCTCGTCTCAACCTATTAAGCTCGGCAGGGCCGCGAAGGAGCAGCTTGTGGACGCACGCTTCTGCCCTGTCTGGGATGTTCCTGACGCACTGGGGAAGCAGGCGAGCCAGAGGTCCCTTAGCAAGAGGACCGAACTACCTCTCAGGAAGAGCCCAGCTTAGAGGAAAGGGTCAGAGCGTAGTGAGGATAACCCAGTAAGAAAGCTTTGGTGTCAGCAATAAATTGACAGCACTCTCCATGTGGACAGTGGAAGAGTGTTTAATGAAGACGGTAATGGCAAAGGTGCGGTCGGACTTCAGCAAAACCAGCAGGATCCAGAGCACTGCCTCAGAGCCTGCAGCCCAGGGGGAGACTGTGTGATCACCTGAATGTGGAAAGAGAGGACGCAGGTGCTGGAAGGCAGAGGATGGGGGATAAACACCTCCTTCTCCTCCTGCCCTGGATCATCTGATGGCTCCTCCCATTGGCCCACCCCCAAAACGCCAGGAAGACCACTGTTGCCTGTCCATGCCCTCCAGCCAAAGACCTCCAGGAACACAGCTGCCGCTGAACAACTGGGGTTTTGCTCATAAGTGAGCAAGAATGCCCACCCTAGAGAAAGAACTTTGAGGTGTCTCAGTTAAGGGATGGAAAAGAAGACTTATTTCTAGAATTTGGGCTGGTGGTGGGTAATTTGGGGAAGGGCTGGGAAGGGAGAGGCTTTGCTCTGGATTGGATACCCTGGGAAAGTGAGGCGAAATCAGCTCCTTTATTAATTACAGCCTTTGTCTCCCTTCATTGCTCCCTCATTCTAGGTAAGATTTATTGATATACCCCATGGTAGGATTGCCCCCACTTCCTGAGAACATCCCCCTTGTCTAGATAAATTGGTCAACTGTTTTTATGGTTTGGACAATGTCCATGTTTCTCTTTGTTTTTTTTTAAACTATATTTTATTGATTATGTTATTACAGTTGTCCCATTCTTTTCTCCCCTTTATTCCCCTCTGTCCTGCACCCCTCTACGCACCAGCATTCCCCCCTTGGTTCATGTCTATGGGTTGCATATATAAGTTCTTCAGCTTCTCCATTTCCCAGACTATTCTTAACCTCCCCCTGTCTATTTTATACCAACTAATAATGCTTATTCCCTGTACCTTTTCCTCCATTCTCCCCCTTCCTTTTCCCCACTGCTAAACCTCCATGTGATCTCCATTTCTGTGATTCTGCTCCTGTTCTAGTTGTTTGCTTAGTTCATTTTTGTTTTCAGGTTCAGTTGTCGATAGTTGTAAGTTTGTGGTCATTTTTACTGTTCATATTTTTTATCATCTTTTTAAATATATTTTATTATGCTATTATAGTTGTCCCATTTTCCCCTCTTTACTCCCCTCTATCCTGCACACCCCCTCCTGCCCACATTCCTCCCCCTTTATTTCATGTCCATGGGTCATATATATCAGTTCTTTGTCTTCTACATTTCCTATACTATTCTTATCCTCCCCCTGTCTATTTTCTACCTACCATTTGTGTTACTTGTTCTCTGTACCTTTTCCCTCTCTCTCCTCTTCCCACTCCCCTTTTGCTATCCCTCCATGTGATCTCCATTTCTGTGGTTCTGTCCCCATTCTAGTTGTTTGCTTAGTTTGCTTTTGTTTTTGTTTTAGGTATTTTTGTTTTGTTTCTGTTTTGTTTCATCTAATTTGCGACCAAATTCAACCAGTTCTGTGAGCATCCTGATTACCAGTGTTTTGAACTGTGTATCTGATAGGCTGGCTATCTCTTTGTCACTTAATTGTAATTTTCCTGGAGTTTTGATCTGTTCTTTCATTTGGGCCATTTTTTTTTTGTCTTGGCGCACCTGTTTCTAGTAAGGGGCAGAGCCTTCGGTGTTCACCAGGGCGCAGCAACCCATGCCACTGTGCTGTATGTGGGGGAGGGGTCTGAGAGGGAACAGTGCTATTTGCTTCGCTCTCTGCTGATTTTCAGTCACTTCCCCCGCAACCCCCAAGCAAATTGGGCCCTTCTTGTTCTGATTCCCACGTGGGTGAGTTTGTGTACATCCCGGGACCCTGTGGGTCTCTCCAATGAACTCTCCTGTGAGGCTGGGAGTTTCTCCCACTGCTGCCTCAACCCCCACAGGTGTTTTCAGTCACAGGTTTGAAGCTTTATTTCCTGGAGCTGGAGCCCTGGGTTGTGGGTGTGTCTTGCTCCCCAGTTGTTCCTCCTGGTCTATCTGCATGCGAATATGGGACTACAGGCTCCACCAGGAGCCACCTTGCTGGGTCCGCCAGCCACCGCCTCGCCACCAAATCCTCTTCACACACCCGTCTCCACCCCTCCTACAGGTCTGGATGAGTATGTCTTCTTTAACTCCTTGGTTGTTGGACTTCCTTACAGTTTGATTTTTCTGTCAGTTCTGGTTGTTTTTTGTTTTTAAATTGTTGTTGTCCTTCTTTTGGTTGTGCAAGGAGGTACAGTGTATCTGCCTTCATCTTGGCCAGAAGTAACATTCACGTTTTTGTCTGTGTCCCCATGTGATTATAAAGTGCGCATGCCGTCTTGTTTCATCCGGGTCACACCAAGCAGCCTTGTCTGATGTTCAAGTTCTGGGCTAGATATCATGCTCTGCCTTTCCACATCCACGCTGGTGTGTACTCCGGGTGGCAGGTCCCTGAATGAGAGCAAAGCAGCCCCTCTTCTCCAGGACTTGGCTTGACCCAATCAGCCAGGCATTGGGACTCTCCTGTTGGACATGAAACTCTCCCAGAACCTCAACCTTGGGTAAGACCCCTAAAGACACAAAGTTCTGAGTGTGGTGCTTGTCTGTTATCAGGCTACGCCTCTGAGCCCAACTTTCCTCGGGGAAAAGTAATGATAGAACCCATGGAAAGAGCAGTCCCAGACAAACACTGCAGCTGAAGGGGCTGTGCCTTGGACTGCCCCCTGACAGGATGTGATACACGGGAGGAGGGCCTCCTCTCCCACGTCACCGAAGGTCACTGGGCACCGTGCAGCTCAAGCACCGAAGGGGCCAGTTAACTTTGTCAAGGTGTCAGGCAGAGCAATGGGGGGAAACTGCATTCCGGCCCCTGATTGGAAACTGGTGCTCAGTGAAGCAGAGGAGGCCCAGCAGGCCTGGGCGGTCCATGAGCACAGAGGAGATGCCCACTGAGGGCACCCAGGTACAAGCAGTGGCCTTGGCAGGAAGCTGAGGTCTTGAATTATGTAGGAAGGAAGAACCAGAGAAATTAGAGCTCACCATTATTATAACTTTGTTAACATCCACGGTCTATTGAGGCCGAGAAGAATCCAGTATGGTATACGTATTTTTAAACACCAAACAAACTAATTTTATAGGCGTTTAATTAAAATGATCTTCTCCTTGAGTTTGGCAGCGACGCACTATGTACTTTTGACAGCTTCGTGCATCATTCCCAACCTGTAAATGTGGATAATCATGCTTATTTATTTATAAAGTTCTTTGAGGTTTTTGGATGAAAGGCTCTTTTAAAGTACAAAGCTTTAATTTGTGTGTGTGTGGATATGTGTGTGTGTGACAGAGCATCATATGAGAAATGAACACGAAGCAATATAAAGTTTTTTATGTTCTTTCTTGCTTTAAGTTCTTAGTTGCTTTCTTCAAAGAGACACAAAAGCTAGTCTCCAACGGGAGATCTGGGGCTGGAGATATCACAGAACTAGTAACGTGCTATAGGTGTAAAATCCGAAGTAAGCTGGCATCAGCTCCCCCTTCAGAGAATGCGAGAAATAAACTGATAGACAAGTTGGTCTGTACGAATGAACTCATTTCAGCAAGTCGCACTGATCATCTTCAGAGTATGTAAATGGACCTCTATTTATAGACCTGTTATATCCATTTTTGACCAGCGTGAGCCAGTGAAGCCATAGCAATAGTCGGTCATTACAAGTAACTAGACCACAGGAGAAAACTGTGTCAGTTGCTAGGTGATGACTTCCAATCTATCATTTTAGGCAATAAATATAAGATGAAGTTATGAGGAAAGAAGCTATTCATAGCTAAAACGCTAGCTAAAATGGCTATTATTTATTGCACGGAACTGAAACCAGATGACGCTGAGAAACCCACCGTACCAATGCAGAAGCCAAGATAGCACCCAGGTGGACACAGTTCAAGGGCGAACCCAAAGGTAAGTAGAAAGCACAGATTTCGAGGGGCGGGAGTCGGGGGTGGGGGGGGAGGATAAAAGGTTTAAAAAAACTGGACTCTACTCTGCCACTTAGTATCATGTTTCAAACCATAAAAGGAAAAAGGAAAAAGTCATTTTTTCAAAACTCTCTCATTTCTGAGAAAGAAGAAAAGTCCACCAATCCCTATCAATCCGTTAGCAAGTGGCAGTGACGAGTTTGGCACAATGGTGTATGTAAATGCTACGTGAGACCCTGTGTTCCTGCCCTTTGACTGCATAGAAATTCATTTGGAAATACAGGTAATGCAAATAAAATGATTGGGGAATCACATAAGGCATTAAAATCCATTGGCTGACACTGGCTAAAACAAGCATTCAATCCACGCCAGCAAATAATCCAGAATTGTAGAGTGTACTGTGTCCTCTGAGGAGCATGTTTTGCTGGTCCTACCAGGCAGGAATCTTAGCTGTCTGGAACACAGCTGAAAGTCACAGAGCCTCAGGAAAAGCCCTCCCTCGTTACTCACATACTTGAGCAAGCCCAATCGTCCAGAACAGTGGTTCTCATACTGGTGCCGGCATCTGGATCACCTGGAGAATTTGGTAAAGCACACGTCACTGGCTCACACACACAGAGTTTTTGAGTTAGTGGGTCTGAGCAGAACAATTTGCACTTCTAACCTGTTTGGAGGTGATACAGATACTTCTGCTCTGGGGGGCACATTTTGAGAACTAGTAATCTGAAAGAGTGTAAGTAAATTTAAAAGCACCAAAGAGGATATTGATAACAGCTAGAATTCACTGGGTACCCACAATACCACTGTCCTTTAATCAATAGATGGATGATAGGTGGATGATAGAGATTGATAGGGAGAGGCAGAGGCTCTCATTTTTCTGTATGCATAAACATTAATATAGACATTGTTTATTTCTATTGTATAGACAAAGAACTAAAACTAGGCTCAGAGTGGTTAAAACATTTGCTCGCAGCATGTAAAAAGGGGGGGTCACAGGCAAGAAGGAGCCCTGGTCTATCTCAACATCTGTGCCCATTCTGCCATAGCATTCTGCTTCTCTGAGAGGCAGCTGGTCACCTACTAATAGTAGTAGTAATAATAATAATAATCAGCTTCTGGTGTTCAAAGGGCTTGGAAATCAACCCAAACTGGATAGAAGAACACAAAATTCACAGCAGCCTTGGATCTTTCAGACAAGACAACGCAGCCTGACCCTCTCCTGGCCGGAGACAGGGTGGGGCTGCACAGTTTTGTCTCTGGGTAACCCTTGACAGCTTTGTTATAGCTGAAGCTGGCTCGTGTGACCCTCACAATCCAGAGAAAGGATAAGAGGAAATGCTTCAAAATTACATTTTCTCTTTGAAGGGCTCACATTTCTCCTATTGACCTTGAACCCAAACACTAATTACAAGTAGAAGCTGACAGGGTAAAAGCTATAGAAAGTGTCTCCTGACCATAACAAACACCAAGAAATGGGAAGGGAGTTTCTCCTCTCCCCTGCCCCACCCTATCCACCTCTTCCCCTTCCCCCTCCCTCTTATCCCCTTCCCCCTCCTCTTCCTCCTCCATGAAGAATGGCCATTTGTTGCCTACACCAAGAGTGGCTATGCAACATTGGAAGGGAAAACAGTGTCCCCTCTCGAGTCTGTGGCTCCCCACTTCAGGAAGACTGAAGCCCCCAGAGTTTGCTCCCACCAGAGATGCTGATTGGGTTCCTGAAGGCATCAGTGTTTCTTTAAAGCTCCCCCAGGGGGTTCTAACGTGTAGCCGAGTGTGAGAACCACCGTGTACTAACTTGTCCTGGCTTGTACCTCCAGTCTCTCCTTCTGTCGCTTTCTCTCCCTCCAGAAACACACTCCCATTGTCCCAACTCTAAAAAAAATAACTCTCATTGATCCCACATCTCCTCGTATTACCTTGTCACCTACATTCTCAAAACATAAGTACCGGTAAGAGGTTGTGTGTGCCTGTTTATTTAAATCCATTCAGTATTTAATCCTTCAGAATCAGGCTTTAATCTCTAAAATCTTACGAAAAGCAGGACTTTTTGTTTTTGTTTCTTTAAGCTCAGATAACTCATAACTACTACCTTTTTCTCAGTCCTCCACCCTCCCCAACTTGAATGATGTATCTGATATTAGAAGCCCTTTCACGCCTTGAATTTGTGACCTTACTCAGTCCTGCGTTCTCTACCTTGCCGAGCATTGCTTCCGATCATTTTCGCTTTCCCCCAAACCCAGCCCTGTACCTGTAGAAGTTCCTCAAAGTTCCAGGCACTTCCGTGTCTGCTGAACAATCTCATTTATTCACAGGAATTCATGAAGAGATCTACACCATCCTCATCTGTAGCCTGTACCCCTCGAAAACCCTAGACCTAGATTTTACCAGTCTCCACTGGAACATCCCATCAGGATCTCAAAGTCAATGGGTCCCAGAATAAACCCATCACTATCTTCTACCTATATGTTCTTCTCTCTCTTCTTTTCTGTAGAACTACCATGTTCGTCAGGTACCCATTGTTGAAACCTTGACATCAACTTGGAGTCTGATTTCTTCCTTTTCTTTCTAACCAACAAGAGCACATTCTCTATAAATATGCCAACAGCTTCATCAAGGTACAATTAACATACAATAAAATGCACCTAAAGTACATAATTTGATAAGTTCTGACAGATGTGTATATATATCTGTGAAACACACCAGATAGTATAAATAACAATAACCCTTAAAAGTTGCCTCAGGCTCTTTCTCCTACTCTCCCTGCCCTCCCCATCCCAGACAACCACTGTTTTCTGTCACTAACGCTTATTTTCCACTTCCCACAATGATACTGATCTTCTCCTGTGATTATTTGCCATATGTGTTCCTTTGGAAATCATCTGTTTAAATCTTTTGCAAAAATGTTCATAGGACACCATCTTGATCACTGTACCTTCATGATAAATCTCAAGAAGTAGTGTAAATTTTGGTCTTCCATTTTGAAGGTTGTATTGGCTCTCCTGTGTCCCATAGAATTTTCATTTTGACTGTGATTGTCTTGCCTCTATAGACCAAGTTGGAGAACACCGATATATTAAAAACACTGAGCCTTCAGGCCTATGAGCATGGTGTATCGGTTCCTTTTCAAGTCTGCTTAGGTTAACCTCAGCAACACTTGGTAGTTTTCAATATAGTAGTCCTCCCTTACTCATGGTTTTGCTTTCTGGGGTTTCAGTTACCCAGGGTCCACCTTGGTCTGAAAATATTAAATAGAAATTTCCAGAAATAAATGAGTCATGAGTTTGAAGTTGCACGAGGTTCTGAGTCATGTGATGCAATCTCATGATGACCATTCTGTCTCCCTCCAACCCTCCCTTGATCCAGCGTCTCTGCGCTCCAGCCCCTTAGTCCCTTGGCTGTGACTTTGCAGCCCTTGTTTTACTTAATAATGGGAGGGTGGGAGCAAGGGAGGGAGGAGGGTGTGGAGGGGGTTGTAGGGAGGGGTGGGGGGAAAATGCAGACAACTGTAATTGAACAACAATAAAGTAATTTAAATTAAAAAAATAATAATAATGGCCCCAAGGCACAAGAGTACTGATGCTTGAAATTCAGATCTGCCCAAGAGAAGCCCTTAAGTGCTTCCTTTCTGTGAAAAGGTGGAAGTGCTTGACTTGATAAGGAAAGAAAAAAATGTGTGCTGGAAGGTGCCAAGATCTAAGGTAAGAAGAAATCACCTGTTGTAAAATTGTGAAGAGGGAAGAAGAAACTCGTGCTAGTTTTGCTGCCGCACCACAAACTGCAAAAGTCACGGCCACAGTGCGTGATAGTGTCCGTTAAGACGGAAAAGGCATCACGTGTGTGGGTGGGAGACACGGACAGAAGACGTGATCTGATTGACAGCACTGTGCTGTGCCAGAAAGCTTGGAGCCTGCACGGAGACTTCAGCAGGGGGTCCCCTGAGGGGAGCATCTCCGAGCCATTTACTGCAAGCAAGGGATGGCCACACAGAGTCAGGACGAGACCTGGCCCCTTATTATCTCACACCATCACGGGAAGGAGGGTGAGTGCAGTTTAATAAGGTGTTTTGATATAGAGGTCACATCCTTATTCTTTTCCACATTATTATGTAAATAACTTTTATCAAAGTATATTGTTATAACTGTTCTATTTTATGATTAGTTATTGGTGCTAATCTCGTACTGTGCCTAATTTATAAGTTAAACTTTATCATAGGTATGTATTTATAGGAAAAATATAGTATACATTATACATAATATAGCATATATATGTATATGTATCATATATATATAGTGCTATTCATGGGTTCAGGCATCCACTGGGGGGCCTTATCCCCCTCAGATTAGGGGGAACTACCATGCACAGGTGTTATTTATCTTTTGTTAGCTTAATCCCGTGACTTTTACCCTGTGGGGTTCTGTATATTTTTATGATCCTGTATTTGTGAGCTTTGTCCTGGAATGCAGCTGAGTTACTTGGGAACTGGAAACAGCTCGATTCTTCGGGGCCTCGCTGGGAAGTTTGGTCAGGCACAACCAGTGCAGGGTTAACTTCTCCCCACTGGCGAAGGAGACCCCTTCTGAGCGCCCCGCTTTGTGCCTTGTGCCTCGTGAATTACAGCACTTCCTCTTCTTGCCCGTGAGAGCATGCAGTCTCCCAGGCCCTGTGTGCGTGAGATCTTCAGGGCAGGTTCTTTTCCCAGGGGCGGGGAGTTTCCCCGCCTGCCGGTGCTAATCATTACTCAGCGGAACAGGCAGGGAATCTCCTCCGCAGACCCCCAGCGTCCTCTCTCTGAGCCAATCTCTCTCTGCTCAGGCGTTCTCCCACTGCGAACCCCAGCATTCTGGAAGTGGGCCTCCATGGACTCCCACCTCTGTCTCCTCGTCCCGGGGACACTGCTGGCATCCACCCCAGTTCCCTTCCCCGCTCCAAGGCCCGGCGACTCTCTTCGAGCAGTAAGCTGTGGCAACCATAGGGTTCACCTCATTGCTTTCCCATCTTCCTGGGAGCACGCTGCTCTTCATTGTCTGATGTCCACCGTCTTGCAAAACTTTGTTTCATATCTGTGTCCATTTATTTTTCTCAGCTGTTTCCAGCGGGAAGACAAATCTAGCCCCTGTTCCTCCATGTGGGCTCTAAGCGAAGGTCCCCGCTGCCCTATTATTCCATTCTGCCATTTTTCTCTCGTTCTGTATTTTCTGTTTCACCACCCTCGTTGTCACATTGTGAAAACCGTGATGAAATAGCTTTCATTTATGAAGCCCGGCTATGTGCAATGGCCTGTGTCCCTCACTTGATAAATATCCATCCAGCAACCATGACTGCAAGCGGAGCTTATGTTTTTTATTTATGAAATATTTCAAACATTTAGAAAAGTTTAAAGTAATATAAATGTCCTCAGCACCTAGAATTGACAATACTAACCTTCGGCCTTTGCTTCAGCAAAAGCTGAAGTTTCCTTTGAGCCTCCATCCCCCAGACCCACTTCCTGCCTTCTCTCTGTTTAGGAAGCCGTTGTGCTGGCTTTGGTGTTCTTCATGTCCAGGGACTTGTGCCTTCAAGGTCGACTGATTATCTCCGCTTCACTGATGAGGAATCTGAGGCTCCGAGAGGTTAAGTAACCTGCACAGGCTCATGCAGTTTGTAACCACTGGTACTAGTTTGGGAGCCCAGGCCTCCCTGACTTTGTCCAATGCCATGTACTTCACCAGAAAATGCATCCATCCTCCTGAAGCCTGTTCAGACCCCATCATCCCCGATTTTGCCTGCTACCCCCGGATTAAATATCAGTTTCTTATCCTGGGTTTATAGTCCTGACAAAGCACGACTTCAGTGTATCTCGGCCCTCCTACTCTGTGTAAACATCTTCCTCTTCAGCCGCACAGAACCATCTGCTGCCCCAGGATTACCGTGGGTTTTCTTGCTGCTGTGTCATTGCCTGTATTCTTTCCTCTATCTGGAACGTCCTCCTCTTCCCGTTGCCACAGGTCAAAGTCCGTATGGATCATTCATACTTGATCTCACAAAACACATCATTGATTCAGTCATTCATTCTTGTCTAACACCGATGACTGCAAGAACGGATAACCAATGGCTGTTGAGATTTTGCTTCTTCTCTGCATCTGGGCATTCTGTCACTCCACTCAGAATCCTTTAGCAAAGCATCGTACTTATTTATTTTGTATTAGTATTTTACTATTTGTTCATCCTCACCAGAGAACGTGAACATATTGAGAGAGAGAGAGAGAGAGAAACATTGATGTAAGAGAACAACGTGGCTCCGTTGCCTCTTGCACATGCCCCACCCCCTCAACCCAGGTATGTTAACTCTCGACATCGTGGTACACACTCCAGCTGACTGAGCCACACCAGCCAGGGCTAGCAAAGCATTTTAAATATCTTCCCCCAGCACTTTGCCATCTTTTATAGTATTTTAATACATGCCCTCCTTCTTCTATCTGCTAACTTGCTCTCTGTATTACTCCAAATGCCTACCACTGTGCCTTTCTTTGTACATAGTGGGTGCCCAGCAAATACTTATTAAATTGAATTATACACCCAAAATCTGGCTATTATGGGAGATGCAGAGAAATTGATAAATACAGTAGTATTAGGTTTTCATTTACTTTCAGCTATTTAAAAACTATTGAGCCCTGGCTGGTGTGGCTCAGTGGATTGAGTACGGGCCTGAGAACCAAAAGGTCACCCCTTCAATTCCCAGTCAGGGCACATGCCTGGCTTGTGGGCCAGGTGCCCAGGAGGGGGCATGCGAGAGGCAACCACACATAGATGTTTCCCTCCCTTTCTCCCTCCCTTCCCCTCTCTAGACGCTGGACGCTGTCTTTAAAAAGAAAACTGCTGAGTACAAGGGGGTTCTCAGGTCAGTACGTACATAGAGCCCTTTTCAAACTCCCAGCATTGTGTCCTCAGGGAATCTTGATAGCCCGTGTTTCTCCACGGAGCCTCTGATACACAAAAGGAAATGTCAACTCTGCCCTTCCACCCACAGGAAATGACCTTAACCTCTTAAAGCAAGTTGGCTGAAAGACATCTGGATCCAGGCAAATTCTATTAGCCTTCATTTTCATACTCATACAATCCGATATTATCTTACACCCCAATTGTATTCTTTGTGGCTTGAGTGATTGTCTGTTGTATTATCCTTGCCACGGAAAGTGCCCCTAAGCTAACAGGTGTTGCTGTCGGTGGGTCTTTTTATGGGCACTGAGCTGCAGAGCAACCTGCTTGAGCCGGAATGAAAAATACAGCAGATTCCCCAGGTAATCCCCTGCAAGTTTAGGCCCATTTTAGAGTTCCCTCTGCCTTTAACTGAAACAGAATAATGACTTGGAGATTATTCACTACCGAAGGCTGAAAATAAATCATGTATTAATGCTACAATATTATGAAAAAATGTGTGTTTTATGAGACAAAAAGATTCTGGTGTTGGATAGAAATGCTTGGATTTATTTCTGTGATTGTGACACATAATTTCACTCAGCTAGAGGGATTAACTAAAGAATGAGAAGGAAAAAATATAATAAAAACTCGCAGGCTGCTTCACTGGATTCAGCTCTGTATGCACGGACTCTGTGGCTTTGGACACATTCCGTTTCCTTTTGATTACCCACCCTCCTGGACACTGGGCAGACTGAAAGGTGCTCAGGCGGGGCTGTGAAAAAGTCATGGACCCTCTGCCATAGGCACCTTGCCCACCCTGTGCTCCCAGTACTAGGAGTGGCCACAGAGGAACAACCCGTGGCTCTTCTCCAAGGAGCACCCTAGCATCACCCTCAAGAAGCACATCCATTTCAGCCCAGACCAGGGTGCACCAGTGGGCATCTTTCCGGCACCAGTGCCATTTGGATCACTGAGCCCTGATTGAGTACCTAATGGAGTGCCGGCCACAGCGCTGGGTTCTATAGTGGATCCAATATGATGCCTGACTTTGTGGCTCTCATCACTGAATAGAACTACAAAGAACTTTGTACTGTATTAGGACCTATAGTTAGTTACATGTGGCCCACCCAAAGGGGAAGTGCATTCAGCTAACTCATTCTGTAATGACATATCGTGTCTGTGTGCTCTGACCATTGGGATGTTATTTTAATATAGGCTTGGCCCCATTCTACCTTTGGTAAACATCTAATAGGGCTTTCTACCCAGGACTTAATAAAGACAGCAAAAGGATTGAATGGTCTGACTGAACCCACAACTTAAAAATATATTAGATGTGATACACTAAGTGGATGATTAAATAAATATATTTATGTTGATTGCACACATATATGGTATTAAAGTTTAATAACTAAACCATAACTAACATGCAGAGCTGGCTAAAATGTAATTATAGTGTGAGCAGACTTGCTAACAGCATCACCTAAACGGATGTCACTCTCCAGGTGGGGTCTAGCTTTCTCAGCTTGTGTTCAGGCTCAATGTCTGTCTACTCAGTGTCTTTGGTGGCTCCCACTGCCTCATATTAAGGCATTTGTTTATTTTTCTATCCTGGGAATCACGTGTATTTACAGAAAATTATCATTCTCTTTTTCTGTCATTGCTCTCAAGATTTGGGTTTCCATCTTCACTGGATATTTCGCTCTACCTGAAGCTATTATTGTTCTTTTTTTTAAATTTATTTATTTTTAGAAAGGGAAGGGGGGGGAGAGAGAGAGAGAGAAACATCAATGTGCGGTTGCTTGGGGTTATGGCCTGCAACCCAGGCATGTGCCCTGACTGGGAATCAAACCTGCGACATTTTGGTTGGCAGCCCAAGCTCAATCCACTGAGCTACGCCAGCCAGGACTGCTATTATTTTTCTTAACTGATGCTGCTGCTGCTGCGCAGGTGTGTGCAGTGCCAGACGACAGGACACTCACAGTCCTCCAGCCGCAGCTCTCCACTCCCTTCTGCGTCAGCCGCGTGGATCCCTTGTCTGTGCTTGCGGTGTGAGGGGTTCTATAGAATGCCCTCAGATCTCAGGAAGGGAAGGTACAGTCTCCAGGCTAAGCACTTTCTGGACAGTTTTCTGTGTTGTGCAGGAGTTAATGATGCTCTTTGTCTTCCTGAGGTTTCTGTGAGGAATCGATACCAGCATGTTTCTGTGAGGTCTGTGCTGTGGTAACACAACAAATAAAGCACTACGAGAACATGGAGGGGAGACTGATTAATTCTGCAAGGACAGTGATGTGTGATGATAACAATTAGAATGTTCGGTCTGGAAGAGGATCTATGGAAGGGCACTGCAAGCATAGGGAACAGCAGGGGCACATACAATAATTCACTGAAGTGTAGAAAGAGTGTACATTGAGGCACGTGTAAAGAATGTGTAGCCCGTGTGATGAGAACACACTGAGTTGGGATGAGATGAAGCTGGAAAGGGAGCAAGATTTTGGAGGTCCTTTAAAAAAATATATTTTGGAGGTCCTTGAATGCCATGAGAAAGACTCAAGGATTTGGTCCTGTTGGAAAATATCTGTCCTTTGAGTTTTGTTAAGCAGGTTTCGACATGATTTACAGTGAAGCCTGAGTTCTCAGACATCCCCCATCTTGAACAATCCGGTTCTTGACCAAGTCGGTCATGGAAAAGATGTCTCGGTTGTCGAACAAAGAACAAGGGTTGGTTCTGGATCCAAGAACCCTTTCATGCTAGTACCTGTACGATTGATTAGTCACACATCCCTCAGACAACAACAGAGATTTGGTTTGTTAACAAATCACGCTTCGAACAGCCTTCTGGGACGACTTAAGTTGGAGAACCAAGGTTCCACTGGAATTTGCTTGTCTCAAAGGAAAGTGAGTGCAGGGTGGTGGAGGAGCTGAGGAGGTGAGGGGCCGCAGCAGGCAGTCCGACTTCGGGTCGCTGCAGCCATCTACGTGGGGGACAAGGAGGACCTCGGTGAGGAAGGCAGCAGAGAGCGTGTCATTCCAGATGCAGAGGCGAGTGCCATGTGATTTCACTTACACGTGGAATCTAAACAACAAAATAAATAAGCAAACAAAACAAACTCATAGGTATAAAAAACAAATTGATGGCCACCAGATGGGAGGGGGGATTGGGGAGCTGGGTGAAAAACGTGAAGGGATTAAGAAGTACAAATTGCCAGTGATAAAAATAGTCCCAGGGATGTAAAGTACAGCACAGGGAATATTGTCACTAATACTGTAATAACTATGTATGGTGCAGATGGGTACTACACGTAGGCTGATCACTTCGAAAGGTATGTAAATGTCTAATCACTCTGTTGTACAACTGAAACTCATATAACGTATGTCAACTGTAATAGGAAAAAATAAATTTAAAAACAAATTGTGTGAGGGGTTGAAGAAAAAAGAATGAAGGTGATGTTTAGGTTTCTGAATGAGGTGACTTGAGTAGGTTGTGATATTATTAATTCAGATTAAAAATGTAGGAGATGGATGAATTTTTGCTTTGAGGGGATATGGAGGAAGGAGAAAAAGATTACCTAGCCTAGTGGCAAGGCCATGGCCTTGGCCAAGGTAACGGTCAATGGCCATTCAGCTGATGCCAAGTGAGAACACACCTGAGTAGGACCCAGGAACCCTTCCGGTAACATTGTTGAGGCTTTCAGTTCCAAGTGACTTGTGTGAATTGACTTTGTCCTCTCTCTGCAGGAGGTAGATAGGATTATTGGCCCCAATTCTTCACTCCTTTCTGTGTGCACAGCCTTTGTTGTATATTTCTGCAGCGCCTCCCACCACAGGCAGAAGGTGCTTTCTCTTGGCTGTGGGTTTGACCAGCGAGATGTTAACAGATGGGATTCCAGCAAGGGCCTGAAATACACTGTGCCATGGGGCTTGCAGGCTCTTTTACACTTCACCGTGCCCTTTACCCAGGTTCTCAATTGAACATTCGAGGGGCAGAGCCAATCCAGCAGCTGCAGCTTGAAGCCAGGCCACCCAAACCCACAACAGGAAATACGTGATTATTTTGTGCCACTGAGTTTTGGTGTGTTTTGTTATGCAGTGAAAACTAACTGATACAGCCAGCGAGTGAAGTATGGTTATGCGCGGTGATCCTCTCAGCTTCTCTTCAGCTTATCCAGTCTGGGGCTGGACAGCAGCTGCAACAGAGCCAGCTGAGACGGCACGGGTCTATTCCCATTAACAGCGTGAGCCTTTATGAATTTTCAGCCACGTTAAAAACCTTCACTTCCGACTGTGAATGGCATTGTGCTTGTGTTTTATAGATAACTAGGAACAGAAATTCCATCACCAGTGGTAGATTTTTGCAAACCTTAGTTTCTCCTGAGTAAAGAAATTCTTGCTACTTTGAATCCCAATTTCTTATTCAATTCTAACTCTTAAATTATGTATTTTGGGGCGAGGAGTTCGTTTTTTCTGGGTATGTAGACTGTCTGGTTAGATATCAGCTTCAAATTCTTGAACAAAAGCATTAAAGTAGACCTTTGGCTTTTTTTTTTCTCTGGGCAAACAACCCAAATTCATTTAACCTTTCCTTAGCGGTTCAATTTGCTGATTATTTGACTGTTTCTCTGCTCTTTTCTGAACCCCTTTCTACTTTGTTACATCTCTTCTAAGTTGTAAAGACCTAAATTGGATATGGTCTTTGCATCTGAACTGCCGCTAAGTGTACTCCCTTTATTTTGGGGTCTTGGAGAAAGTACCAGGTCAGGTATGTTAGGGCTGAATTAACTTCCACTGCTTGCTGGTAGAGGGTCTGTGCTCATCTTAGATGTTCTAGCCTTCCCTGGACCTCCCTCCCCATCTTGTAGCCTTGACATTGGTTTCTGATAGCACAAAGTTTGAATCAGTATTTTGCCCTTGTCATGATCACTGCAGGTTGTAGATGATTATTCTTTATTTTGTTTTTATTCCTTCTGCTGGGACTATGACCTGTGTAATCTACTTCTGTAATTTCAAAAGTTAAAGAGAGATGAGCAACATTAAGGGGGATAAATGGCAATGGAAAAAGTACAACAAAAAAATAGAGCCAGATTAGGTCTTTGGGATGAACACACACTGTTCTTCCAATACTAGTCAAAGATAGTATTAGACTTAATTACTCAATATAAATGTTACACTAAAATAACTAAACACTACCACAAGGTTTAGCTTGCCCAAAGGAAAACTGAAAAATAACACAAGATGTCTCACTTTTGTAAAAGGGTCCCCACCCCCCCATCAATGAGATAAGGAAAATTAATAATAGTAATAATAGCTAACATTTTCTGAGTACTGTACTGTTCTTGTATTTTAGGTCAGGCTCCCCACAAAAAGACCCATAGATAAGGAATTAATGTGAATGATTTATTAAGTTGTGCTCCCAGGAAAAACCAGGAACAGAATGGAGAAAGCAGGAAAGGGAAGGGGAAAAGGTCAAACAAGTATGCAATTTCGGGCAAAGTCCCACAGTGGAGGCAAATTATCCCAGTTAAGAATTGCTGGGATGATGTCATCAAGACAGTGTGGGATTGGTGTCAAAATGGACAAATAGATCAGTAGTACAGAACAGAGTTCAGAAATAGACCTGCACATATATGGTCAATTGACTTTCAACAAAGGTGCAAAGGCAATTCAGTTGAAAGTGATAGTGTTTTTAACAAATGATGCTGAAATAATTGGCTGTTGGTACACAGCTAAAACAAATAAATGAAAAACAAGGAACTTTTAGTGCATAGCTCACCTTATGTACAAAAATAAATAAATTAAAAATAGATCATGGGCAAAATTGCAAACCTTAAAACCACGGAACTTCCAAAATAAAACATAGAAAAAAATTTGGAACCAGGGATTAGGCACAGATTTCTTAAAGAAGGCACCAAAAGCCGCAATCCTTAGGAAAAAATGTATTATATTTTACTTCATCAAAGTTAAGGACTTCTGCTCTTTGAAAGATTCTAAGAGAAAGAAGAGTCAAACCACAGAGATTTAGACTTCCAACCAAGATAGGGGCATAGGTAGGTACACTTCATCTCCTCGCACAACAAAAGAAGGACAACAAATTTAAAAAGAAAAAGTAACCAGAACTGCCATAAAATCAAACTGTATGGAAGTCTGACAACCCAAGAGTTAAAGAAGAAATATTCATCCAGACTGGTAGGAGGGGTGAAGATGGGTAGCCAGGGTGGAGATGACCTGCAGCAAAGTGGTGGCTGGCAGACCAGATAGTCCCACATTTGTATGCGGATAAACTGGCAGGAACTACTAGGGAGTAAGACAAGACAGCCCAACCCAGGACTCCAGCACAAGGAAATAAAGCCTCAAAATCTCTGGCTGCAAAACTCTGTGGGTGTTGCAGTGGCAGGAGAAATTCCCAGCCTCACAGGAGAGTTTGTTGGAGGGACCCACAGGGTCCTAAGATGTATACAAACCCACCCACCCAGGAATCAGCACCAGAAGGGCCAAATTTGCTTTGGGTAGTGGAGGAAGTGACTGAAAGTCAGCCAAGATCTGAGTAAGCGGCATTGTTCCCTCTTGGACCCCTCCCCCACATACAGTGCTACAACATGGAATACGGGTTGCCCTGCCCTGGTAAATACCTAAGGCTCTACCCCTTACTATGTTAACAGGCACACTGAGACAAAAAAAAAAAATATGGCCTAAGTGAAAGAATAGATAAAAGTTCCAAAAATAGAACTAAGCCATCAAGAGATCGCCAACCTATCAGACACAGAGTTCAAAACACTGGTAATCAGGATGCTCACAGAAATGGTTGAGTATGGTCACAAAATAGAGGAAAAAGTGAAGGCTATGCAAAGTGAAATAAAGAAAAATATACAGGGAACCAACAGTAAAGAGAAGGGAAACAGGATTCAAATCAATGATTTGGAACAGAAGGAAGAAATAAACATTCAACCAGAACAGAATGAAGAAACAAGAATTCAAATAAAATGAGGAGAGGCTTAGGAACCTCTGGGACAACTTTAAATGTCCCAACATCCAAATTACAGGAGTGCCAGAAGAAGAGGAAGATCAAGAAATTGAAAACTTATTTGAAAAAATAATGGAGAACTTGCCTAATCTGGCAAAGGAAATAGACTTCCAGGAAGTCCAGGAAGCTCGGAGAGTCCCGAAGAAGTTGGACCCAAGGAGGCACACATCAAGGCACATCATAATTACATTACCCAAAATTAAAGATAAGAAGAGAATCTTAAAAGCAACAAGAGAAAAGGAGACAGTTACCTACAAAAGAGTTCCTATTAGACTATCAGCTGATATCTCAAAAGAAAACTTATAGGCAAGAAGGGGCTGGGAAGAAGTACTCAAAGTCCTGAAAGGCAAGGACCTACATCCAAGATCACTCTATCCAGCAAAGCTGTCATTTAGAATGGAAGGGCAGATAAACTGCTTCCCAGACAATGTCAAGTTAAAGGAGTTCATCATTACCAAGCCCTTATTATATGAAATATTAAAGGGACTCATCTAAGAAAAAGAGGATCAAAAATATGAATAGTAAAATAATGACAAACTCACAGCTATCAACTACTAAATCTAAAATAAAAACAAACTAAGCAAACAACTACAACAGGAATAGAATCACAGAAATGGAGATCACATGGAGGGTTATCAATGGGGAAAAGAAGAGGGGAGAATGGGGGAAAAGGTACAGGGAATAGGAAGCATAAATGGTAGGTACAAAATAGACAGGGGGAGGTTAAGAACAGTATAGGAAATGGAGAAGCCAAAGAACTTATATGTGTGACCCATGGACATGAACTAAATTGGAGGAACCTTGGTTGGAAGGAGGGTGCAGGGTAGAGGGGAATAAAGGGGAGAAAAAATGGAATAACTGTAATACCATAATCAATAAAAGATACTTAATAAAAGAAAAGTCAAACCACAGGCTGAGAAAATATTTGCAAATTACATACCTCATAAAGGAATTTTACCCACAAGATATACAGAACACTCAAAATTTAATTATAAGAAAACAACCCAATAAAAATGGGCAAAAGGTTTAAAGATATGTAGATGGCAAATAAACTTATTAAAAATGTTCACTATCACTGATCTTTAGGTAAATGCAAATTAAAACCTCAAGGAACTATCACTTCACATCTACTAGAATGGCTGTAATCAAAATACACAAAAAATGTCAGTGAGAATGTGGAGAAATTGGGATCCTCATGAATTGTAGGTGGGGATGTAAAACGGGACAGCCATTTTGAAAACCAGTTTGCATTTTCTTAAAAACTTAAGCCTGTGTGTACCATATTACTAGCCACTCCACACTGAGATATGTACTCAAAAAAAAAAACACACCCATGTTCACACAAGCTTGCACACTAATGTTCAAACGTTCATAGCAATATTATCTATAATTGCCAAAAGTAGAAACATTCCAAAAATGTCCACCCACTGGTGCGTGGATAAATAAAAGGTGCTATAACTATGCAATGGGGTACTATGGTACTAAAAGTAACTGAGATTCACGTTACAATGTGGATAAACCTCCTAAATGTTATGCTAATCAAAAGAAGCCAGATGCACATGGCCACCTATTATATGAGTCCATCTATAAGAAACGTCCAGAAAAGGCACATCTGTAGAGAAACTGTATTACAGTTCACGATGGCCGGGCACAGGAATGGGGGGTCACTTCAAACAGGCATGAGACTGGCGGGGTGGGCTGAAGCGGGGGTCGGGGCAGGCAGGGAACTGATAGAATATTCTAAAACTGGACTGTAGTAATGGTTGAATAACTCTTGAGATTTTCCAAAAATCATTGCATTGTCTACTGAAACTGAGGAATTTTATGGTATGTAAATTATACCTTAATGAAGTTGCTTTTTAAAAAGAAAATAACAGCCCTGGCTGGCATGGATCAGTGGATTGAGCGTGGGCTGCGAACCAGGCATCGCAGCTTTGATTCCCAGTCAGGGCACATGCCTGGGCCTCTCCCTCCTTTCCCTCTCTAAAAATAAATAAATAAAATCTAAAAAAAAAAGATGTAATCAAACTTTAAAAAAAATTAAAAAATAACATTGTATGTACAATTTGGAATTCCATTTTTTTCACTTAAAACCATACCATAAATATTCATTAATGTCATTAAACATAATTTGAAAATATCTTCCTAATAACTGCTTAATATTCTTTTATATATGCTCAAAGTTTACTTTATGGTTTCCCTTTGGATTGCTTGTGATCTTGTCAAATAATGTTTTGTTAAAACCTCTTTGTGCATGTTAGCGGTGTGACCTCAGACATGTTATTTAACCTCTCTCAGATTTAATTTTCTGATAGGAAAATTGGCGTAATTAATAGTTCTATTTCTTCAGCACAATATGGCTGTTCTGAGCACCACGTAAAATCGACTGTGAATCGCTTAGCATATGGTAATGGCAGACACCACCAGGCTGTTCGTCATTCCTAGTCTCAACAGCAATCATTCTAAAACTTTACACGTAAGTTTATTCCTCAGAATGGAATCATAGAAGTGAAATCTCAGGAGTTGTTTTTTAAAAAACACTGCTTTCTAATTTGGAAGTAGACAAAACACATTCTTGTCTTTCCTTCACCCCGTTTCTTGATACTGGGAACCCAGAGTCGTTCTTCAGATTCCTGCTCCGATGCCCCTGAGACTTCATGACTCTGAACTTCTCGGTCTCTCCAACGCAAATCCATCAATCCTGTGGTTTCTCTCCAAGTGGGGGGTGAATTAGGTGGGCTTGGATAAAAATACTGAGCAAGAGTGAAAACAGGTGATAATAAATTACAGTTTTCCTCATAGGTAAGACCTTATCATAAAATTCACTAGTGTCTATATAAATACAGAGAATTGGAACATGGGGTCTTTACGATTCTTTACTGATGGAAAAAAAATGTTGATAATTGTGTGTTCACGTAGCAGAGCACTGTGTGTGTGGTTACGCTGCCCAAACGCCTCAGCACAATGTATGAGACGCATCATTATTTACCCCCTATTTGCTTTTCCAGCTTCAATTGTGGCGACACCTCCCTCCAATGCGATACGAAATCTTGTTGTAGAATAGGTCTTGCCGTTCCCGAAATGTGCCAGGCTTCCTCTCCCACAAGGCTTTGTGCATTGTATTTCCCTGCCTTGAACACTCTCTTCCTATTGCTACCCACTTCATTTGACTAACTTCTTCTTATAACCCTGGCTGCATCTGAAAGACTTGGAAGTATTTCCTGTCCCCAAGATCGAGTTTGGTACCCCACCTTTGAGTTTCCACAGCACCCTGTCATTACCTCACTGGATTTAAATTGCCTGTTTATTTGCCTTCTTCCTGATCACACTATGTGGCAGCCATGGGGTTGCATCACTTTGATCTCCCTTCAAGAAAGAACTTGCTATTTAACTGCAAGGAGTGCAATTAGCCGACAGCCTGTAGCTGTTAATGCCTTCAAATCTGCCTTAGCTTTCAAGCTGAGGCCGCAGTCTTTGAGGGCATCCCCAGCCAGTGACTGAGTTGAATAGTGGTACTAAGGCCAACTCGGGACTTTTAGTGGGAAGTCTTGGGGCTGGCTGAGACGGTCAGGTGAACGGAGGCTCCCTCTCCCTCTGCACACTTCCTCCCTCCTGCCTTTCACAGATGTTGTATCTGCTTTTGGGTACGAAAGGTTCCCTTGCCCAGCCCTGCTTCCTCGCTCTTTCAGTCCCTGTAAAACTCTCACACTTCTAAAGTTGCCGCTGCATCTGTTTTCTGGTTAACCCAATTAACACAGGCAATGAGCTCTTTGGAGGCGAGGGCCACATTCTTATTCAAATTGTGTCTTTAGCTCACAGAACAACACACGGTAGGATCTCAATAACGAACTATGGAATCGATGAAAGCACGCAGGCTCAAGACAGTTTTCAGCACTGAATGGCGTCTTGCTCTTATGTAATTCACAGATGCTGGTCAACTTTCAAGAACATTTTGATTTGAAGACTCAGATTTGCTTAGGAAATGCACTGTAGGAATGGCATAATTGTGCATTTTCAAGTGGGTATTTTTCCAATGGTTAATTTATGCCAAATATATAATTTACCTCTTAAGATACTCCCAAGGGCTAATGTAGTTGAGTATGAGTCATAATAGAGATTTGTACTTAAAATTATACAATAGTTATAAAATTGTTATTTACTGCCCACATAGCAAATATTAAATGCTATTGCTTATGCCTAGGAGTCTCATCTGAATATTGCTTTGTAGAATAAAATCCAAAGACATTAAAAATCCTTCAAAAATCTGGCCCCTATTGATTTGACACTGTCACATGACCACCTGTGGGAAGCTTCTACCTAGCTGGCTCCCCCAGTAGACTGAACCCCTGGAGGGCAAGCCTGCCGTCTACTGCTCTGTACCCATCCCCCACCACCCACCCTGACCTAAACCCCAGCATCTGTACTATACTGGGAAGCAAGAGATTTCAAATACTACCTCAGCTGAAATAAAATCCGCATCTTATTGTGACTTTCACCTTCTAAAACGCATCCTTGTTTTCCTCCCATTGAACCCCGTCTTATAGGAATTATTAAAAGCAGTGAGATTTGGAGACATTCCCTTTTCTTGCCTTTCTCTCTCTCTCTGCTGTGGCTCTCACTCCCTCCTTCCTTCCCTCACCTTCCTTCTTCCTTCCCTCCCTCCCTTCCTAGCTCACACTTTCCTTTTCTGATTTTCCTTCCTTTTTTCCTTTCTTCCTTTCTCCCCTCCTCCCTCCTTCCCTTCTTTTCCCCCTTTCTTTTATTCCCCAAACATTCATTAATTGTCTACTCCACATTTCTAGACAAACACCACTGAACTCCAACAGTCCGAGTATTTTAAATTACGGACGGGGGAGGCTGCTAAGGTGCGCTTTGCCTGCAGGTGTTCTTCCCTGACAGGGTAAGTGTGACGTAAAGGGCACAGGTGGGCATCATGATTTCTATGTTTTTCATTCAGCCTCTAATGCCAGAGTATTCCAGGTACTCTGCTGGGTACTCTGGAAGCAGCCAAGAGTAGAGAGGGTAAGGCTTAGGGACTCCTGAACCCTCAAAGAAAGGATGGGTGTTATATCACCCAAATAATGAATATATGCCATCAAATTAGAGGTGAAGGAGTGTGGTGGGCCAAGAATGCCCCCCTTCCAAAAGATAGCCAGTCAAACCCCAGGAGCCTATGAATAAACCCATTTTATCTGGGAGGGAAAAAGGGGTCTTTGCTGATGTGATTAAGTTAAGGATCTTGAGATGAAGAGAGAACCCTGGGTTCTCCAGGGGGACCCCAAATGGGCCCAGCCAACACTTAGATTTTGGGTCTCTGGCCTCCAGACTGTGAGAGAATATGTTGCTGTTGTTTTAAACCAGCCATTTTGTGATAATTTGTTACAGCAGCCACAGGAAACTAGCACAAGGGGGTTGTGCAAACGAGGTCCTCTCACCCAGTCGGTGGCCAGGCAGTGGGGGGAAGGGGGGTGCAGTGAAGGAAGGCATCTGGCATCTGGGAAATGCCTGTGCAGAGACCTCAGTTTTTCCTTTGTTTTCCTGCCCTCTGTGTTCCACAGCACCTTAGAACAGCATCTCGTTTTCTGGACTCCACATTTTTTCCTCTCTGTTTGACATACTCTTTACCTTTCGTTACCCAGAAAGTTGGAGATTAAGTCTTATCGGTTGTATCTGAACCCTCCTGGCTATAGATTCTCTGAGCTATATTCCACATTTCTGGGAGAACACCACTGAACTCCAACAGCCCGGATATTTTAAGATATAGACGGGGGAGGCTGCCGAGGCGCACCTTTGCTACAGGTGCTCCTCCCTGACACAGGGCACTGTACGTAATGTGCTGTACAGGGCACAGGTGGGCATCAGGATTTCTACCTTTTCATTCAGCTTCTAATGCCAATTGGTGGCATGATCTTGGGCGGGCCATTTCTGTGATTTGTGCCTTAGTTTCCTCATGTGTGAAGTGAGGGCGTGAGATGGGTTTCACTCTACAGTTCTTTTCTGGCTTTAAAAATAATCATAATGTGCCCTGGCTGGCGTAGCTCAGTGGATTGAGCGCGGGCTGCGAACCAAAGCATTGCAGGTTCGATCCCATACAGGGCACATGCCTGGGTTGCAGGCCACGGCCTCTAGCAACCGCACATTGATGTTTCTCTCTCTCTTTCTCTCTCCCTTCCCTCTCTAAAAATAAATAAATAAAATCTTTTTTAAAAATAATAATCATAATGTTTTTACATTGGTGGGGAAAAAAAATGTATGTAAGTTGACTTGGGGTCCTATACAACTAATTCTGTAAGGGAAAAGTTCTGCAAAGCACATACTCTAAAAGGAAGAGGACTTGAACTCTTAGGTACTGTGTGTCTGTTGGTTTGGCCCAACCCAGATGATCCCCAATATCAGATGTACAGGTAATCCAGGTCTTGACTTGGCCCCCATGTCACACAACTCAAGTCAAGCATATCAGGAACATCACAGTGTCATATTTATGAGTATGCTTCAACAAGTAGTGTAAGCTACAATATTCAACCAGAAGAGGTTCACCATCATACTTCCTTGATGAGATTGGCAATGAACAGGCCCTAGCCCGTGCCTATGATGGATTATTCATCATTCATTCTAACAAATCCCTGGGCCTGTGCTCCAGGCAGACCAAGTCTCGACAAGCCTGCGCTTACCTCACTCACCTCTCACTTTCTGTCTCTGTGACACAGGATAATATTAGTCACTTACACACATCAAGAGATGTTAATCAAGCAGCCTCCTCCTTTGCCTGGCACTGCAGGAATCAGAAATGCACAAGGCATGAATGATCCCTGCCATCAAAGAGCTTACCTATGCAACGGTAGCCAAGTCTTGGTGTCAGCAGTATACTGTAAGGGCACCCGAATTTCTGGTAGAAGCAGAGAACAGGAAGCAGATATTCTGGGCTGTTACACTGGACGCCACATGGAAGTTACATGGATCTAAGTTGTCCAACTTACCATTGTGTTCCCAGCGCCTAGCACAGTTTGTCCAACAAAGCGAGCACTCCATAGATATGAATTGATTGGATCAACATATTGTCTGAAGTGGGTAGGGATGATCAGGGGAGGGGTCCCAGGAGGAATGACGCTGGAGTTAGGATGTGAAGGATTGGGAGGTATTAGATGCTATAAGGCAGGGAGAATATAAGCAAAGTTACAAAAGCAGATTCTACATAGAGACAGTACAGAGATGGAGTCTTAAAAGGTTAACGACATTTCACTTCCTGGCTCACATGCTATTGAACAGCAGAAACTGCTTCAACACACGTGCATTTTGGCAGTGGAAACGAGATTCCAGAACTTGGAAGACATGTGTGACCTCTCTCTGGGACTGACTTCGAAAAACTTTCCTAATCAAGTGCTGAGGATTTGATGTGTCTCTAAAACCTCTAAATATGTAGAGAGAATCTTTAGCTGAGGCTACAAGATTTGTGTAGCTATCAGCTACTGAGCCTAAGAAGGGACAGTGAACTGGAGTTGTTATCCTGGTGCACATGTCGTTAAGGATGATCCCAGGGAGAGGCAAAGTTCAAAAAATTTCCAGAAACAGTCACCAGGGGTGGCCAGGACCATGTTTCCAACCATGTGCCTTTCTAGCCCTCTTCTTTCTTCTCCTTGGGTTTGGTGCTCTAGGTCAGAACATCTGTAACTGGTCTTTCTTCCTTGCTCACATCATAGGAATTGTCATGGAGTTTGGTGGCACAGAAAAGACAAATTAGGCATGAAAAGACTCCATGTAAGGTCCCTATGGCTCCTATCACCCACTGAGTAAGAACTAACATTCTTATTCTTTACATCAAAACTATTCACCAGAGTTCCTTTGTCTAGTTCATTCCTTTCTCCTTCACCAACCTCCCAGTCCCTGCACTTGTGTTCTTGCGTCGTGGAAAGGTAAACATCAGGCTGTCTTGGGAGGCAGCTGGGTGTGTGATGCATTGGCTCCAAGGCTGAAGACCTTGGTTCAAGACTGGATTCTGCCACAAAGGAGCTCTCTGACCCTCACCTGGTAGAATGAGAACAATAATACATAGCATGTCATCCTCACAAGATTCTGGAGAAGAATCTAGTGAGATTCATCATGTGACAGGTAAATGAAGGTGTAAGGAGTTGTCACTTTTGAGTCTTCTCTAAGCATGCGCCAGGCCCAAATTACCAAGTGTTTCTGTTCCATGGTACAAAGAGCTACCAAATTCCCAAGACTTTCCTAAAACCAGCGTCCAGAAAGAGTTGACAATGTCTTGTGAATATCACATTCTCTTAGAATTTGTTTCTGTAGCTCCCCACCTTTTATGCCAGGGTCTAAATTTACTCTTCCCCTTGTGACTAATACTCTGGAATTCTCAGTAAATGTCTGTTGAATTAATGTATGAATTACTCAGTGTTTATTAATCAGGATACTGCAGTAACAGCTAAATCCTGCAATCTCCGTGAGTTGCCCAGCAAAACTCTCTCACTCATGTAAAATCCGATGCGGATTGATGGGGCAATGGGACACCTCCAATGGCCCAGAGATCCAGGGTTCTTCTGTACTGTGAACCAAGACATGGTTTCCCAGGTGGCTGCAGGGAAGGAGGAGAAGAGAGAGAAAGCTCAAAGGTTGTAAGTGCCCTACAAATGGTGTGTGTCATTTCCACTCACAGCTAATGGCCAGAACTAAAAGCGTAAGCACAACCGAAACTGCAGAAGAAGTGACAGAACGTTGGGGAGCAGATGCTGAGTGTCAAAACATTTGCTGAGGACCCACTTCTTCTGTGTGGCCAAAAGAGTCCTTGCCTATTGCATCTCGGAGAGCGGGGTGGGCACAGAGCAAGCAGCAATACGTGAGACAGAAAAAGTCCTTGACTGTGTGGAGGGTACGTTGAGGTGAAAGAGTGAAAATATTTTGGCTGCACTCTGGTTTTTCAGGATTGCCTACTGTCTATTCCTCCACTTTGATTATTTATTCTTCTACCCCAACGATGACATTTTCCAAGGCGTTCAAGTTTTTGAAAGAATACGACAGGGGTCATTCCATAAACTCTGCAGTCCTCCCCAGGGAAGTGAGACTTGCTTCTTTTGTTTTAGCTCATGTCTGCTGGTCATGAGGTTCCAAAGCCCCTGTGGTTTCAGCTGGGAGGAGGGAAGAGGGAAGGAAGGCTTGGAGGCAGAGCCTTCCAGCTGGACTTGTTTGGATTGGCACGGTCTCTGTAAGCAGCCGTGACTCCCAAGCTGCTAGAAAATGTGCTTATCACCCTAGGGGGCTGAGCGGGAAGGGGAAGGTCCCAGCTGATAGAGCCTGAATGAGAGCTGATGGAAAAGGGACCTCGGCCTCACGGTGGGTAAGCAGGGGGAAGACATGGGGTCCAGCTTCAGGGTGTGCACAAGCTGTGAGGTTGCCTTCACCATCCGTGCCAGATGGAACGGAAGCCATTGCTCGTTTTCATCAAATGAATGGGAGAGAGATGCAGTTAGGGTTCCTTCTTTGCCAGTTTCTTGTGATAGTCTTTTCCTTCTATCACCACAGCTGAAAATAAATATTTTTTTTATTATCTGCCAAAATCCTGACGCTAATCTCTGGGCTGACGTCACCCAACATGACTTGCTCCTCTAATGCAGCCTAGCTTTTCTTGATTCTCTGCGCTGCCCTTGACACTTAACTAGATATTCTTAGCATCCATTTCCACCACCTCTAGCTCCAGTTTGCTTTATGTCACATGGGCCAGAAAGCCAAAAAGTACGTTCCCCAGTCTCTCCTCGCTGTTGTGTCTAGATGGAAGACAGGGCCCGCCAATGAAATGTACTCTTATGAGATGAGAAAGTGGAAGGGAAGAGGACCATTCCGATTCAGTGTTCTCGTTGGCTAAGACACACTCTCACCAAACGGGAGCTTCTGTGACCAGGGAAGCGAGTGTGGGCACCAGACTTGAGGCAGTGGGGCAGCTGGGATGGCAAAAGCGGTTTCCTGTAGCTTCCTGAGCTGGGGCCAGGAGCCGTGAGAGAAGCCTTAAAGCCTGGTGGTGCCCTCTGTGTTCAGTACCTGCCATCTTCCGTCTGTGTTCAGTACCTGGCATCTTCCCTATCATCTTGTAACTCCTGTCCCTACTTGAAATCCTATTCTGCATGAAATACCTGGAGTGGCTTCTATTTCCTTGCCTGTGCAGTGCTTCTGTTCACCATCTCTCATGTGTAATCATGGACTGCAGCCTGTCCAAAGTCGCTCACTCACTGAGAAGTAGTCGGCATGCATTCTCAGACCCATGCTCTAATCACTGCCCCGTGCCACCTCCTTCCTTGTCTTTCTTAAGGCCCAAATCAAGTTTCACCTCTATTCTTGCCTTGATTCTAAGCAGATGTCTGTCCCATACCTCTTCTTGTTGGCTCATCTTGCCTAATAATAATTAATATCCCCCTCCCAAATCTTAGCTCCACAAAAAGAAAAGAAGAGAAAAATTTAGCTCTTCTGGAAAAAGAAAGGCTTTCTAGTACTTCTGCCGCCACCCCTCAAGTGTGTTTTTAATATTTGTGGGATGGCATTATGCTCACTTGTCGAGCCTAAGAACACAGCACAGAAAGCCTGTGTCCTTCAGTTTAAGCTGATACTTTTCCCATCCTCATAACTCAGTGTCTATAGGACAATTACAAGCACTACTGGGAGACAGGGATGCACATTCTCGGGGAGGAAGAACCCCTATTTCCAAAAAAAAATGGAGGAGGAAGAGCAGACAGAAAGAAACTGTCTAGGAATGTGCCCACACGGGGGTCCTGGGTTTTCTTCCTCGCTGACTGAGCACACACTTCATAGCAGGCCTCAAAGGGACCCCCTCTCCCCACTTTCCACATCTGCAGCTGGGGCGGGGGAACCAGGTCCGGGGGCACAGATGCCGGCCGTGCACATCACTGGCAGTCCTCAAAGGGAAACTTCGAAGCAATTTTCAAACATTAAAGAAAACTTGACAGTCTGGAAGCTGCTGGAAAAAGCCAACGCAGACTTGATTTCTTTCTGATCTAAGGAGCGAACCTAAGGGATGGAAGAACTGTTGCTTGCGGGGAGAACGCCCAGGACATTAGAACTCAGTGGGGGAGCCTCTGGATTGGCAACAGGAAAAACTTCTCCAGGTGGTCAAATTAGGTCTTCTGCTTAAATTCCACCTTTTGACTTTCTCACCAGCTCTGTTGCAAAGTTTTGGTACTGGTATTGGCTGTTCGGTTCATGAGAATTAATGTGAGCCACAACAAAGAAGCTAACTTCAGATGGAAAAGGCCAGGAAGGTGAACAAAGTATAAAAGGGCGGGGTGGGGGGTGAGGGTGAGGAGGAGGGTGTCATGCACCAAGGAGGAGAGGAGGAAGAGTGGAGATCACAGGGAACTCAAGGAAGAAGAAAGCAGAGAGGAGGATATTTCTGCAATGGGAGTATCCTTGTCCCTAGCGCCATCAGGACCCGACCTGAAAACTCTTCTACTGTTCATTGCTTACATCACTCCTGTGGTTCTGACCAACCGACAAGTCCTTCAGGATCGTTTGTAGTTTTTCCCTGTGTAAACAGCGTGTCCTCAAATAACAATAACATGTTTTGTTCAACATCATTTTATTATGACATTGATGAGATTCTAGGAACTTCAACTTTTATTTGTATCAGTTAGCCTATGGTAACGTCGGTTTCATTCTGCGTTGTATCGCTTAAAGTCACAGAAAACATTGATGACTTTAAGTGAGGACTTACTGGATTTGGTCTTCCGGCTAGACTGCCGGCTCCTCCACTCAGTTCTCCAGGAATTTCTGTGCGGCCTTTGGACCACCAGCATCTCCCGGGAGCTTGTTAAAAATGCAGGATCTCAGGCCTCACTGTAGCCGGGCTGAATCAGAATCTGCATTTTAACAAGACCACCGTATGATTCGAGTGCACATTGGAGACCGAGAGGCAGTGCCCGACAACTCCAGAACTGAGTAAGGAAGGAGGACAGTGAGGGAGGGAGGGAGGAGGCCGGTATAAAGCAGTATGTACTTGCCATAGGCTCTGATGCTGGGAAAACCAGTGGGCGGTAAGCAGTGGATGAACTGGCCGTGGGCTCCCCCTAACTAGGAAACGCCGGTTCCTCCCTAAGCCAGCAGGTCTCCAAGTTGAGTGCGCATCAGAATCAGTGGAGAGCTTGTTAACGTGCAGACTGCTGGACCTGCCCCCTTCCGGAGTTTCCGCTTCGGTTGGCCTGGGGTGGGCCTGAACCTGCCTGTCTGCTCAGGGCCCAGGTGATGCTGGTGGTGCTGACCCAGGCACAACGCCTGAGAACAGCCGCCCTACGCAATACCGACGTTGAGATTACAGACTCGCCCTTCTGTAAACTGTTTGGGATCGTTATGGTCTCAAATCCCCCACTGGATTGGCCACTGGAGACCAGACCGTTCCCAGAAAGAGGCCCTCGTGGGAAAGCCCTGATGCATTTCCACCAGCTGTGTGGGGCTGAGAACCGATGAGGAGGGAAGCTAGCCTGGTCCTGCTTTCCCAGCCCTGGGATCCAGCAAGCCCAGAGACAATGGGTTGGTAAAGAAAATTACACAGATGCGACCCAGAAACTGCTGTTTCATCGGGGAAGGCTTTGCCTTTTCATTATAAGAGAAAGCTAGCATTTCCCAGCCTTCCTTCCACCAAGAGTAGGCAACCATAAAACCAAAGTCAATTTCTTACAATTTAGTAACCTCAGTACCAACCAATTATATTCTGGGACATGAGAAACAGCTGTTGTAACATTAGAGCTCGAACAGTTTCATCTCAGCTATTTAAAGGGATAAAAGAGCCAATATTTTCATTCCCTTGTGATATTATCAAGACATGATAAACAACCAAGACTATAGTATTAATTACATTAATTTGGAGAGGAGAGAGACCACTTTAATTGCTCCAAGCTGGAGTATAATTTTTTATGGGCAGACAATCATTCCATAAATTCACATTAGAAAGAGTACTTTGTCTTTTTCTATCAGCAGCAAAAGTTCTAGATGCAAAAAAAGAACCCCCACAGTAACTATCCCCCCTCTTTATTTAATCTATTGGGGTGACATTAGCTAATAAAATTATATAGGTTTCAGGTGTACGATTCCATAACACATCATCTGTACACTGTATCATGTGTCCACCCCCCCAAGTCAAGTCTCCCTCCACCACCAGTTATCCCCACTTTAACCTCTCATGCGGCCCTCCACCCTCCTTTCCCTTGGAAAATCACCATACTGTTGTCTCTCTATGAGTTTGTTCGGATTTCTAAAAGATTTTATTTATTTATTTTTAGAGAGGGAAGGGAGGGAGAAAGAGAGAGAGAGAGAAACATCAATGTGCAGTTGCTGGGGGCCGGGGCCTACAACCCAGGCATGTGCCCTGACTGGGAATTGAACCTACAATGCTTTGGTTGGCAGCCCGCGCTCAATCCACTGAGCTACACCAGCCAAGGGGATTGATTTTTTTTTTTTTTTGCTAAATCCCTTCACCCTTTCCACCCAGCCCAGAAACCCCCTCCCCTCTGACAACTAGCAGTCTGTTCTCTATCTATGACTCTGTTTCTATTTTGTTAATTTATTCTGTTCATTAAATTCCACATATAGTTATGATCATATGGTCTTTGTCCTTTTCTGGCTGGCTTATTTCACTTAGCATAATACTCTCCAGGTCCATCCATGCTGTCACAAAAGGTAAGATTTCCTTCTTTTTTATGGTCAAGTCGTATTCCATCATGTATTTGTACCACGGGTTTTGTATCGGTGTATCACTAAAGGGCACTTGGGCTGCTTCCCAATCTTGGCTATTGTAAATAACACTGCAATAAATATAGGGATGCATATATTCTTTTGAATTAGTGGTTCAGGTTTCTTTGGATAATGTCCCAGAAGTGGAATTACTGGGTTGTAAGTCAGTTCCATTTTTCACTTTTTGAGGCTGCACCAGTCTGCATTCCCACCCACAGTGCCTTAGGGTTCCCTTTTCTCTACACACTCAACAGCACTTGTTGTTTGTTGACATATTGATGCTATCTCATTGTGGTTTTAATTTGCATTTCTCTGAAGGTTAGTGACATTGAGAATCTTTTCATGTATCTATTGGCTGTCTGTGTATGTTTTCTTTGGAAAAGTATCTATCAGGCCCTTTGTCCATTTTTTAATTGGATTGTTTTTTTTATTTTTTGGTGTTCAGCTTTAAAAGTTCTTTATAAATTTTGTATATTAACCCCTTATCAAGTGCATCTTTGGCAAATATGTTCTCCCATTCAGTGGTTGTCTTTTCATTTTGTTGATGATTTTCTTTGCTGTGCAAAATCTTTTTTTTGTTTGTTTGATACCAATGGCGTATTTCACAGAACTAGAAGAAATATTCCAAAAATGTATATGGAACTACAAAAGACCCTGACTAGCCACAGCAATGTTGAGAAAGAAGAACAAAGCTGGAGGAATTATGCTACCTGATACCAAACTATACTGCAAAGCCATAGCAACCCAAACAGCATGGTGTTGGCATGAAAACAGATATATAAATTAATGGAATAGAATAGAGAGCCCAAAATTAAACCCAGGCCTTTATAGTTAATTAATGTTTTTTTAAATATAATCTCTTTTTGAATTTTGCTCTGAAACACTGTGTTTTTTTTTAAGATTTTACTTTTTTATTTTTAGACAGAGGGGAAGAGAGTGAGAAAGAGAGGGAGAGAAACATCAATGTGTGGTTGCTTCTCATGTGGCCCCCACCGGGGACCTGGCCTGCAACCCAGGCATGTGTCCTGACTGGGAATCTAACCAGCAACCCCTTGGTTCGCAGGCCAGTGCTTAATCCACTGAGCCACACCAGCTAGGGCTATAGTTAATTAATATTTGACAAAGGAAGCAAACACATACAATGGGGTAAAGATAGTCTCTTCAATAAATGGTGTTGGAAAAATTGGACTGATACGCGCAAAAAAAAAAAAAGAAACTATACTACCTTCCTATACCACACACAAGAATAAGCTCAAAATAGATTAAAGACTTAAATGTAAGACTCGAAACCTTAAAAATCCTAGAACAAAAAATAGGCAGTAAAATCTCAGACATTGCTCATAGCAATATTTTTTTTCTGATATATTGCCTTGGACGAGGGAAACAAAAATAAATAAATAAACAACTACCCCCTTATATGGTGAATTTCAACAGGAAAAGAAACCCTCACAATTGCCATACATCCTCTATGGAACCCTGACCCGCTGAGTTCTTTGAGAGAAAGAAACACGGGGAAGGTATTTGTCTTGAAACAATTCATAACCTCAAACAGGAAGCAAAACTGACAGCTACATTTAAATGCTTTCTCATGTATAGAATGGGCACAGAGTGTGGCACCTCCCTCTCGGGGTTAAAAAAAAAGATGAATGATGGACATCCACGTACTTTGTAAGCTGTAACGCCCCGGGAAAGCAGAAGAGAAGAAACTCTCATTTATGGAGCGAGTTCTACATAAGGCACTGAGCTGGTGCTTGACTTACACGATCATAATTTAATACTCATAAGAAATGTCAGAGAAATAAAAACATAAAAAGGAGAGAATATAACACATAGGTAATGAACATGCCAGTTTCGTCAGTGTGGGACGTATTTAGATAAGCCGTATGGCTCAGATTAATTAATGGGATATATACCATGCCCCATAAGTAACCTCTCTCACCCCCAGAGCACACAATAAATACTTGTTGACTAATAAGGTGGTCACATTCTGAAATCATCTAAACCGATACTATAGTTTTATTAATGAAAAAAAATACACCTAAGTAAATCTATCTACTAAGGCTCCTAGGATGAAAGACTCCGTTTGGCCCTGAGCAGTGTGGCTCAGTTGGTCGAGTGTTGTGGGCAAAGGGGACGGTCTCAGCTCCCCGCAGGGCACGCGCCTGGGTTGTGGGCCCCTCGGGGGTTGGGGCGCGTGCAAACAGCAGCCAGTCAGAGTTTCTCTCCCTCATCCACTTTTCTCTCCCTCTCTTTCTCCCTCCTTTTCCCTCTCTCTAAAAATAAATACAATCTTTAATAACAATATAAACACCCAGCTAAAAAATGTCCTTTGGCCCCAATGGTTGTGGTGGAAGGTGGGGATGTAGGGTGGTTCCGGGAAGTAGCTCCTAAGAGCTGCTGAGTGTAGCAGTGTCGCTGTGGCTTTGGGCTCGCGTTTGGACTGGGGGCCCAGGGCGCTCCGTCCAGGTTCCTCCAAGTGCCTGTTCTAGAAACTCCCTCTGAGCCTTGCAGACAGTGCCGCAGTTTGCCTGGCACCCCTCCAGCGGCCTCCTGCGAGCCCTTGTGAGGAGTGGGTCCCCGCCCCGCACGCTCTGAATGCTCCGCAGCAGGTCAACGCTCGACTGGCAATGCTCAATGCCCGCACCAAGGAAGAAGGGGTTGTAAGAAATCAAAAGAACCCTTCAGGGTGGCGCACTGCTCCACGGCTGGAATCAGAGGCACTGCGGTGAAGGGGAGCACTCCCCAGAGTGCGGAAGCCTGGATATTGTGAAGTTCCGACCCACAGCATTTTTTTTATTGTTGACGCTATTACAGATGCCCTCCAACCCCCCCCCACCCTCCTCCACCTGCCCCCGCCCCCCCTGCCAACCACACTGTTGTCTGTGTCCTTGGGCTGTGCACGTATGTTCTTTGGCTCATCTTTTCCAGTCCCCACCCTGGAGACTTCTTTTTGGGTAGAAATACTCTCCTAACTTAAATGTCCAATAGCAGGTAGCTTGAGCGAATGTGGAACAGCTTTATGAACACACAAAATCACGCAGTAAAACTGTATGTGTCAGTCTAGTCCAACGTGTGAAATAACTTGTAGGACCTTCAGTTTCAAGGCATTAGCGTTCGCAGTGATCTCACTTTTATTTAAAAATGTATAAATATGAGTAGAAAATAGTGGAAGTGTATATATATATATATATATATATATATACCTTAACATTTGTTATCACTTGGTAATGGAATTACAGGTCATTTTTATCATCTCTTTATCTGCAGTTTCTCAGCATTCTATAGTAATGTAACTTGTAAAAATAAATTTTTTTCTGAACAAATATGATTTTTGTTTTCCTCAGGACAATAACAAATAATCTATTTATTGGAAGCTGACCACTGTGCCCAGTGCTTTGCCTTTGTTAGATCATTTTTTCCTCACAAGGGCACCACAAGGTCGTTTGTAGAGGGAGAAGTTACTACCTTAGCAAAGCCAACAAATTAACAGTAATCGTAGAGTGTCATGTCTTCCTACTACCCTCAGTCATCAGGAAATTCGGGCTTCTAGACCTCCACCTATGGCCTTCTTTGGGGAAATGGGCGACACAGTCAGAGGAGGAGGATGCGGGGGGAGGGCCCTGGTAGACGGGAGTGCCCAGGAGAAGAACTCCAGAGGTGGACTCAGGTGCACACGGCTGCCTGTTCCAGAGCTCCTTCAGCAAAAAGGTTTTGCCTAAGGAAGGCAAGCAGAAGCTGTATAAACACTAAAACTGCTTTCAAAGAAACACCCTTGTGTGAAAGAGGGGTGAAATAGGGCACCCTAAACAAGCCAGACCCTCTGACACCTGAAAAGCAGTTAGACCCCTGGCTAGTAGATCTTCCAAGAGTCCTCAGGCACGTCCATACTGCGGTGACCCACCCTGTCCTCATCACAATGCCCTTTACTCCTGCTTGCTGACGGCCCAGAGAGATGATGGTGTGAGCAGCATCCACATTGGTTTCGGGTTTGCTCCCAAAAAGTTTTTAAAAGCTTAAGTTTCAAAAACCCAGAAACACTGCCGAAGAAACTGTGTGACCTCTCCAACATCCCACCCTTTTTCCTTGCTAACACAACCCAAGTTTTGTTCGTGGTGAGCAGGAACCCGCAAGGGAACGCAGGCACGGCTCCAAGGAGCTGGGCTTGGTCTGAGCCACTGCAACGGTGGGTTTCCCCGGGTCAGCCTGACGGGGCCATGGAGTGCCCACGCATTGGGTCACACTACAGCAAGTCTCCAAGGGGGATTCCGAATAAGATTAGTATCTGAGTCAGTAGCTTTAGTAAAGCACATTGCCTTCCCCAGGGTGGATGACTTCATTCACTCTGCTGAAGGCCGGAAGAGAGCAAAAATGCAGCGTTAGAGAAAACTCTCTCTCTGCCTGCCTGTGACCTGGAACATCGGTCTTCTGCCTTCAGGTCCAGACTGGAACTTGTGCGCTTGGCTCTCCTGGGTCTCTAGGTTACTGAGTGCGGGTTCTGAGGCTTGTCAACCTTCATGATCATCTGAGGCAATTCCTTACAATACATCTCCCATTATAAATCTTCTCTTGGTTCTGGTTCTCTGAGGGCCCAGGCTAGTACAGCCAATCATAGCCGCCGGTCTTTGCTTTCTCGTTTGCTGATGATGGGTGTGACTGTGACCCACTTCTGATGTGCCACGGAAGAGAGGCGCTGGTGGGGGGAGGGGTGTTCCCCTGGGACACTCTTTGTCTTTAACAAGAAAAAGAGAGACAGCATCCAAGGCCACCGTGCCTTCCCTTTCTCCCTGCTTGTGCCTGGGGCTTTGTGAAGAGACGCCCGGAGCTGGGGTAGACATGCCGTAGCATCACAGCAGACATCACGGACACACGAGAGATGGCAAGGTGGGAAGCTGGAGAACTCTGGATTCTGGCCAGCGTCGCTGACCTGCTTCACCACCCAATGCCGATCTCCGGACCACCTGTTGAGTGAGAAACTAATGATCAGACTTCGATTAAACCCCTCAGAGTTGGCATGCTAGGACTTGCATCAGAAACTAGCCAGGGAACGAAAAAGTATATCTCTCCACTATTATTATATTTTGTTCATCTGTTTTTAAAGATTTGCTCTTTATAATCATTTCAGCCACAAAATTGAAACTTTTTTAAAAATATATTTTTTGTTGTTGTTCGCCTGTGGGACACTGAAGAGTAGTCCCTGCAGGAAGACAAGCGATACCCAGGAAGGCAGGTCCCCTCTGGCATCAAGTCACGCTCACGTTGTGGTCGGTCAGTGCACTCACGCTTACTTGTGTTCGGAAGAGTGGGTGGGAGAAGGCGCCCTGTTTTCTGTTGTCAGCTGATTAATTTTTAGTGCTGAATCGCTCTTAGACTTCAGCTATTGGTAAAACCCATCATTCTGTCTTCTAAAGGATAAAACTGGTTTTCTTTGGCAGGATAGTTTTATGGTCCATTTTATCTTTTCTTGTCTCCAACAAGAGAAACCTTTATGTTGAAAAGTCTAAACTGGGGAACGGTTTGTGGGTGTCGTGTCCATGAAGCCCACAGACATAGCACAGACTGCCTGGGGCCCTGGCCCTGCCCTCTCAGGAGACCTGGGCAGGCCCAGAGGATGGCTGGGATGCAGAACTTGACAATGGCTGCTTGGCCATGGGGCCACTTCATTACCGGAGGGGCACTCATTCTGGGACAGTTAATGACCTCTCATTAGAGCCAAAGAAACTGAATCCTTGAAAATGAGCCCCAGCCAGTAGTCAGCCTATTGAGAATACAGTCAGAGGGCTTGTGGACATAACGTAGCCATTCTAACCGTGTGCCTCCTTTCACGGAGGATAAGCAGCACCAGGAAATGCGTGTAAATTGACATATTGTCAAGGAAATCCCATTTTCCTATTGGCCTGTATCGCATCAGAGTTGATTAATCAGGCTGATTAAATTTTAGGTAGTATTTGTTTCTAATACTTTAACTTAAACATTTCTTTTCCCCAAAACATCTCAGTGAATTTACATTATGTTATATTACATTAGGAATCAACACGCTCCTTCATTCATTCATTCCGCAGTGTGTCATGCACTGGGCTAGGTGTCCTGAGCTAGGTATCCGGAACACAGGGGTGAAAACTAGATCATCCTTGTCCTTACAAAGTTAATGGTCCTTCTGAGACGTCTGTGTGTAAAGCAACAGTTGAAATAAGACGGGAGTAGCATTACTACAAGAGTATGGACAAGGCACAGGGAATGAGTCCCACCAGGTGAAATGGTCCGTGTCACCTGGCGACAATAAAGGAAGCCTTTCATTCCACGCAGGTTTCTTCTACAGCATTTAATAAACATTTTGGAAAGGGAACCATTTTTGGTCAAATTTCAATCAACCACTTTGTCTTAAAGCACGACCTGGCTTGGACAACATATCCACTCTATTGTTTTCATTAGCTTTTCTTGAGAATATGGGTTTATGTATTTCACAACTCACTCAGAAATTCATTGCACTCCCTTATGTGCAGGGGAAATCGGAAGATTCTGGTTCCCAGTGTGAGTAAATCAAAGAAGAGGTTAGGGCAGGCTTGAAGGGGAGAGAGGAAGGGAACAGCTGTGGGGCCGGGTCAGTACCATGCCGGTGACCAAGAGGATGTTTGGGAGCCTCATGGGTTTGACAATCAGTCTCCCACCTTCCATTAAGAGGCCAAGAGGCACATGCCACTTTCTTTTCAATGAAGGGGAGGATCTCAGATCTCCGTGCTCCATGCAAACCAGTAACTGAGCTTTCTAATAGAAACATCCCAATTCACACAATATTCATGATCTAATTTAAGGCCCTACTTCTGTGTACACTCCCTTGCTACATATCATTTTTATGGTTTTCTAAAAAGTCACTTATGGTCAAGGCAGAAAGCACTAACACCTTGATCACTTGCTGCGTTTTATATATATTTTTAAAGATTTTATTTATTTATTTATTTTAGGGAGAGAGGGGAAGGGAGGGTGAAAGAGAAGGAGAAACATTGATGTGAGAGAGAAACATGGATGTTGCCTCCCACGCCCCAGCCGGGGGACCTGGCCCACAACCCAGGCATGTGTCCAGACCAGGAATCCAACCGGTGACCTTTCAGTCTGTGGAACAATGCCCAACCCACTGAGCCACAGGGATCAAAGATAACCCAGCATTTCAGGAAGACTTCTTCCCTGACAATTCCAAGCATGTTACCCCAAGTGGCACCCCACGAAAGGCTGGTGTGGAAACTCAAGCCTGGAAGACTGAGAAATGCAGAGACCAAAGCGGTGTGTCTAGTGGGAGTGGCAGTATGCCCCAGAAGCTGTCAGAATGTGACAGGAGGGCATTTATTTTAAGGGTGAGGGGAGAAAAAATAAATTAGGCTGCAATTGAATGCAGTCAGGGGCAGTTGAGAGGTGCTCTCGGCTTGTGTGAGAAAAATTTTTTAAACAAGACCCAAGTGGAGAACAAGGAGATACAATTTTTCTTAACACACCGATGTACAATAAGAACATATATTTAGTAACACTCGCCTCCCTGCGCCCTGAGCAGCTGTTCGGCTCAAGCACACACTCCTCCTCCCAGGCTGGGGAGGGAGCTGTGCTGCACGAAGTGTCTGGAGTTGCCAGCAGTGGGGGGTGGGGGGCCGCATTCCGGAGCCGCCCCGCCCCTGCAGGCAGTGAGGGGTCAAACACAGCCAGGGGTTAGGAAGCAAAGGCAGGGAAGTTGCTCCAAGAAAAGAGCAACTGGAGAGTCCTGTTTAATTTAAGCAGGAAGCACAGATCTGCTTTAATTTGGCAGTCATTCTCCAGTCGGGTTCTTAAAGGCCCCAGAGGAGTTCAAGTTCAGTCTTCTTACTATACCTTCTTAAATGCAGGGAGCCAGGAAGAGAATCTCTTAAAATTATCCCTCTTCGCTCTGTGCGACTGTGACTTACTCAGCAAGGTTTTTGACTGTCAGGGAAATGCTTTCTGTCCCCTGGAGCAGAGGCTTATGGGGAAGTGGGAGGCAGGATGGATCCACTTCAGGGCAGGCCATTGTTTTTTAAGGCGTGACGAGGTGGACACCTGGTTTCCTAGGCTCATAATCGCCTTCCTGACATTTTTTTTATAGGAGCCTTGGGGGTACAGGTGGCAGTGAGGACTGGCCAGGGGGGAGAAAGGCCATATGTAAATGTAATATTTGATCCAGTGAAGGACAGGTGTTCATAGGTCCCCAGATTTCCTCTTTTTTCTTTCTTCCTCCCTCCCTCCCTCCCCCTTCCTCCCCCTCCTCCCTCTTTTCCTTCTTCCTCCTTTCCCTTACTTCTTCCCTCTCTTCTTTCTTTCTTCCCTCCCCTCTTCCCTTCCCTCCCTCCCCCTCCTCCTCCACACCCCTCATCTCCCTCTCCTCCCTCCCTCCCTGTTTTTAGTGCGGTGCATCCGTGCAACTCAAAGCACCTCTCCTGGTAGCAGCGCCAGCATAAGACAGCTTAGTCAAAATGCAAAGTCTTCAGCCCTACTGCACAGTACTTGGTAGGCAATCTCTGTGACCAGGCAAAAGTGATGGGGAGTCACTTCCTAGACTCGGTTATAAAAAGTCTCAGCTATGGTCTCGGAGCACTCACTCACTTACTATGAGGGAAGCCAGCTGCCATGTGGTGAACAGCCTTTAGGAAGGTCCACGTGGCATGAAACCAATGCCTCACTCAGGTCAGCAGGCGGCAAAGACCAGGGGTTGGCCAACAGCTGCACGAGTGAGCATGGGTGCGACCTTCCCCAGTCAGGCCTCAAAATAACAGCAGCCCCCCTCCCACCCCACATCTTGATTGGAGCCTTGTGAGAGACTGAACCGGAGAACCCTCCAAAGCCGTGCCCACATTCCTGACTCACAGAAACTGGGAGAGGGTAGATATGTTTGTTGTTTTGAGCTTCTAACTTTGGGTTCACTTGTTACACAGCAATAGATAAGTAATACCATGATAAAACCAGAAACTTGAAGAGCAAACCTAGAATGTGTCTTTAACATGTTCTCCAGGTGATTTTCATGCACAGTAGTTTGAGAAGCACTGTTGTAGCTAAGTGAAGAACAGGGGCTTTGGAGCCGGATGGCCTGGGTTCAAATCTTAGCTCTTTCACTTCCCAGCTTCAAGAGCTTGAGTGGGACACTTAACCTCTCTGTGCCTTCATTTCTTCTGTAAAATGTCACTAACAATAATACATACCTTTAGGTAACATAAAGAGGATTAGTCGACTTACTATATTTAAAGCACTTTGCATGTTGCCTGACAACAGCCAATAAAAAAATTAAGTGATCATTCATTCATTCTTTCAACAAGCACGTATAAGGCACCGACTAAGGGCCAGACGTTGTGCTAGATGCTGCTGCTACAAAGAGTAACAAGACACAGTCTGCTTCCCCGGGACTATTTCCTATAAGGTCGATTGGCACTAAAAGGATAAACACGATCGTGGGTTACAATGCTGGCACAGGCTTCAGAGCTCAGATGCCCATTCTACCGTGGATGAAGGCATTAGGAGATGCTTAATAAGTGGGGTAATTGGAAGGTTGGAAAAGCGTAGAGAATACGGGCATAATTCCTTCAACACCTTACCTCAGTTCTTCTGAGTCTCCGTGGCTTCCTTTTTGTACGGAAAACTGCACACCTGTCCTCACTCACGGCCTCTTCACGCCAGAGCTGCTCGAACGCAGGACCTGGGCTCTTACCCACCAGGCTTCAGCCCCTTCGGCCTGGTTTCTGCTCCTGGGTCACGCAGCCTCGTTTAGCCGACCTTCAGGCGCTACGTCTCTCTGAAAGCTTCTCCCTCTCCCCTCCTCTCCCAGCAAGGGAGGGTCCTTCTTACCCTTGAAGCCTTTGCTTCGGTGCTTTCTCGGGGAAGTCTCCCTAATCACGCTATTTAAATAAGGCCTCCATTTTGGTGCACTATTTATTCCGAAGCAGTGCTAGAATCTGGATCTCAATTTGTTTATGTGCCTGTTCATCATGCCTCCCTGAGCAGACTTGTCACGTCTGAGGGCTGACACTCGGTCTGCCTTATGCACACGGAGCATGCCCACTGCCCAGTTTTACTCCCTGGGACAGAGTGGGCGTTTAATAAATACTGGTGATGGAATGGATAAATGAATGAAGGAACATGTCCTTCCACAGCCTCTGTGACAACTCAGCGTGATTTGCTGACATGTCAATCTTTATCACGAAGGACATTAATTCAAATTCTGGAAGATAGAACTGCTGATAAACAGAATGTGAAACCAGATCACTTTAACTAAGGGGCTGCTGGAGAAGTGGGAAGGAATGGGAGAGAGTGGGAAGCCATCACGCTAGTTCACATTTACGAAGTACCTCCTCCTCCGACGGGCCGGGCACTTCATTAGATGTTTTATATGCACCTGAAGTTGTTATTATCATGATGGGGAGCACATGGGGAAACTGAGGCTCAGAGCCCTTCATTAACGTGCGTGACAAACATCACAGGCTGCCTCGTACGGAACCAGGACTGCACCCAGCTGTCACACTCCGGAGCGCCTCTGTTTAACCACTCTACTCTCCTGCCTCCAGTGGAAGGAAGCCCATTGAGTACATATTCTGCATGGATAGAAGCATACAGAGCTGAACAGCTGTATAACATTAGATCCGATGGGGAAATACAGGAACACTTTCTCAGGAGACCACAACCTCGGATGTGGGAACTGGACAAGTGGTAGCTCATTCCCGGGACCCCTCCCCCTCCCCCTCCCCCCAGGGGCTTCCTGTCATTAGGAAGAAAGTTGCTCAGGGCTGCAGTACAGTGCCCCATCACCTCCAAGTGCTCTCAACCCTCAAACACAGGTTTGGTGATCTCTTCCCAAACCCCAAGGGGTTAGCATTCTCCTTGTCAAGGCGGCTTGTAATTTACAGCAATTGGCAGTTCCTGTTGCAAGGAATTCCAAGATCAGAGGGGCCAAGGAAGGTGACAGGTCAGATCTGAGCTTAGTGGGAGAAGTTATGGGGTGGGGGTGGGGTGGGGCTAGAGTTTTACAAAGCAGTGGGGCCGGCCTGCGCTGTGCCTAGAGCAACCTTTGGCTGCGGATTCCCATGGACAACAAGTCTCCGCAAGCTTAAACGAAGAAGAGAGGAACCAGGCGTACCCAGTCTTAAAACAGGACAAAAGTCTGCATTTTCCCCTCGTGATGAGGAATTATTGGGCCAGCAGTGAGGGTGAGCTACTCCCCGGTAAGGGAGAGCAGTTAGGGAAATTGAGAATTATGCTCTTGTGGGCAATTTTTTTCTCAAGGCTTACTTACTTGAAGCCAGAATGTATATTTTTAGTCCGCTTTGTGACTTTTCAATATTCAGATTTTCGGAGAGACAAAGCCTCTGCTGAAATTTACATAAAACTCTGCTGAAATAAATTTAAATATTAGCCTCCTTCACAGCTTTTCCCTCCGAGTCCCTGAGCTGTCCGTGCTTCTGCAGCGGGACTGCGGGTCTCTGCGACATCGAGGACACAAGTGCCGGAAGAGACAGAAGCTCAGGCACAACTGCTGGGAGGGTGATACACTAGGGTGGACCTAGAGTCGTATGTAGTTTATAATTTGAGGAATGGCTTTGTTTGTTTCCATTGCAAGTTCTCAGAATGATGGCTTATGTGGGCCAAAGGAGAGTCCCCAGCCCCGCAGACTCCTATAGATGATGTGTGCAGCTTTACCCACGTAGAAAGGCTACAAGCTCCCTGAACCTGACCCGGAGACTTCCCCTTAAAACCTCAAGAGTCCACGATTCTGAGAAACAGAAGAAATTTGACCCCAGGAATAACCTTGGAGCAGTCAGGGACCATTTGGATAACTAGCTCCATAGTCCGTCTCATTATCGCGCTAATAACAAGTTACCCCATATCTGATTCACGGATCACCAACTCTAAATGATTTTGACATTCATAAAATACCCTTGAATCACTAAAATAGGACTTTATGTGATTTAACGTTCCTCGAGTGAGTTGGAGTGAGTTCTGCGGGGTCTCTGACTGTCACTGTGAGAGACAATAGTTATTGTAACAGGGCAGTGCCACGGAAGTGCCAGGTAATAGAACCTGTCCCGCTGATAGAATATAAGACAAACTCGATTCTGCTGGGTATCAGAAGCTAAAAAAAAAAAAAAAAACCCCAGAAAGGTCGAGGGAGCATGGACACACCGTTCCAGGATAAACAGGGTTGCTGTGGGAAACGGGGACTCGCCTTGTGGGTGACTGCCCGGTCTCCTCACCTTCAACACCTGAGGTTTTCATTTCCCATTTTCTCTCCATTGCTCCTCTAGGAGTGGGTCTACACATGCTAAGTAATGGGGACGCACTCACATTGAACAAACCTAACCACTTCTTCCTCTATAAAATTATACCACGGAGCCAGCTTTATTGTTATTATTTCCTTCCGCGTCTGCCTCTGTTCCTGAAGTCCGAGGCACCGGAGGGCAGGGCCGTGTGGCACACGCATCGCTCAGTGAACCCCTTTGAGGAAGCAGGAGCTACCTGGACAGGCAGGGAAGGCAGATCCTCTGTGTCTTCCACCAGGGGTCAGTAAAACTTTTACGAGACTCCTAGGATGGCATGCAGAGTGGACGAAGGGCCACTTGTTTGTCACCATAGGTCCTTTAGAAGACATCAGCAAGGGGTGTCATAGCAGCCAGCCCAAAGCTGATGAACACATACAAAAGGCATGGCTATAGCAATATCTATATCTATATCTATATACTATGTACTATATCTATATCATCTATATCTATGAGACTGGGATGATATCAAGCATTAAAGGAAACATCATAAGGACAACGTCAAAGTATCAGAGTGAAGATCATAGAATTTTCAACTTCAACGTGTAATTTTGACAAACACTGAGACAAGCTATCTGGCCTAATTAGCGATCACAGACTAATTGTCCAGTAACTAGGGCTTATTGGCTTGACTCTGATGGTCACAGCTTCTAGAAGCAAGAAAGTAAGTCCTGAAGTTTCCCTTCTCTTCCTAGCTTCCAATAGTTGTTTTTGTAAGGAATAAAGACTTTAAAAAGTGCCTACGAGATATGTAAATTTGACTCTTTGCTTCCACTTCTGCCCTACTATCAGCTAGAGGGAGCTGTAAAAAAGCGAAACAAAACGAAACCTTATCACCCCGCTGCTTAGAATCCTCCAAAGCCTATCCACTCAGGGAAACCAAGCCCCACCACTCGCCTGGGCCGGCAGGGCCAGGGTGTGTTCAAGTTCCTGGAGCTTCTCTGACCTCATCTGCTCCTCCTCCCTGCTCTCAATGCACTCCAGAAACACTGAGCTTTTGGTGATGCCCCAGCTCCGTGGTTCTCAAAGTGTGGTCCCTGGGTCTGCAGATAAGCATCCTGTGAAGGGAGACATGCCTATCCTTGGGTCACATGCAGAATTATGCACCAGAAACACTGGGGGAGGCCCCCAGCAGTCTGCGTTGAACCAAGCCATCTCCCGATCTGATGCCTGCCAGTTTGAAAACCACTGTGCTCATTCCTCAAGCTCACCTTTGTAGCTGCCAGCCCCTTGGCCTGGTTAACTATACCCAGAGCTCTTCTTCCCTCACCAGTCAGATGTCAGCCGAAATTTTAGCTCCTCACAGAGACTTTGCCCGACCACCTACTTAAAATGGCCTCCCTGAGCCCCCTCATCCCAGTCTGTGCCACTATCTCTTTAATTTCCCCATAAAACTACCTGAGATAACTCGCTTATTTGTTCATTTATTACTTCCCCCACGATAATGAGAGCAGACATCGTATCTATTTTCAAACCATGGATCCCGGGTGCCTAGAGTTGTGCCTTGCATATACTATGTTCTTAATCTTCTTAATGTCTATGAGATCTTTTGATCAGCCTGCCTTGTGGAAGAGACAGAAATTAGATTCTCTAAAGAAGCTGCGGTGTTGTGGCAAAGCCCTGGTGTGGAGTCAAAAGATGAGGGTCAAGTTCTAAATTTTCCACTTGAAAATCAGCTGACTTTGGGTAAGTCATTTAACTAGATTAGTGGGTCGGAAACAGGGCTGATTTTGTCTCCTAGGCTCACTTAATGTCTGGACACGTTTTGGGGTCCCAACTGGAGATGCAGGTGGGAATGGGGAGTGCTATGATCTCTAACAGGTAGAGAGGCTACCGATGTGGCTAAACGACCCACAGTGCACAGGACAGCCCCCTGCCAAGCAAAGTGCCCAAAGGGCCCAGGCTGAGAAAGCCTTGTTTTCTCATTTGTAAAATAGGGATAATATTCTCTTCCTCATTCACAGTGCTCTGATGACACTTAAGCAAATTTCTTCTCATTCTTCTCATGACAAAGACTGTGGACAAACACCCTCCATGTCTGGCACCATGCCTTATACAGAGTACCTGCTCAATAAATATTTTTTCAATGAATGAATGGATGGATGGATGGTCAGGAGCCCCTTCCCAGGGTTGAGTTTCTGTTTCCCTGTTTGAGACATGGGATAAAAATAGTACGTGTGTCCTAGGCACCTTGTGAGGGTCACAGAGACAAAGCGTATAAAGCACCCAGCTCAGGGTTTGACACATCCATGGAAAGTCACCCTCAATTCACCCTTGGTGGCTCCCTGGCCTGGCTGCCCTGCACAGGTCCGAAAGAGGCACTCACTTCCGCTCCAGCTTTCCCCCATTCTCTGTGGAGTTTCCTCTTCCTCCCTCCCAAGCTCCTCTCCTCCTCTGTTCCCTTGGTCACTCAGGGCATCCTTGACTGTTTCCACTGTATCACCAAGACCCACCCATCCTGCATTTTTTTCCAAAGAAACCCTCAAGGCCGGACATTTCAGAAGCAGCCTCCTCCAGGTCTCCTTGAGTTCCCGGCAGAGAAGAAACTGGAAACCAGGCTTCTGTTTCCCGTTTGGGGCTCTCTCCACCCTCCGCGGTGTCCCAACTTTCCTTGGCCTCCTTGTCTTTTCCCACCTTCTACAACCAATCAGCGTACACCCAGGAGAGTTTCCAGGCACCAGGAATGCTTCCCATTAGAGACCCTATCACACATCACCGAAACACTAAAATGTTTCATTTGATGCCCACAACCAATAAAATCTGGTGTGACTTTATGAAGATTGGATTGCCTCACCAGTCAACCTAAAGTTACATTTTAGAGCATTTAAACACTGATTAATTTCCATACTTTAGTTTGTTTCCACATTTTAGAATACATCCATTATTTTGTTTCCTATAGCAAATACAATTGTAGGCCCTTGAAAAGCATGCCTGCCTTTGGTGCTTTCTACATTGAAAATTTTCTTTGCTTTTTTGTCCATTGGTGGCTTTTCCTCCTTTCCTTTCCCTGTGTGCTGACCATAGTCAGTGATCATTCCAGAGTCTGTAAAGCACCTGGAAATGGCTGTGTGTTTGGTGGGTGATATTTCTAGTATGTAATGCCGTTGACTTGCAAACACGATCTCACGCGCTTGTGTCCGTATTTGTCCGACAGTGTGACAATCAGCTCGCACGTTTGCTATATGCACCGCGGGCAGCAAAGGGCTTTTACCTGTGTTTGCATTTGTTCCCATCGGGCTCTCACGGTGACCCAGGGCCAGCTGACCACAGTGTGTATTACATTACAGTCAGTCTTGATTTTACCAGTGAGAATCCAAAGTTTAAGAAGGTGAAGTGACTCATGCAGAGTTACAGAGTGAGTGACAGAGGCAAGATAAAAATCCACATCTTCTGGGGATCGTGTGCTCCATGCTGTGTTCAGGTCTTCGGTCAGCCCTGGGGAAGGATTACTCCTGGAAAAGGAAATTAAACAGGTCTTGAGCCACTGCGATAGTTTTAGCGTACGCTCTCTCTCTTTGTGATACAATAGACCTCTAGTCTTGAATTTTCCCTATTTGCCCTACAAACAATAGGATTGAATTAATTAGTTCAACAAATATGGTACTTTTTTAGTGATGGCCACTGTTTCAGGTGCTGGGAATATAGCAGGGAACAACAACAACAACAACCAAAAAAAATCACGTCCTTGTCTCATGGAGCTCACAGTCTAGGTATAATCAATAAATAATAAATTAACCAGTCAATATGTAGTATGCCAGACATTGGTTAGTGGTGAGGAAAACAGTAAAGCAGGAGGAGGGGATAGGAAAGTGCGGGAGGGCCTGCTATTTTATTGAGAGAGGTCAGCAATGGGGTGGCATTTGAGAAGAGGCTTTGAAGAAGTGAGAAAGCGTGTCCTGTGGATAGGGCAGAGGCAAGCGTGTGCAAAGGCCCCGAGGCGGCTGCATGTTCGGCAGGCCTGAGAAATAGTGCAGAAACCAAGCTGGCTGGAGAAGAGTGAGCAGAAGGCGATGGAGGGAGAGAGTTACGGCAGGAAATGATGGGAAAGGAGTCTGGCGAGCAGAAGTGGCAGCGGGGGTGGGGGGTGGGGGGAGCAGTTAGGAAAGATCCCACAGGACCTTATATGTAAGGGCCTTGGCTCTAATTCTAAGGGTGACAGGGGTCTTCTGATGGCTTTGAACAGAGGAAATCGTGATCTAACCTATGTAGTAGAGGATTTACGATGGATGGATTGGCCCTCTGTTACGATATTCCTGGACAGTAATATTTCCACGTGGAAGGAACAGGAGCTTCAGTCCTGCTCTGAGAGACGACTGTGGGGGTCTTTCTTTTCAAGTGTGACCAAGTACTGTGGTGAAGGTGAATTTTGGTAGTTCCTTCATTCATTTGAATCAGCCACTGCACTCTACCCAAGTGTCAGGGACTACCCTGGGCCTTGAGGTTGGTTCCAGAGTGAGTAAGACAAACTTACCCTAGGGAGCTCCCTTTCGGGAAGAAATACAGAGAGTAAACCAACAAACATATATGAAATTTCGGATAATGAGAAGGCCTAAGCAAAAAAATAAAACAGATGGAGATGCAATGATAATGCCTTGTAGGGGCTACTTTAGATTCCAGTCATATTTTGAAACGTTGGACTTAGGCTAAAATGTTACACGGGCAGAGCAATTCACAGTTTACAAATTCAGAGAGGCTGGCAAGAAAAGTATTGGTCTGACTTTTACACGAGAAACTGAGGTTCAGTGAGATTAAGCCATATGCCCAAAGCCCTAGTAAATGACGGATCTGGGGTCTGATTCCAAGTTTTCTCTAACTCTCAGCGCTGAGGTTTTTCTCACAATATGCACCACGGAATGTGAGAGCAGGGCTGGGGAGTAGTGGGGCGTGGGAGGAGAGAATCGGCACTGGTTAGCTAAGGCAAGAAGCCTGTGCCAAAGGGGGGGGGGTTAGGGGGACACAAGAGAGCAAGGACGGTAGCTGGCTCCCCTTAAGGTCACACAGGACGGGTATAGAGAGGCTGCAATCCCCACAGTCCCAACTTGCACAGATCCCAGGTAATCTTTGTCCTAATCTCAACACAAGGACCCTCCCCACTTTTGGATGGCTGCTCTCAGCCACCAGGGGCTGCGGGGTTGGGAGGAGCCCTGGCTCACATGTGGTTTCAATTACTGCATTTATCTGCATTGTTGTCATCGTACTTAGAAGATGAGTGAATCCTCATTTCTGTCCCAGGCGTCTCCACATTGTGTAGAGATACAAGTCAAATCTGGAAAAGCTACCTCATCGTTGGCAGGTCAGAAATAGGGAGAGGCTTCAGGAATGTACAGTAATATACCACCCATGCCCCTTCCCCACTTTATTAAAACAAATCTGAAACAACAAATGTCTAAAATTTTCCACTTGATCGTTTCATCCAGACTTGTTATAACCAAGGCCTTTGTCCACACCCACTGAAGTTTTTTTTGCAGCCTGAGGGAAGCTGGGAAGTGTCTGTCCCTGGTTCTCAGTCACTCCCATAATAAACAATCACTAAACAGCTTGCTGCCCTAGGCAACTGTTTGTCCAGCCTGGCCAGGCCCTTGGACTTCAGCTAGGGAAGGGAGTGGGAGGCCTACTCAGTAAAGTAGTGTTCAGGGTGGAGGCCAGGGAACTTGGCTTTGACCAGACGTACTACTTGGGAGCCTAGCCCATTTTTGTGGTTCTGGAAGACCTTGAGAGGGACTGCAGGTCCTTATCTAAATTGCCCAATGAAGTTCCCTGGGGGTAGCAAGAGCTTGGGTTTGGGATGCAGAACGGCAGTTGAAGGAAAGACCACCATCTTGCACTAATTGCAAGTAAGGTCATTTCCTCCAAATTCCCCTTCTACAGCTGGGGCAGTTCACAGTCCTACTAGTCATCAGTCCCTGAGGGACATCTTAAGAACCACCATCACAAAAAGAGAGAAACACCACTTTAGGGACTGGGACAAACTTAACCAGTTTCTCCCCAGCCTTTAGAAAGTCCTGTGCCCCCCACCCCACCCCGCCCGCTGTGATTGGATCTCTTGGGAGCTTTCCACAGTACAGATTTTCTATGGAATAGAAGTGCCTTTAGATTGCGGGGAAAGGGTGTGCAGGTAGATAATGAGAATTTAGGCTTCTTATCTCAGCACATGGAGATAGATAAGAAGAATTGTAATATTTTTCTTTATTCCTGGGGTGTCGTCTCCTTGGAGGAAGAAAAAAGAAAGGATGGGCCATATAGGAAATAAGGGGCCTGTTTAAATGGCTGGTAGGAAATAAAAATGCTGGGCCTTAAAAGAAGGGTCGCGGGTTGGCGGTCGTTTTCTAGGAAGTCTTTTTCTTTCCTCGCCCTCGCCTCGGGCTCGCTCCACTGCTTCATTTTCAAGCATCCTCTCCAGGAACCTGCACACTCCCTGCCGCCGGCTCGGGGAGGCGCTCCCGGCAGACGGGATCCTCGAGGGCGCCCGAGGCAGCCCAAGCCGCGGAGCCCGGGGAACGCCGGCCGGTCTCTGGTTCTCCGGCCACCGGGGGCGCCTCCTCTGGGCGGCGCTGGTTCCCGGAGGAAGGCGGCGCGACCCAGGCGGGGGACCAGGCCAGAACGACCTGAGGGGCTTGCACAGGGACACCCCAAGACCAGCCCTCCTGCGGGCCGCGGCGCAGACACCCTGGATCCCGGCGGCCCCCGGCTCCCCGCGCAGCACCGGCGCCCCGGCCGCGAGCCGGGGGTTATGAATGGGCGCAGCGGAAGCACCGCCCACCCCGGACGTGACGCTCGGCCAATGGCAGCGCGGGCTGCGTGGATAGATGAGGTCAGCGCTGTCGTGTCGGGAATGGAATGTGTAAGTGTAACATTCAGAACCGGGTAACATTCGGCGACCGAACGCGGCGGTCGGCAGCGCTCGCGCGGGGGCCTGCGAAGCGCGGCTCGGGGCCGGCACTGCCCGCGGGGAGAACGCGCCGCCGCCGTCACCCAGCGCCGCCGCCGCCGCCTCCAGCCGGGCCGCCGCGCGTCCCGGGGGCCGGCCCCGCGAGCGCAGGAGTAAACACCGCCGGAGTCTTGGAGCCGCTGCAGAAGGGAATAAAGAGAGATGCAGGGATTTGTGAGGTTACGGCGCCCCAGCTGCAAGATGCACTAGCCGGCTGAACCCGGGGATCGGCTGACTTGTTGGAACCGGAGTGCTCTGCACGGGAGCGTGGATGAGTTGAAGTTGCTTTCCTGGGGCTCGTTCTCCACGCTGCCAAGAGGAATCCGAGAGGCAAGGAAATCACTTCGTCTTGCCATTGATTGGGCATCGGGAGCTTTTTTTTAAACCCCTCTCTTTCTTTTCCTCCGTCTTGTTGCATGCAAGAAAATTACAGTCCGCTGCTCGCCCGCCCTGGGTGCGAGATATTCAGCCCCGCTCTCTCCCGTCCATTGTGCAACCCAAAGATGAAAGACCGAAGGGGAGAAAGTTAAAGAAATCGCCCACATGCGCTGGATCAGTCCACGGCTTGGGGAAAGGCATCCAGAGAAGGTGGGAGCGGAGAGTTTGAAGTCTTTACAGGCGGGAAGATGGCGGACTGGAGCTGAAAGTGTTGATTGGGAAACTTGGGTGATTCTTGTGTTTATTTACAATCCTCTTGACCCAGGCAGGACACATGCAGGCCAAAAAACGCTATTTCATCCTGCTCTCAGCTGGCTCTTGTCTCGCCCTTTTGTTTTATTTCGGAGGCTTGCAGTTTAGGGCATCGAGGAGCCACAGCCGGAGAGAAGAGCACAGCGGTCGGAATGGCTTGCACCACCCGAGTCCGGATCATTTCTGGCCCCGCTTCCCGGACGCTCTGCGCCCCTTCGTTCCTTGGGATCAATTGGAAAACGAGGATTCCAGCGTGCACATTTCCCCCCGGCAGAAGCGAGACGCTAACTCGAGCATCTACAAAGGCAAGAAGTGCCGCATGGAGTCCTGCTTCGATTTCACCCTTTGCAAGAAAAACGGCTTCAAAGTCTACGTTTACCCGCAGCAAAAAGGGGAGAAAATCGCCGAAAGTTACCAAAACATTCTAGCGGCCATCGAAGGCTCCAGGTTCTACACCTCGGACCCCAGCCAGGCGTGCCTCTTTGTCCTGAGTCTGGATACTTTAGACAGAGACCAGTTGTCACCTCAGTATGTGCACAATTTGAGATCCAAAGTGCAGAGTCTCCACTTGTGGAACAATGGTAGGAATCATTTAATTTTTAATTTATATTCCGGCACCTGGCCTGACTACACCGAGGACGTGGGGTTTGACATCGGCCAGGCGATGCTGGCCAAAGCCAGCATCAGTACTGAAAACTTCCGACCCAACTTTGATGTTTCTATTCCCCTCTTTTCTAAGGATCATCCCAGGACAGGAGGGGAGAGGGGGTTTTTGAAGTTTAACACCATCCCTCCTCTCAGGAAATACATGCTGGTATTCAAGGGAAAGAGGTACCTGACAGGGATAGGGTCAGACACCAGGAATGCCTTATATCACGTCCACAACGGGGAGGACGTCGTGCTCCTCACCACCTGCAAGCATGGCAAAGACTGGCAAAAGCACAAGGATTCTCGCTGTGACAGAGACAACACCGAGTACGAAAAGTAAGTGGCTGGGCTGATGGGCTGTTGGGCCTCTGGGGGTCAGCCCTGGGCCCTGCCCACCTCCTGCAGGTGTGAGGTTGGGGATGGGGGTGGGGCCCAGGCGCCCTCTGTCCTCTCCCCTTCTGTTCTGAGCCTGGTGCTGAGCAGCCTGCTTCAGGTGTGTGACTAGGAGCTGGGGACCCAGGGTCTGAGCTCCTGAGGCTAGCGGAAAAGCCTGGAGCCCTCTCCTGGGCCAAGTAGGCGACAGTGTCTTCTCCTTGCTTGGAAAACCTTCAGGCCCATGTGTCTCCTGTGAAGGGTGTGGGTTTGATCCAAGGTGGGGAAACTGTTTCACCAGGGGGTACTGGGGGTGGGGGAAGGGGAGGTGGGTGTGGGTTAGGGGGGCGTTTGTGAGGGTCTAGACCTGGTGAGGCTCTGAATCCACCCGCCGTCTAGAGACCTTGTCCCAAGATTGATGCTTTATTTGCTTTTCTCACGAGCAGGGGGAACTGCTTTCCCTGGGATTTTCCCAGCCTCCAGTTGTCATCTGTCCATGAGCTTTAAATTTGTGTTAGCAGTAGAAGTGTTTTGATTTTAGCTACTAAACTTTCTGTGCCTACCTTCCATGGGGCTTGTGATCTCTGTCTCTTTTCTATTTCTTTGTATGCATATATCCTGTCTCTTCCTGGGAGCAGCTGTTTTCAAAATCTGGGTCTCAGCCCCAGTGCTGTGAACTCCTGTTGCTAATTTAGATTTCCCTCTCCCTTTTGCCTTTATCTATTTGCATGTAAATTGGAGACTGTTACTCTTTGAACGGGCTTGTGGTGCCTCCTCACCCTCTGTAGTGAGGCAAGTTTTGTCCAGTTGCTAAGTAACTGAGTTGCTTACTTTGTAGCCTCCTCACTCTTCCTTTTCCTTCCCAGTGACAGTAACTGACACATTGGATTTGGGGTCAAAACTGGTCTCCACAAATCTGCTCTAAGCGGAGCCTGGCTGGTCACTTTCCTAGTAGATGGTGTCAGTGCCCCAGACTCCCTCGCACCTGGCTGTGACAGAGTTAGTGAGTTCCTACAGTGCATTTCCACGTTACACCAGTTAAAAACCAGAGCAGCCTTGTGCTACCCACGGAAGGAAGGGGAACCTCTCAGCTGACTACAAGAGGAACTGGCAGAGGTTGGCAGAGTTGGCGGTTGATTCATGAAATGTAGAATAGGGAAACGTGTCGCAAACCTGATTGGAACGGGAAGGGCTAGGGTGGGAGAGGCCCCGAACTGAAAGGTTTGATTGTTGTCTGTGGATTTCCTCAAACACTCGGGCCTCTCTCTGTAGGAGTGATTGGAAGAGAAATTAAAGCCCTCCTGTACTTGATCAGAGACAGTGAAAGACAGTGAAGGAGAAAGCATCCGACACTCAGATTCCCCAGCCCCCAGCACCTTGCCTTTCAGACCTGAGAAAAGCCTGAGGCTGGTGTCAGTTAGGAATCTGCATTTTACTCTTCCTCTGGGGCAGTTATGTGTGAATGTTGGGTGCAGTGGAAATGCATTAAAATTTTGTCACAGAAAAAACAAAGCTGTGGTTAGTAACGAACTGCTTTGTTTACACGACATTTACATGGACATATTTCTGTGGGTTGCTTGTAAGGAAAAAATGCTTATAGCCTTTCAGGAATTTCTTTGTCTGGCTGATGGCGGAGTAAGTCAAGAGGAAATCTAACTTTTTAGTGTCTTCTAAAACAAGTCTCACTGAATTTTGTAGAAGAAGTATGGTGGTCTTCATTCTTCTAAAGGAGCTGGAGCTGAGAACTCACCTTAGGAAATTTGAATTACACATTTATTTGGGAAATGCCATCAATCCAGTAAAACAACCCTACCTTCTTTACGCTCTTACTCCCAAAATAAGTATTAAATCTCTCCAGTCTCTGTTGACGCTTTTCTAGAGATTGGCAATAAAGGAAGGAGGGGTTGGTTTACTAGACACTCTTAATTTTGGTAATTAAATTTAATTTTTGACCTCTTTGTGATTGGGCCAAGAAATCGGACACCCACACTCTTGTTTTGATTTATGTTTGAAGACCACAAGGGGTCAGGACCTCAGGATTGCATCTCATTGGGAAAGTGGCCTTTAGTTAGGAAAGCAAGTTTGCCTTTTCTCCGGAGCAGGGATTTTTTTTGAGCAGTCATTTCTGGATTTTCTTCCAGTTTTCCTTTTGCACACTTGCAGTTGTAACCTTGCTTAATAAGACGGGATGGTGCTGCAGAATGTTCGTATTGATTAGCCTGGTCTACATGCAGTTTTAACGCATTCCCCTCATTGGGTTATCAGAACTCTTCATCTTTGAGAAGTGGTGCTTACAAACGTGATTGCCTTTTACGACTGCCTTTGGGACCCACAAAGGGGCAGAACGAACCCTGGAATGTTGCAGGAACGCTCATGCGCAGCACGCAGCGCCTGTTGTGCTCTGGAAGTACTATGCTACTTACACTGATGTTTTCTATTAGTGAGCTTTGCGTATGTGCGGCACAGAACTCTTCAAATGCAATGCTAATCCCCCCCCCCCGGGCTTTAGAGAAGGAGGCGATAGTGAAGTTAGGTCTATAGAAGTCATCTGAGTGTGTATTCGCCTCCTGACTCATGGGGTGACTTCAGATGCATTGCCTCGAACATCAGTGTATCCTTTTGTGGAATGGGTTTTAGACTGCTTCGAGGGTGCTCTGAGAATTCCTTTGGGCGTGGCGTGCAAAAACATGATCCATTTTCATCTGCTCCTCTTTTTTATTCACAAGTGCTTCTGAAAAGGCTTTAATTTAATTTGCCACTGTAAGCAACCACATATAAATTTGCTTTGGACTTATGGGGTCTGATAATTAGATTGAAAATCTGTGGCATCATGGCTGAGTTAGGATACTGTAGACTATATATACAAGTGCATCAACTAACTTTTAGTGAAAGTTAGCCTTATGTGATGATGAAGATTCAGTGGTAGCTGGTTGAGGACTTCTCATCTCACCTGCACTTGTGTGAAAACCAGACATTATTAAAAGTAAAGAGAACTACATGGAATGAAGAAACACAGTCTTCTCCTATAAGAGAGTACTATTTTTGATCCAGAATTCCAGGGTTTTATTAAAACACCCATTTTTATGACACCCGTAGTTAATTGTGATCAGTTCCCTAGACTAAGAGATGTAGGTGACACCGGCTGAAATAGGTAGCTGCAGTGGTTAGATGATTTGTAACGAGGCTTTAGAGAAATTCTTCCTGTTTTACATTCTTTGAGTTTCTTCTGCATCCTTGCAGAATCACTGTATTTTTGCATGAATTTCATAGTTCAAATCCTTTCCAAGGGTATTATTGTGGCACTTCAAACTCGGCTTTCTGAAATAGAAGAGAAGGAAATGAGAGGAGGCTTCTATCTTCGACCCTCCAAGGAGAGCACTGGCGAATATTTTAAGCAGCTCTTCTGGGAACAGGCAGGATTCTCTGCAGGCCTTTTTGACACCTTTTCCTGTGTTTGTTGAAGATGTACTTCACAGTCCTGGTGTTTTTAAGGGTCTTGAAAACTAAGTGACTGACCATTCAGCTCCAACATCCTCATCTTATAGATTTAGAAATGGAAGGACAGAATGTTCTCAAGGAATTCACTGAAGGTGGAACCCTGGTTGGTGGCGGGGTATCCCTGGCACGCAAGCCTTCTGAGGTTTTCCCCTTAACCTCGTCTTCCTCTGTCAATCACAGACAAGCTTGAAAGCTCTCCGGCCACTGGATCTTTATTGATGGTATTTCCTAAGGGATTTCTCTTGCAATCCTTTGGGAAGCTGATGAAGATTTTGGACCAACTTTGCAAAAATCAAAAAAGCACATACATGCACAATTCACCATGAAGTTTTAGGAGTCCACACACAGCCCTTTATGAAAGGCATTCTCAGACCTAGGAGCTCTTGCTCTAGGGCTTACATTTCACCTTTTGTTGCAAACTAAGGTGTCGGAGCCTGGAGCTGTTTAGTCTATGTAGGAGTTTTTGCACATTCCAATTCGGCCCTAAGGGCCTTAGGGGATTGGCTGTGAATTAACTATGTGGTAAGTTGAATTCAGATGCACTTCTAGCTAAAAGAAATTGTGCACAAGACGAGTAGTCATTATGCATGATTATTTGCTTCATCTCCATTATTCCAAACTGCATTAACCCAGCAGGTGCAGGGTCCAGCGGCAACCCTTAGATGACTGTTTTCCTGCTCCGAAATGAGTGGTGGAAAGTGTGCTTCTCAGGTTTTACGTGTAAAATGTTGGCGCCTTCCCCCCTACAGGTGTATGAAAGCACAGAAGTATTTCTAAACTAAACCACACGAGCACAGTTTAAAAATAGCGCCAGCCCCTACGCAAAATTATGAAGTTGTCAAGTGTGTCGTCCTCTTGCACTGAGGTTTCCGTTCTCTGTGCTGCCCCTTTCTCGCCTCCTCTGCACTTGCTTTCTTGAGAGCCTCTGAGATTCCCCTTTACAGGGAGTCAGGTGCGTAGAGGTTGGAGTGTCACGTACTACTTCTAGGAACGCTTGCGTCTTGATTGACTTCAACAAATGAAGGTTGCGAGTGGAATTTGCGAGTTAAGCTAGGAGCCTGCGGGATTTTGTCATGCAGAGAATGGCCTGCTACTAACACTGGGCAGGCCCCACCTCTGGGAAGGAGGCTGCCTTTGGTCCCCCTGACTGTGACAGCAGCTTTGGATGGGACAGACTTGTCACACCCTCGGGTGGTGGTTTTCCCTTTGCCAGGAGGCCTACCTACAGATGTGCCTCCGTGGAACACAGTACTGGAAACACCTGCCAACACTGACCTTGCAAACCTTAGCTTCACACCAGAAGCTGTGTTTTTTTTTTTTCATCCTCACCTGAGGACATTTTTTCATTGCTGAGAAAGAGAGAGAGAAACATTGACTGGTTGCCTTCTCCTACGCACCTCGACTGGGGACCAAACCCGCAACGTGGGCATGTTCTTGACTGGGATTTGAACCTGTCCCTTTTGTTCCACTGGAAGATGCTCCAACAAACGGAGTCACACCAGCCAGGGCCAGAGGCTGCGTTTAATAGGGCCTGGCTGCTTTGCTCACAAACTCTTGCCAGGTGTCTGGTCCGGCTGTTTTACAGGTGTGTGTGGACGGTGAGTCGTGGTGGCGAGGCGCTTTGTCTGAGGCCGTCCGGCCTGTGAGTGGCCCAGGTTTGCCGGCTCCCAGTTCCCAGTTTTCACCGACTTCTGCTGTGACCTCAAATTGCTCACTTCTCAGCACGGCTTCTTCAGGACAGAAGGGGTCAGGCTCAGGGGTCATGGGATTCTGCTGTCTTCTGAGCATGTGCCGTGTTCAAATGTGGACACGGGAGCTCCTGTTCCCAAGAGCGTCATTGACAGAGTCTTTTTCCCTAAAACCTCTTCCACCGGTGATCAAGTTCCTTCGATACACAAGCAACCCCTCCCCCCCCAAAAAGGAGATTTGTCTAGTGCCTATTATTTGAATTTTCCTTCATTAGCCCATTTGAGCCTTTCAGCAACAGTATGGAGCGGGTTAAACCCTCATTTTGCAGTTTAGCATGCGGGCCCTGAGTGGGGGAGGTGAGGACCCAAAGTCACACCTAGCGAGTGACAGGCAGTGCTCTGCCAGGCCTTGGATTCCAGGGGCCATTCTCTTTCCTCCACCAAACGTCACCACCTTGAAGAGGCCAATGAAATTTCTGCCTATTCACACCTTAGTTATTAGGGAGTTGGGTGGGATTCAGGTGTTGGGGTAGCAGGTCTTTTTTTCCATTGCTCTTCCTTCTGGACGCCATCTCCCAAGGGGAGAAACGATGGCGCAGAGCCGCGAGAAAGATGGAGCCTAAGTCGGACGCTAAAACATTGAACTCCTCCAACGCTGTCCCTCAAGGCGCTTTCTCGCCTCGTATGGGGGTGTTCTGCTTCTGGTTCCTCCCTAGGGCCCCTCGGAGGAGCGGGCGGCGTGCACTGGGTGAGCCCTGCCCTGGCGGATGGCGGAGGGGGCCCCCCCACGGCCCTGCAGGACCGGTAAGCTGGGGGGTCAGGCAGGAAGGACTCTTTTCCAGAGGGGCGGTGTGATCCAGCAGAGCCCCCCGGGGAGATCCCGCTTCTGACGTCAGGGGCTGGGTCTCTGGAACACTCCCAGGTCCTCAGGCGCCCTAATGAAAACAGCACTTAAAAATTGATAAATGGTGTATATACAGCGTTTGTGGAAAATTAGGAAAGTCCAGGAGATAGGAATATGAAAATAAACTTCTGCTCCCATCCCCACGATAAGAGCCTCCGCACTGTTATCAAACATGGAGTAGTCGGCCTGTTAGAACACATGGATTTGGCTCTGTGACACAGTCCTTCTCTCTCTGCATATCCGAGTACCTTGGATCCACATGTTAATTATTACTTAATTAAAAGTAAGCAAATGATGAATTCAACACATTTCCCTTAAGTGCTGTGTGTGTGCCAGACGTCTAGGTGTTGGAACCGAGACCCCAGAAGAAACTCCTGACGCCCCGTTCCTGTCTGTCGCTTTTACAAGCCTGAAGTCAGACTTTAAATGTACTTTTGCACGTTTTCTTTTTTTCCTTCACATTATCCAAGAGCATTTTCCTTGTCTACTAAATAGGTAAATCCTATTATAAAAACATAGGTTTTTTATTGGCTGTATGATGGGTTTTTCCCCCTAACTCATAGTAGCTGTACCTACCGTACTTTATTTCATCATTTACATTTTCTTAGAGATGTAACTTGTTCCCCCTGTTTTTATTACGAATACGTCTGTGATGAAGTTCACTGGGTTGCATATGTGTTTTCTTCTGGACGAAGTTCTGTCTCAGGAAACAACACGGCACTTCTTTTCCCCGACTCCTCACCTACCCCGACGCCAGTCTGTTCCGAGGAAAAGCCATCTTTGAGGCTAGGCTGAGCGCCCGTGTCTGAAGTCGCAGTCGTTAAGTGGCTGCTTGCTTAAATGACAGTTTGGGTAGAACATTTGTAGGTGTTAATTGGTCCTGCAGGGGGTCTTTGAAGCTCCCACAACTTCTGTTCTCTTTGAAGTTTTGTTTTTGCTGGAGCCAGAAACCGACGGGACCTTTCTCCCTGAGCCACTGAGCCACTGAGCAGGCGTCCCCAGCCCGCCTTCTCCGTGCGGAACACAGCCTTCCCTGGGATTCTGGAAACTGCAGGCTTCACGTGGGCAGACGCCGCTCCTGAGCTGACTGTGGCAGGTCGTCCAGGCCCTGTTCCTCTTCTCTCTTTGATGGTGGACCCCGCGGTCCATTGCAGGGGAATCGAGGCATGACTTTGCCTCTGGGCATCCAGGTGAGGAAGGTCTGGCATTCCAAGAGCCAGTGAGGCTCTATTGCAAGCGATTTAAAAACTGAGACAGAAAAAGTGAGCCCGCACTGCAGTTCATGCTGCGTTGTTCTGTTCAGGACTTGCTTTGCATCGTAATCGCTTTGAACAGCAGTGGACTTTGTGGGATGCATTTCATCATTTTGTGTGCGTGCTCGTCTCCTGGGAAGCCCTTCCGAGAGACCTCTGTGTGACCCTGCACCTGGGGAGTAACTGACCCACACCGCTGGCCAAGCTGCCTGACCTCTCAGCCTCAGTTTCCACGTCTTGGGGTCATTCAGAGGTTCACATGAGGCGAAGCGTCTGAATGAAATGCTATGTGTTCTACCAGGTGGCGGTGTCACTAAATTTTACCTTCCTGTCGTTTTCTAATTGACCACAGAGGTTCGCTTGGTTTCATAACTTGGCCTTTTTTAACTAAGCCGCTGAAATAACTCTGCGCATCTCCTCCTCGGTATTTAGTCTGTAGGAAATCATGGCGGGTGCCTTGGAGGCCCAGCTGCTGCTTGCGTGGGCTGGGAAAGGCCTGTGGGGGCCCTCGCACTGGGACTGGTGGGTGGAGAGAGCTCTCTGGGGCAGCCAGGTGCTAGCCGCACGCCATGCCCTCCGGGTTCCCCAGTCGATTGCTCTAAAAATGCAGGTTGTCCCTTGTGCAGTTGCTGTGTCCGCCTTCACCAGCGGAGCGTGACATTGGGAGGGATACTCTGTCTAAATGGATCTCAGCTACTTGGTGGTCTTTCGGCCTTTTAGGTTGCAAAGAGCAGATCATCACTCAGGACACCTGAGGTCACAGGGTTTATTGTGAGGGACGGTGAACAGAAACTGAACTGGAACTGTTCCATTAAGGTCTCAGGACCGGCCTAATGCCTGGGATCGACTCCTTTCTTCCCACTCTGGGCCTTCCTATGCCCCTGGGCCAGCACATCTCTTCTTGTGTGTGTCTTCCAGCTCCTGGCCAGTCTTTCCTGAACCCTCTCCTCCAGGCCCTGGAGGAAACCAGCCTGATTGCTTTGACGGTGACCAGGACCCCATCTGGGAGAGCCATTCACGTTAGGTGTGGCCTGACCTCAGCAGTTCAAAGACTGCCCTGCCCCATCACCATTCTTGATGTCAGTGGTGGCCATCCTTTCGCAAAGAAGAGCCTGAAGTTGCTTCCTGGAACGGGGGTTGTGGTTAGGGGAAGTTGGCTGTGGCAGGCCCTGCTGAAGCCATATCCTGTTGGCACTGACATATTTGAGCCCAGCCGATGATGCTGATAACAGCAATAGCAACTAATACCTCTTGAGCGTACACGGTGTGTGGCGTCCCGGGCGGTATCTGCTTTAATCTTTATGTCCACCCTGGCAGGAAGGTGCTCATTTCAGATGCAGGATGGGGGCCGAGGAATCTTGAGAAGTGACTGGCCTAAGAGCACCCTCCTAGGAAGTGAACCGAGGCCACCAGCCTCCCGAACCTGCGTCCTTCACCCACGGCCGCCGCACCGCTGGCTGCAACCGCTGTCGCAGCGGGCGCATGCGCACACACAACAGTGTGATTGATTTATGGAGTATCACTTGGGTTTCTCACCTAGAACTTATTTAATCTTACTTTAGAGAGACAGTTCTAACCAGTTTGGTAACCTGGTTTCGCGGCCCACAGGAGATGAGAAGCAGTAAATTTAAGGAGACAGGGATTCTTGTAGACAGATCTGCGAAGAAGGGACAGCTGGCAACCCGAACGCCAGGAAGCGGGCCAGGAAATTAGAAACGTAACGGCCAGAAGTGAAGAAGCACTGTAATTTAAGAACAGCTGGCCCCGCGCCCGTCACTGTGTCCTACAGACGCCGCAGGAGTGTGCCTGTAAATCCCACCACCGAGCACTGTGCCTGTCACCAACCTGAGCTCCTGTAAATATTTGATGAACTAGACACCTCAGCACAGTGCTGCCCTGAGCCATCACCTGGGCACACTCTCCTTTGTTTAAGAAAGTGGAGCGACAAGTAATGCGTTTTATAACTCTTTTTTTTTTAACCTGTATGGTGAAAAGGAACATATTTTTGTGTTCCTAAGAATAAGTTCTTCGTTGGAAAACTTGTCTACCAAGCTTAGCAAGCTCCCCAAAGGCTCCGGGGACTTGGGGTCTCCTTTGAGTCGGCATTAGAGTCCTGGTGTTGGTCCCTCACTCGGATTTCTAGAGTTTTATGACACGTATTAGCACTTGCTACGAGAAATAAAAAGCTTCCTGGTATTGTGGTAGGGGCCTTTGATGCTAGCTCTCCGTGATTGACTGGGGCCCAGAATGACCTGGGTGGTGGGCTCAGATAAAGAAAGTGGCCCTGGGCCAGGCTGGAGGCTGGGGACTGGAGAAGGGGAGTTGCTGAGGGTTGCCCCGCCTGGTGTCTTGGGGTGCATGCCATTAGCCTGCTTTTCCACATCCCCAAGAGTGGCCCGGATGGGAGCTGCTGGGTGGAGGGCTAGAGCGGAGTGCACACTGCCTGCTTACATTCCAGCGCCACGATGGGTGGAAATCATGCCTAGCACTGCTGGTCGAGAAGAGGGCCGGGCCACCGTCCCACATGAACTTGCCTAGGAGGCTTCTCGTAGTCCATTGATGTGGCATCAAGGTGGGGGTGCTCCAGTTCTGCCTGCCTCTCCTCCCTGGCCTTGTGGCTGAGCTATATTCCTCCTCCTCCTCCTCTCCACACCCTCCCTTCTCTCCTTCTTGGAAAACTCCATGTTACTTCCTCCACAGTCACTTCCTTGGTGGCCTCAGATGCAGTCACATTCTCCTGGTATGGTATATGCTCTCAGAGAACATTTACCACTTGCTGTGGCTGTGGTTTTATATTCATTTAACTATTTGTTTTTCTCTCCGCCCAGTAGATTGCATAGGGCCTGAGCGGAGGATGCATATTCATTTTTCACTAATTTACTCAACAAATACTTCTTGAGCACCTGTTGCATGCAGCCCCTGGGGATTCAACTGTGAGCAAAACAGACACACATCCTTGCCCTCAAGATGCTCACAGGCTAGTGGCTGCAGACGGATGTCATGTCATTTATGGCTCATGTTAGAAGGTGCTAGATGCTGGGAAGAAAAGAAGCTTATGGGAAGGGGAAATGGCCCTGGATCCGAGCTTCCAGAAATGCGGCCTGGGCCCTACTCCTGGCCGATCAGACTCCCTGGGATTTTTTTTTTTAATTTTTTTTAAACATTTTATTTATTTATTTTTAGGGAGGGAAGGGAGGGGAGAGAGGGAGAGAGAAACATCAATGTGCGGTTGCTGGGGGTTATGGCCTGCAACCTAGGAATGTACCCTGGCTGGGAATCAAACCTGGGACACTTTGGTTCCCAGCCCGTGCTCAATCCACTGAGCTACGCCAGCCAGGACTCCCTGGGGATTTTTAGAGAGCCTCCCATGGGATTTGGGATGAGAGTTGGGGGGAAGGTTTTGCAGTTTATGGAGGGGAAGGAAGACCTTACTGGGGAAGTGGCATTGAGCTCACTTACTGTTGTATCTTCACCGATCAGCACCGTGGGAGGCTACCCAGTTTTGTTGGATATATGAAACAAGTTACATTTATGTAACCAATGGAAGTGTTACCACTGTTGGACATGTATTCAAGGGATGGTTTCTATAGATGTTCCTTTCTTTGGGTTATAGCACAGGCCTTCCCTGCATCCCCCAAGTTCTTTTGGATCATTTGCTGATTCACCTAGAGTTTCTTATTGTCTCCAAATGGGATATTTCTTCCAATCAACTTCCCTCACCCCAAGGTAGTTTCTTTGTTTCTTTTTCTTTTTTTTTTACTGGCCTGTTGGATATAAGTATCCGTGAACCTAAATTAAAATGAACTTGAGGGGGTTTACTACATAATACGAATCTAAAGAATTTATTGCTATAGGAGAAACCGTTACGGTCTTTTTATCATTTAATTTTAACAGTGTAGATATTGGGACTTTTTGTCCCTCCTTTAATTGCAATTTTTCTCCCAAACGGTTGGTTGACTATAACGTCTGGCTTACATTTTTTGCTCAGGTTACATCTAAACTCTGTTAACTGATATTGAAGCATTGCCCCAGAGTATATAGTAACATAGTGCTTAATTGAGCTGTCAGGCTTCTAATGAATTCATATTGAGATTTACCATTTAATTAAACAGCAAAGGGGAAGACAAAGCAGAGGGAAGGTGTAGGATTCTTTCTCCCATTGCCTCCCATTTCCTGCATTTAAAACCTCCTGGCTTGTTTGTTAGCTTGTGGACTTGTTCGGGATATTGCATAAAAGTACTCAAGGTGTGCAGGTAAAAATGGAGGCTGCATCATACGCAATTACCTGGCTTCTTAGCAGGTCTTAAAAATGGGTTTGGATTTGGTGCAATCATATGACACTTGATTAAGTATGAATTATGCTTTATGTTTTTACAAAGCTTGGTAAGGTCATTTTCCCAAATGATTTCTAGGTCTGTGTATCTGAACCAATGTGAAAATCTAATCAGAGGGGAGCTAATACCGAAATGCTTTTGCTTCACGGAGAGGCAGAGAATAAATTTTCCTGAAAACACCATTTCTTATATGCTGCATGCTCCTTTAAAATTCGCACTGCATTAAAAAAGCCGCCTTTAAGCAACACCTTTTTATGATAACTGCATTTTTAAGTTGGCAAGTATAATGTTGCAAACCTGTAAATGTAGGGCAGTCAGTCTTTTATTGATTCAAAGAGTGGAAATGTATAATATTTTCTGTATTTAGATTGTAGAGTTATATTGCATGTTTAAAAAAAATTGAACAGTATTTTATGTAAAGATAAAATTTAAGTACCTGAATGTTTAGTACAGTTAAATGACAGAGGACTATTTTTCCTGCACTTATTTTAGACTTAGCCATGTCTACGTAATCCAAGTAGGATAAACGAGGACAAAAAAGATGAACTATCAAAATGAATCCCTTTTTATTGATATAATTAACATAACATTGTATTAGTTTTAGGTGTACAATGTAATGATTTGGTATTTGTATGTATTGCACAATGATTACCACAGTAAGTTTAGTTAACATCTGTTACCTCGCGTAGTTACAGTTTTGCCATGTGACGAGAATTTTTAAGATCTGCTCTCTGAACAGCATTCAGATATACAGTGTAGTGTTGTTATCTAAATGGTCGCGTGGCACTCAGTGGCTGGAGCCACTTGGAGAAATGCATCATCAGGGGATTTCATCTTGTGCGGACGTGTGGAATGCACTCACACACACCTGGATGATACAGCCTACGCACATCCGTGTGGTCAAGTGCCCAGGCCACAGGCCTGTACCGCATGTTACCATACAAAACGGCACAGGGTTGAATCAAATACTCGTGAGAAAATGATGCAACCAAGAGACAAGGTAGATGAGATGTGGGAGACTGTTGCTGGTATAACACAACGTAGTTTTACTTATTTTGTTAGTAGAAAGAGTACACTTTAAAATAACACTAAAAAGTGTAGTGTAGTAAATACATAGTCACATAATTGTGCGTGCTACACTTTTATACAACTGGCCGTGTGGTAGGTTGTTTACACCAACATCACCACAGACGTGTGAGTCAGGTGCTGAGCTACGATATCACAGTGGCTGTGACGTCACTGGATGGTAGGGATTTTTCAGCTCCGTCATAATCTTACTGTACCACCGTCACACGTGTGGTCCACTGTTGACCGAAAACTTGTTTGTGCATGACCGTAGTCACCCGGACGTCACGTCCGAGAACTCACTCGCCTTCTAAGTGGCGGTTGTACCTTTGGACCACCCTCACTTATTAGAAGTAATGTTGTCAAAATAAATCTTAGATTTCTGTAAAAGTAACCTAAGAGGCAAGCAGCCTTAAATTCAAAGTATGGCCCTGACCAGTGTGGCTCAGTTGGTTGGGCAATGTCCTGCAAAGCAAAAGGTCACTGGTTCAATTCCCAGTTAGGGCATGTGTCTGGGTTGTGGGTCTGGTCCCTGGTCCGGGTGTGTGTGAGAGGTGGCCGGTCAATGTTTCTCTCCTCTTACTCCCTCCATTCCCCTCTCTCTAAAAATAAATAAAATCTTTTTTAAAAATTCAAAGTATGAAGTAAGTACGCTAGGGTGTTTTGGTGACTGTTGGAGCCTCTTTAGAACTCATTTTCCCTCATCTGAGTTTCTTGTACAGAGACTTATGAGCTGATTACTGATTGAGACTTTCAGGTATGTACATACAGTGTATGTCTGTATGTCTGTCGTATGTTTGTCCGAGGAGGGGGCATGATATCTGTGCTCTCAGGGTGTCAGTTTTGTCTGGAGCGAAGAGTAACAAGGTCACGGGAGTGACCCTAAAGCTCTAGCGTAACGCTGTATTATATAGAAAAGGAAACAGAGATCCAGGGAGGTGGGGCACCCTGCCCAAAGTCCTGTAGCCCATGGGACGGAACCGGGAACAGAACACACACGTCTTGACTTCTGGCCATGTACCGCACAGAGGCAACACACGTGGGCACTGGAGCATCAGGGGCTTAGTTTCCAATGGTAGCTCTTCCGTTAGCCATGAGACCTTGTGCAACGAATTCCTCTGCTTTCATTACTTGTAAAGTGGGGGTAATAATTCCTGCTTCAGAGGGTCGTTACTGTGAGGCTTAAATGAGTAACGTTACACATAATATGCTTAGAACAGTGCTTGATACATAGTGAGCACTCAATAAATAACCGTTGTTCCTGTCATTAATCTGCCCCATTACATCACGTTAGACCCATCTACTTCAGCCTTCACCACTCGTGTGTGTTTATCATTGTTTTCATTTCATTTCTTTCATTTGACCTGTCTGTTTACAGCTCATTAGAATTGCAATGTGCAATGTGATACAGTAGCTTGCCAGTCATATAGAAGCTCGGGGTGGTTTGGCACGCACCCAGGATTCCAACCACCTGTGGTAACTGTTGCCAAAGTATAGTAGATTTTTATTTCCCATAAATTGTTCAACCAGAGGTCCACATCATTAATATGACTTTGTGTCTTTACAAAAAAAAATGTCTTTCTCCTTTTACAAAAGTATTGTGTTTCCCACCAGTTCTGTGAAGCTGAGCAATCACTTGGGTCTTCTTGTTCCTGCCTCTTGAAAATGCTTTTTAAAAGGTGGCAGATGTGCCAGCGGGATCACCTGAAATGACTTTCTGAGATAAACCTGCCCAAGATAGGAAGAGAAAACTATTTTTTCTTCTCCAGCAATCCAAGCGGCCAGTCTGTGTGATCCCATCACGATGGGGCACTTAGCAAACCAGGAAGCGATAACAAGGAATAGCTTTCTACTTTCCATAGTTTCTGTGCTCATTAACAATTGATGACTTTTCCTTTAGGGTGGCGTTCTCAGCTGCAGCGGGACCCGGCCCCCAGTACCGTGTCTGCTTGTTAGGTGTAAGCAGTGTGTGCTTGTCCTTGGTGGCGAACTTCTAACAGCAGCCAGAGTGAATGTCAGGGAGGCAATGCAGGCTGTGTTTTGAAAATCTGGGGTGGGGGTCCAGACACGTTCTAACTTATATTTTCATGCTTTCTGTCACGAGCCATAGTTGCAGTTACGAGCCAACACTTTGTAAGAGCTTTCCTGTGATACCATGTCTGCCCCTAAATCCAGGTGTGATCGGATTCCCACTAGGTTCCACTCTGTAGCAGGCCTCGCTTGTGGGTGGGATATGCTGCAGGTCCAGCCCGGTCCCTTGGAATGCCACCATAGTAAAAAAAATGTCATAACAGGTTTATGTTCTTGTTGTAAAACATAGAGTCATATAGAGTATTCTCTAACAGCAACTTTGGAAAAGGGGACTCTAATCAGTGATTCACTAAGTAGAAGTAAACTGAAATTTTCTTGTCCTCATTTCACATTTGATGTTTCTTGGCTCTAGAAAAAAAGCAGGTGTATATTTTCTGCAAAGCAGTGACTAAAGGCCTGTAATTGCATGTGGTGTTAAATAGTCGAAGTCCAGATATTTTTTTTTCTGGGAACATTGTTGGGTCAGTGCTGGACATTATTTTCTACCAAGCATGAAGATGCTATTTTTAAAAGCACTACTTACTTTTTTTTTTTCCCTTTTCTGATCCCCCCCTCTCCTTGTCCCAAAGTCCTCTTATCTCTTCTCAAAATAAAAATAGCCCTTTCTCCCAGTAAGCTGACTTGTAAATTCATATAAGAGTGAGATAAAAATACCGTATTGTATTTCCAATTAACTCATTTAATTAGATGAGGTGAATTAATTGGATTTTTGGACATGTTTCTGAAAGTCGAAGAAATTCGCTTTTGGAATTCCCAAGTGTGGTGGCGGCGGCCTGGGAGCTTTCTCAGTGTGCTGCTGCTGTCCAGGACATGGTGTAAGAGCTGTCATCCGAAGCCTGTCATTTGAGTCCCCCTTGGGGGTATGAAAGTGGCCTAGTGATTTTTCAGATAGAAGAGCATAAATCAGCAGGCCATTTGGCTTTCCCTCCAGCCCGGGGCATTCCCTGGTTATCACCAGCCTCATCGGAGGAGCCTTGAGTAAACATTTCTGTGTCCACACTGCCCAGATGAGATGGTAATCTACGGGTTGGGTTCCAACACTCTTTCTTAGAAGGAGTCTGAAGTTCTCCTCTCCATCTCTTGCCTCACCCCGTATAATTTTAGGGCCCTGGGCATGCGGGCCCTGAGGGCCCACCTTATGCCTGGGGAAGTTCTGGCATTTAGACTGGGGGCAGTTTTAACCAGTAGATCATTCTCCTTTGCACTATAATTACTTAGTTTTCCTCTCTCTAGGTTTATACACCTTCTGGGGTAAAAGCTGGTTTATTCTCTGGATGCCAGAGTGCACCCCTACCACCCGCCCCTGCAGCCCCCCCCCCCCCCCCCCCCCCCCCCCCACCACAGTGTGCTTGATAGGCACTTGGTAAGACGTTGCTGTAGCTGCTGAGCCCATTCTTCCTATAACCTAGACATTCTAGAACCAGAATAGGCAGAAGCGCGTTCTTGAGTTTCTTTTTTTTAGTATGGTCTTTTTCAAGCATAGATCAGAGGAGCCAGACAAAAAGTATTGGGGGCCAGGTATACAACACCTCCTTTCATGGTGGGAAAATGCTGCTGATAGGTTCTTTCTCTCTGCCATTTGCCTCCAAATGTCGTTTAATCACCAGGTTTTTGGGTTGTTTCACACTTTATATCCCACTTGGACACACATTGGTAAGTCTTGTCTCCAGATTTGTGTAGTTTTTATTGGCATCTCAGGTGTTAGCACGGGGAGTAGATAGTAGATTTTTAAGAAGTATCGTCCAAGGAGTGTCTTTAGTCATAGTGGCCTGTTGGTGCAGAAAGACTTTTGGAATTAAATTATCAGAATTATTTAATTTTGTTCAGAATAAACAGTCCAAAGGGCGTGCTGAATGAATAGAAAAATAAGTATACAAAGAAGTTTAGTAGGACCCCCCCCCCCCCCCACACACACCAACACACGCCCCCTTTCAGGTTCAGCAGAGCAGGTGTAAAGGGAGAGATTCATCAACATCAGATGATGTCTGGCAGCTTTGAAATAACTTGCACCTTGTCATTTGCTACGAGTGGGTTCCTGGTCCTAACTCTGTCATATCCCTAAAAGCCTGCTCTATGGAACTTGAACTGCACGGCGTTGTCTAAGATGGGGCCGAGTTCCTGGCCACGTGGAGCTTCTGGCTTCCTTCCAGGGTGCAGGCTGAAGGAGTGAAGTCCTCGAGGAGAGTCAGGGTGGAGCTCCTCAGGCATCTCCACCATCCGAGAACCCTTTGTTCATTCCTTTGGTCCTTCAACTGCCCCCGCGAGGAAGGGACCGACTGCCGCTGGGACCAGAACCTCAGTCCGTGCTGTCAGCTGCTGAGTGGGGCGCCGGCATGCCATGCTCTGCCAGCCACGCGTGACACAGTCAGCTTTTTCGGACTCCAACCCCGTAACATGCACGTGGGATACAGTTCTGTGGCCTCATCCACTGGGGACGTGCTTTCCCGAGATTTCAGCTTTCAGGGCTCATCCCTCCGCCACTTCCTCGTTTCCTGGAGGCCTTTGACTGGCACTTCTCCGCAGAGCAGCACCTGGCACCTCCCGCTACCACGGCCGTGCACGCATTTCCCACACCTCTTTCTCCAGGGTACTCTGTAGCCCTTATCAAGGGCCACCAGAGGCGCCTTGTGGCTGACCCCCCTCCCCGTACCCCTCCCTCTCAAACCCCTCTGATCTGAGTCACCCCATCCTACTCTCTGCTTCTTCCTTTTAGTTACTCTTTTTTTTCTTTTTTTTTTTTTCAGTAACCTCCCTTCCTCCTGTGAAGGCTTGTACTTGCACGGCTGCGCACGCGCGTGAAACCCACATGCACAGGCATTCACTCACACTCTTCCTGTCTCCTGACTCTCCCTTATCCGACCTCAGGCCCCCCAACTGCCGTTGGAGTGGAGATGCTCTAGCGCCTGAGGGTTCTCATTGCAGAAGCGCGTGATTGTACGTTTAACTTCTGACAGATACAGCCACCCAAGGGTTACAGCATAAACCACAATCTGGTGAATGTTGTGAAAGACAAAAAAAAAAAAAAGAAACTTTTTTAAACCCAGATTGCAGGTTGCATAAGTTAATACTTGAGCCTTGTTCAAAGTTCAGGCGTTACGAAAAGTGAAAGTTACTTATATGTTTCCCATTGACTACCTTTAACAGTTGAGTGTATGTCTCTTTTTGGGGGGGGGGGGGCACATAACATTTATTTTCTTGGAAATAGCATCATTTTATACATGTAGATCCCCTTTTGTAATTTCTTTTTTCAATTACTTGTTAGGCTTTGTTCCACGTACATACGCCTCTCTCCCTGATTTCAACAGCTGTAAGCTTGTGAAAACCATCGTTTGGTTAGATTAGAACAGAGTGTGAAATGTGGCATTCGATTCTGATCACAGTCTCTGTGTATGTTCACCCCTGATTCTTGGTCTGAGAACAAGGAGTACCCTAAATATTTATTTTAGCAAAATGAGGGTTTTCTTGGGGGTGGGTGGGAGGGAGGACGTCTAGTTGAAGTGTTTTATTTTCTCAGTTGTCCGACCCCATTTAAGAATGTATCTTAAAGCTGAAAAATCCCTAGGATTTTAATGGCTTTTTAAATATAAAATTAATACACAGTGTATTTTTTTTTCCATTTAGCCCAAAGACCAAAGTCCACTAACCAAAGAGATTATTCGTTTTGTGTAAAGCAATAAATGAAAGCTTTCCCTGAACCTGGGCCACTCTGAGATTCTGAATTGTAAATAGTGTAAGTTAGGGTGTGACCCCTTAAGAAGGTGATTTGGAAAAGGTTTGTTGACAGTCTTCCTGGAAAGCTGATTGCCAGATACAATCGCAGGCTTTCCCCTTATTTCACATAGTGCTTTCACAATGTTTATTTTCTGTCTTGGCTCTAGTGAGCACAAATCATAACTGGCAGGATGATACCCAAGTCTAGGACCAGGCTGGAGAGAGGGGGTCTTGCTATGATTTGATCAAAAAGCAAACAGAAAAGCAAAAAGCAAAAGAAAAAAAAAAAGAAAAGGAAGGGTAGTGTTTTTTTCTCATTGTGGGACTAAATTGCTACATGCTGAATTTTCACTTTCTGATTAGAACTGACAGTTGAACAGATGATTTATTTCTTTGGGGTCTGGAAAAAAATGGTCAAATTTTAGTTTGTTCTTTTCTCTGTCTCCGCCCACTTTTTTTTTTTTTAAGAGCATGGGTGTATTCATCAGATAGTAGCCACTGTATGAAGTGTCCTTCTGTGATAAGTGTTTGCGGGTGAAGTCTGAATCATGCTAGAAATCACTCACTTTGCACTTTTCACAGGTAGCAGAAATGAGCCTGCTTCATTCCGTCTCAACAGCTGTAACCAGTGGGTCAGTACGGACTGGTCTGATTCCATAAAGGAGGGCTAATACTGGGTCTGGGTTAATCCAGGTGCCAATAAAAACATGGTTATTTTTTTTCTCACCTCCAGGCTTTATATTTCCATGAACATTGGCCTTAAAACAAGTCTGTGAATGACCTTGTTCAAGTATCTCTTGCTGCTTTCAGCTCCCAAGTAATAAGCCTAGCAATGTTTCCTTTCTCAGCCGGAGGAAAGACGCAGTTGTTGCTCGAGACATTTACTTTCTACCTGCTGGCTTCAAACAGTATTAATTTTTATGTGCTCCTTGTGCATTGCGTTTAATTAAAAGCAGTTCTATTCGCAGAGGTACTTGTAGGTTTTTTTTCTTCTCTCCCTGAAATGAATAAAACAAATAGGCATCTGGTATTTGTTTTGTATAACACAATTTCCATAAAATGAAGAGTAATAAAACATAATTATCTGTAAAGGCTTGTTTTATAAGCTTGAGAATGGGCTTGTTTCTACTAGGTTTTTAAATCCTACTCATACGATCAAGAATTCTTTGTTCATTAATATATAACAATAATCATGACGGAAGCCTCCCAATTTCATGCGTGAGTCCAGCTCATCTTTTGTTAAATAAATATTTTATTTTCTGCTATAGTGTACATGGTAGAAGTTTATCATCACGTTTCTTCTATGGAGACACATCGGATTGAAGGGAAATATTTATTTCCTATTCTGTGTTTTGTTCAATTGGTATAGCTTTTTTAAATGATATTTCCCCATAATGAAAGAGACAGTTTTATTGCCAGCTGCTGAATTTTGTAGGTCACAGTCCACTCTGGATTCTAAAACTTCCTTTTAGAAAAGTACACTTCAAACTTTTGCACAGGTTTTTATAGGGTGTATAGGCCTTACACCCCTTGGTTCAAGAACTCTGCCAGTGCCTGGTGGTTATGGGAACCATGCTCATGACTGTCTGAAGCTACCGTTTTAGCTTTCGTATATGCATAGCTGACGAAAGGATGCTGCCCAAAGATTCTGCAGCGTTGGATTCATTTCAGGGTTAGGCTCCTTTCTAGGAATGGAGGCCTACTCTCATCTGAGGAGAAACAAATTAGAACGTGGGAAGTACAAAAATTATTAATTGCAAAAGTGAGTTTGCTGTCAGATGAGATGGCAGTGCCTACATCCCTGGAGCTCCTGTCCCCAAGACTGTTTTTATTGTCCCTGCCCCGCCCGAGGCAGGAGCCTTGAAGTGGTGAATCCGTCCTCCGAGGTTGTGGGTCCTTCGCCGAGAGAATAAAAGAGGCAGGAACAGAATCACGCAGCGCACTATATCAGGGTGACAGTTTTATGTGGTTGTGTGATGTTGCAGAGTCTTGTATGTGATATCGACCGTTTTCTTTTGAATCAAAGCACAGGGTTTTCCTGGGCGAGAGAGGCTTTAGAAATAACCTAGTCTAACCCAAAATGGAGCTCCTGAATAGTTATCCCATTCTCTCTACCACTAAGCTAATTGCTCACAGGAAGTAAAAGTACATAGCAATGTAGCTATTATTTATATCGTTTGAGCATTGATTCCTAATTTTAGATTTCTGACACTGAAACATTACCTTTGTGCATTGAAATGATCCTGAAACCTTTATATTATTACGAATGCAAGTCGAATTAAAGAGCCATAGATACTAGGTTTCCCCCTTCATGTTGTCATCCACTGGACAATGAATAGCTTAAAATAAGAGCATCAGCTCCAAAGGCAAGCTGAATATTCCAATTCTAGATCGGCAGTCGCTTGGCGTGCCTATTTGAAATATCACTTTCGAATGTACTTGGCAACTGAAAGTGCCCAATTAAAAAGCTGCGAGGAAAGAGGAAGTCTGTGGCTGTGCAATTAGTCCTTCGGATCCCAAGCGGTTCCTTTCTAGCTGGAAGGCCACAATGGGAAGTCGCTGGGCACAATAGCTGTAGGCCAGGTGCTTAGAATGTAAGGTGGTTTCAGGATGGATTATTTCTGTGCCTTTGCTCGTAAAACGGTTTACCTAAAGAGGCTCCCGACCCCATACAGTACTGGTGGTGTGAAAAAAAATGTGGCAGTGTGCTTTCACAAAATTTTAGGCAATTGATTACAATAGCTAGCCACATAAGCGGTAGGTAATACCTAACCATATACAGGAGTGCTTAAGTTCTCAGATGCTGTTCTATCCAACTGACAGCCTTACTCCTCCCACCTTTTATTGTATTTTATTTTATTTGAGAGCTGACGGTTGGGTGGCAGAGGATATGCCAGAGATTGTGCTGTTCTTATGGAAAAAAAAAGAAGCCTCACTGAGTAGAGCAAGATGAGCCATATATTCTGAGATTATTTATAGTGTTTATTACAGAGAGACCAAAAACACTAAGCACTTAATAGCTTTCCTTATTTACAAGTCAGATTCATCTAAGGGATATTATTCTTTTATTTTTCTGGTGCTGGAAGTGTTGGTTTAAAATAGATTATAAGCGAGGGTACACAGTGACGCGGGATTTGTTGGCTGTGAAAATGCAGAATGGATGAAGCTTTTTTAATGCACTGCCACAAAAAAAGTCCATTTTATTTAAGTAAAAACACGGCTTTTTGCCTCAGTGAAGCCCACACACACACACACAGACACAAGTAACATAGGGCAGGTGAGTATATGCGTGGATGGGGCTCTTCTTTTCCAATTACGTAATGAACGCATTCCGTTCAAGTTTGTGGTAAAGTGAGTGTCTATTCAGCGAATTAGTTTTCCCCGGTGACTTCTGCGGTGGAAATGGCACTGTCTTCCACCAGCTCTGAATGTAAAATGCGCTCAGTTACAAATACCAAGGAAGAAGAACTAAAGGAAAGAAAGAACAAACCCTTGAAATCCAAAGGAAGCACTTTCTGATGAGGCGTCTAATGACACGCAAAAAAACTGCCTGTTAGTTAAGCGACGGGATATGACTTGAATAGCAAGATGTCAGTACATAGTAGTATCACAGCACCGAAGGTGATACTGCTTTTTCTCACCCTTTGTCCCACTGTTCCCGTGGGAGAGAACAGAGACCAAGGCTTTAGCAAATAGGTCATTGCAATGGCCTCGGCATCCTTGTGTCCATACTGTATAAACTTGACATCCAAGTTTTGTTTTGTTACTCTATATACAAGGGTGGGCAAAAGTCAGTTTCCAGTTGTAATACAAACAAATAATATAATAATTATTTTAGGGAGGGGAAGAGGGGGAGAAAGAGAGGGAGAGAAACATCAATATGTGGTTGCCTTGCGTGTACCCCTAACTGGGGACCTGGCCCGCATCCCAGGCATGTGCCCTGCCTGGGAATCGAACTGGTGTTACTTTGGTTTGAAGGCCTGCACTCAATCCGCTGAGCCCCACCAGCCAGGGCAGATAATACAATAATTAATAAATGATACAAGAATAAACTTTGTGTTTTGTGCACACACAACTGGAAGCTGACCGTTGCCCGCCCTGTGTGTATGCTCACTCAGAAAAGCCCAGTGCTGCTTTGCTCCACGGGCCCTATACTTACCAGAGGGCCTCGGCCCAGGTTCTCGTAAAGATCTAGTCAGAGATCTTCATTTTTTCCCACTTGGTTGGTCTGGGAGAACTTGGGTGATAAGATGAGTCATTTGTATACCTCTTTTTTTTTTAGGATTTTATTTATTTATTTTAGAGAGGGAAGGGAGGGAGAAAGAGAGAGAGAAACATCAATGTGCAGTTGCTGGGGGCCATGGCCTGCAACCCAGGCATGTGCCCTTACTGGGAATCGAACCTGCGACACTTTGGTTCACAGCCTGCGCTCAATCCACTGAGATACACCAGCCAGGGCCATTTGTATACCTCTTTAATTTTCCCCCAAACTCATGGGTATAGTCCTCAGGGTCTACCTGCATGGGATTATTCGGTCAGAGAGAAAGCATTAGCTGGGACTAAGCAGGCTGGAGTGACTCGCCTTTTTCTACTGAGACCCAAGGAGCAAAACCTAGTGCTTGATTCTTGAGTTTAGAAAACCTCCTTTGGGCTGTTCACTGTGTGCTGGGCAGTGAGGAGCCCAGGGTGAGAATGAGTGTTTAGGAGCCCATGGAAGTAGCCCAGGCTGGGGAGGGAGGTGTTGAGGCCTCATCCAGGGCAGAGGCAGAAGACTCATCTGTTTCATGACGCTGGGGTTTAGTTCTTGAATCCTTCATATTCAGCATGTGGACTCGGGCTGGCTGGCATTGGCAGCCAGGGTCATTAAACACGTAGATGACTGTTGGGCGACGGGCCACGTTTTAAGAAGATGTATGTATTCACGAGAGCTCATAGGAGCGGAGGGAGACTAGCTGGAGAGTATCGAATAGAACGGTGATCTCCATAAATGTTCTTTGACTACGAAAAGAGCTGTTCTGTAGATTTATTCATTCGTGCACTGAATGTGCATTTATTAAGTGCTTTTTGTGTGCCAGGCTCATTCAGAATTCTAAACTTCAAACTTGCTTATTTTCAAGTTCTGAGTTTAGCTAAAAGTGTTGTTTTATCCTGAGGAGGAGTTGTATCAAATTACACACTTACAATGAGGGGGACAGTCTATCTCTCCATCCCTTAAGCCCCGTCAGTTCTCCTGTTGATTGGGCTTGTCAGTCACCTTAGGAGGCATCAGAGGTCCTCAGCCCTCCGGGCCACACGGCACAGGGTGTCTTGGTGAGGAACGGCTTCAGAAGCTTACTGGAAGAGTGTAATCGGCTGCACCAGCCTCACTCTTCTCAGGCTTTAGGTTTCTTTCCCTCACCACAGACTTAATTCGTTCTTGTCTGTTTTCAATTTCAGAAGAACTTCAGAATAAGTGAGGGGAACAAATGAAGTTGGGGAGGCCAGCGAAGATGTGATTGGTGAGGTAGATAGGGGTGGCGTGTGAGAGAGTTGTTTGAAGTTGGATTTTTACAGATGTGGTCAGCTCAGTATTAATCATATCGAGCCTGCAGTGTCGTTTTGGGTTGCATTATCCGTACGTTTGGAACTTTTTTGTGGTAGAGGATACTGGCACCCACATTTTCTTAAATTAACCCATCCCTTGATTGTTAACAAAAATGAAACAAAACAAAACTGTAGGCATCTGGTGAAATATCCTTGTTTTGACATACTTGATCTTACTGTGACTTTATAATGGTTTTATTTCTGGAGAGTTTTGTTCACAGTGGCATGATTGAGAAAGAGCAGGCAGATCTTACAGGACAATGAATGTAGAATTTTCCAGATAATCAGGTCAGAAGGTTTCCAGTTGTGATTATGAGATGTGCTCTCATGGTGTCTGGTTTTAGAAACACATTTTTTTTCCAGGTGCGAGGAACAATGCTTCATAAAACAATGGTGTGACTTACCACAGGAGAATTTTCCATTTTGCATTGTGTTATGGTGCGTGGTATGAAGGTTCAGAAATAAACACTGCGCTGGAGACAACAGGTCTCAGTTAAGACATCTCCTATTTTTGATACATTTTCCTATTTTTGGCCTGGCATGCCGTCTTCGGGTGAGAAGAGCCAACCACTTGCCTTGGTTTGAGGTCCTAGGTAGCTGTCAGTTCTCTATAATGGACTTGATGATGTCATAGTTTTAAAATAACGGAAAAGTAACATTTCTCGTCCACATGATTGTGGCTATACGCACGCTATCGTTTTTAGGCTATTAATCACGCTCTTTTAAAACAAGAATCCCCTGCCCTCTTCCTTCCCCAGAAGTGAGGTGCCATAATTTCGTGCACCTAAGTAACACAAAGTAGCTAACATCCTGTAGTGTTCTGTTTTGCTCTCAGCTTTTGTGACAGTGTGAAGAGGGGGGCAAGGGCGGTAGGGGTTGGGTTAGAAGAGGAGAAGATGGAGTTGTGATCCCCAGGGAGGGTGAGAGATTGCTCATGCATTAGTGGTGGGGGGACTTCCGCAGAAAATAGGAAGGTACAATTAAACGAGGCTGTTAAAGACACGCCAGCATCACTTCATTAAATGACGGTGGCGATTTCTTTCTAAGCCCCTCTCTGTCTTTGTCCTCCTGGGACCGAGTATTTTCAGGGACGAAGGCAGAGTTGCAAAGAGCAGGAAGACTGCCAGGGAAGAGATGCAGTGACTGAGATGCCGGCTCCCTCACTCCCTTCTTCAGGGGCTGGTCCTCTTATGCAGAGACTTCGGGAGAGAAAGGGCCCCAGGTACTCATTCTCACCTGTAGACATGGGGGATGAAAATGGGCCGTCCTAGGGGTGATCTGGGGTTGCATCCCAAAGCACGGCTGGCTTCACAGCAGATACCTGTGTAGACACGCATCCGCTTGGAGATGAAACAGAATGGAAACTTGTGGGTTAGGATTTTTTATTCCGAAAGGAAACTGAATTCGCATTTGGCAATCTTGTGCAGAAAAAGTGCAAAAAAAAGTGTTTCTTTTTTAGGGAAATGATGTGTTGCACAAATCACCTGGAATCTGATTACCTGCACAACTCAGTGAGAGCGTCGAGCCTCGCGTGGTCAGGTGTGCTTGATGGCGAACGGTGTCGCTGGTAGTTCAGTGGAAACTCTGTCTCTGCACCTCTTTCTGTGTCACTTACCTAAGCCCCCATTTCCTCACCAGTGAGAGGGGATCCCAGTATATATTTTACTGTAGTTGCTGTGTGAGCTTAAGTTAGATATGGAATGGAAAGGACTTAGCACAGTGTGAGGAGTAAGAGAAAGTGCTCCTCTGAGTATTCACTAGTTGGTATTATCAATTTAATTTTAGGACCCAAAACACTTGGTGGCCTTACCTGTTTACTGAAGGCCTAGACTGTGGGGAAGCCGAGACCCAGAGAGATGATATGTTCACCAGTGGAAGGGCCGGAATTAGAATCCGGATCTTATGCCGTCCCCCTGGACCACGGTCTGTCCCCTGCCTGCCTCCCGCCTCACCACTGTACGAGGTTGCTGTGCAGTTTGTAAAGGAAGATGCGCTGTTGATTCTGTATCATTTCCTGGGCATTACACACGTCATGGGATCATGTGAACTTCTACGTTTGGCCTCCACACCTTCCCCACCCTCTGCTATGGTACATGACGTATGATTATTACGTATTTCAGAACGTAGATTTAGGATCTGTGTTGCTGAGGTTCTTTGGGTGGCAGAGACTCCTGCAGTTTTGCAGGCATTATCATTGTCCGAATTTTAAAAGAGCCACCTTCAGAGAAGAAATCATACTCTTCCATTATGCCTGCGGCCTGCGGAACACCATTTAAACTCTAAGTGATAGAGAAAGGGCAAGTATTTGATGAAAACCAATCTCCCTTCAAGACTAAACTTTCAGTCTGCATCAGAACTTCTTTACGGGAACTTCTGTGTGTTTTGCTGATGGCGAGATCCCATTTACGGGGAGGGAAAAGGAAAGGTGATTATTTTTTTAATTCATCTGTGAGCTTCCAGACTGACACGGAATGTAAAAAAAACGGTGTTAAACAATAGAAGTTGCGTGCTTTAGGAATGTATGACGTGTCTTGCACTTCAAGGAAACAGTCGTTTGATCAGCTTTTGGGATGGCAGGGAGTTCTCTCGATACCAGGCCGATGGCACGTGCCAGCTGAACACCCAGGAAGCACACAGACGACTCGAACTGGTGGGGGCATCCTTCTCGCGAGTTCCTGCATTGATTGCTTTTGTGACGGAGGTTTCTATGGAACAGTCACGTTTCCACTTCAGGTCATTGTGTTTGCTGTTTCTGCTGCTGGCACATCAACCGCCACCAGCCGCACCTTCACCTAATTTTTCACTTACTTTTATCTCTTTCAAGATTCCACAGAGGCACAGAAACTCGGAACACACTGACGGCTGTAAGACGGGAGGGCGGAGGTGGGGACTGCTCCACAGACGGTGAAGGGAGCAGCCGAAGAGCCTGTAGGCTTGACCCCTGGGCCTGCACCGTGGTGTGGGGATTGCCTGAGGGAGTGTGTGTATGGGGGGCGGGGTGCTGGGTGGAGGAGGGCACAGTGGGAGAAACTGGGCAACTGTAATAGCATAAACAATAAAATGTATTTTTTAAAAATGATTCAGCTGTAGCACTCCCTCTGAGAAAGTGCTTCTTGCCTTCCTCTGTCCATCCTACTGGGTCAGAGGCCCCCCTTTGGGATTCCATAGCACCTGCCTGTGTTTCTCCTGGCCCCTGCGGTGTGGTGTTATAGTGGTATTACAATCATCTGTTTAGGGGTCTCCTTTTTGTGTCACACTGTGAGCTCTTCGGGGACAGGGACTGCTGTTGTCTTTTCACCCAGCTCCAAGCAGCCTGCCTGGAGGCGGTCAGCAGTCAGTGCTCATCGACTGAATGAATGAATCCCTTTCGGCCCAAACCTGGCTCCCCTGAGTGGATGTGCCCTGGTAACCTTTTGTAAGTGAAACCATTCTTATATAATCAGCCATTTCTATTTTTTGCTACTGAAGTAATTTTTATTTCCAAATTAAATCTCGTTGTGTCCCCCCACCCCCCCCACCCCACACACACCCCCAACGTGGCTTACACTCACTTTTCTTTTTCATTTTTGGAGGGGTGTGAAGTACAAGATAGAATATAAGAATATAATGTGGACTAAATCAGGGGCCATTCAACTTGACTAGATTCTTTTACTTTCCAGAATGTTGAGAAAGTAACGTGTGTGTGTGTGTGTGTGTGTGTGTACGCACGCGCATGCGCCAGGGGGAGGGTGACGAGTTAGAAGAAATGGCTGAGATTCTTTGTATCTAAAGGAATGTTTCTCCTTGGTGATGAGGTAGGCCCTGTCACCCTTCTGCATAAATCCTCAGGCCAAGTACAAAAACACCAGTGGGAGAAAACAGCGGCCAGCCCTTCTCCTTCTGGGCTGGCAGTACCTGTGTGAGCAAGTTCGGAAATGGGTTTCCTCTTCAGGTTTGGAGGAGTCAGAATGTTGAGTGGCAGACTAACCTCTGAACTTCCTGTGTTTTTGACATCAAAAGGAATTCTGTGCTTTACAAAAAAAGTTTTATTCAAGGTATTAATATTCTTAAGGCACAGAGGGAAGTTAGCATCTGACTAATTTGTGGATAGATTAGTATCTTTTATTTTCTCAGGTTATTTGGATTGTAGTTGATTAGTTTTTTGAAGATGGGGAGTCAAATCTTTCCATATATCTCTTTTAATGCCCTTAAAATTACTTTTGCTATGCAAAATTGGTGAAAGTTTTTCCTTTTATGACTTGATATTCCTCTGATTCTCCAATATTTTTTTTAAGATTTTATTTATTTATTTTCAGAGAGGGAAGGGAGGGAGATAGAGAGAGAGAGAGAGAGAGAGAGAGAGAGAGACAAACATCAATGTGCGGTTGCTGGGGGTCATGGCCTGCAACCCAGGCATGTACCCTGACTGGGAATCGAACCTGCGACACTTTGGTTCACAGCCTGCACTCAATCCACTGAGCTACGCCAGCCAGGGCTTTATTCTCCAATATTTTTAATTGTGTTAATTTTACTCATGAAAAATGTTGAGGGACATGTTTTTATACAGTATATATAACTTCTTAAAAATAATATATGACCACTTTAGAGTAAAAGCATGAATTAGTAAGTGTGGTGTGCTTTTACAGTACCATAACTTCTCCTTTGATGCAATTTAAAATCTTCACTGCTGTTCTGGAGGCAAATTTTTGCACATAGTAGGTTCTTAATATTGCCCTGAATCCAGTTTGACTGTTTTTTTGTGTGTGTTTGCAAAGTCTGGTCTCTGTTTCAGTCTGTCCTTCCCTGAAGAGTTGTTATTTTCCTGTGCATATGGAGATGAATCATGTTTGGTTTTCCTACTCTTGCTTTTTTAAAACTAAACCCATCCATTACTCAGTATTTTCCTATTTATGAATAACAGTGATTTAGATCTTTCCGACGTGGCATTATGTGATGTGTATTGTAACCAAGGGCTACCACTTATCACCTTTCTTTCTTTATTCACCCTTCATTCTCACAATTAAAAAAGAAAAATAGAGCCACCTTTCTATCTGGTATTCCCACTAGGTCCACACTTCAGAAAATATTGCTTATATTTTTATTAAAGTCACTTTCACATTAGCTATAATTAAAATCTGTACCTACAACCTATAATCGTGTGTGGTATCTTAAAAAAAATCAGAGAGAACACGTTTAAATACTAAAGTGCCTCTGGCGTAAGTCGAGTGTGCATTCTCTGTACTGCTGGCGATGTGTTTGTAGACTGCTTTTAGTAGTAGTCATATTTTGTGCGTACTTACAGCTTTCCCACCCAGGCCTGCCTCCCTGGGCACTATGACGTCGTCCTGCCCCTTCTTTAAAACAAAATTTGCTGTGTCAATTACGTCACTCTGACTCTACAGCTTCCCCTTTCTTTATATAACTTACTGTTTATCTGTTGAAGAGTGAGGGGCATTGGCTAGATTTTTAAGGTTTCACTTTTAATAATAAGTCTTCCTAGGTCAAGATCATTACGGGGGGGGGGGGATCTCAAGCATGCCCCAAAGATCATTAACACCGTACACGCCCTGGTTGGTGTGGCTCATCTGGTTGGAGTGTCGTCCCGTAAAAGGAAAGGTTGTGGGTTCGACTGTAGGTCAGGGCACCTGCCTGGGTTGCGGTTCCATCCGCATTCAAGCCCGTGTGAGAGGCAATGGATCCATGTTTTTCTCTCACGTTGATGTTCCTTTCCCTCTTTCTCTCCCTCCTTGCCCCCCTCTCTCAAATCAATAAGCATGCCCTTGGGTGAGAATTTAAAAAAAAAAGACACAATACATAATAAATATGTAAGAATTCCATCAAACTTACATTGCACGGACACTTCTTTATAAGAGCAGCTCAGGTTTATTGAGCACTTACTTTGTGCCATTGTGCCTTATCAGTCTACAAGGCTTGAGGGTGAGTAATGAGATTTCAGAGATGAAAGGTGCGCCGTGGGGGGAGCAGCCCAGACAGACAGACACATTCCCAGGCGGGATAACCACGGAGGGACAGTGGAAGTGCATACAAAGACGTTGAGACAAACAGAGGCGCACTGAAAACTCGATTTCCTGTTTACAACTCTTGTTAAATTTCACTCAGAGCAGCTAATCAATCACATCTCCATTCTCTGGAATGAAAGCACCAAATGAATACAATGGACATTGTTCAAAACTCAGTTGACACCACCCCTTTCCCTCTGAGAAGGGGCGTGTAAGGGGGAAAGTGGACTCTATTCCTGAAACCTTACCTGACAGGATCCCCTACATCTCCATTTCAAAGCAGCCACGTTTGTGTTTTGTGGACCCTGAGATCTTACCCCTCTGGCTTTAGCCACTGGTCCATGAGGCTCTTTTGGGATTGTTTGATGTTGTTTTCAGGGACACACTTCCCTTGTGACCACGGTGAGCGTGAATCCACCCCCGACCTCAAGCATCACCTGGGTTGTGTTTATGTTCCCTTTTGCGAAGCTATTTGTGAAATGTAAAGTTGCTCGTACAGTACAAATAACCACCCCTTCTTCCGAAGGAGTGTGTGTCAGTGTTTACGTGAGAAACTGGCGTCCTCAGTAGCGTCAGTTGGTACACAGCTCCCCTCTCTGCAGGCGTGCCTCCCAGGGTACGCTCCGTGCTGCCGGCTCAGGCCTCCTGATGATGGACAGATACCTCTCTCCCTCCCTCTCTCTCCCTCTCTCTCTCTCCCCCTCTCTCTCTCCCTCTCTCTCTCTCCCCCTCTCTCTCTCCCTCTCTCTCTCTCCCCCTCTCTCTCTCTCCCTCTCTCTCTCTCTCTCTCTCTCTCTCTGTCTGTCTGTCTCTCTCTCTCTCTCTCTCTCTCTCTCTCGATGCACAACTGAAGTGTGCGATACGGTGGCACATCACAACCAAGGTTCCTGGAAGTGAAGGTCTGGGTCAGGATCAAGCCTGGCTGTCAGAGTCCCCTGGCCCAGTGTCCCTGTGTCAGAGGCTCTGTCACACACAGGGTGTCTCCCAGCCTAAGCTCCGGGCCTGTCTCCAAGGTTATCTCGTAGAAGCCACCGGGAAGATACGCCAGAACAAAGATGACTGGGTGTCCGTTTTCTTAGTCACAATAGATTATCTGTTTCAAGAATTTGAAGATAGATGATCTGTTTCAAGGGTCTGGACCTGAGTTTCGGCATGACTTGAAACAATAACATCTGTCAAATGTTAACCATGCCATTAGTTTTTGCGGGGGGGGGGGGGGAGGAAAAACTTTTAGGGAGAAACAATGCCCTTTACGAGTGCCGGGCAAGGGCCTGGTGGTTGACTGCAGTGGTTGGGAACGGGTGGGCCTGGTCTCCAGGCTCCTGGAATGGATCTGAGTACAACCGGCAGCCAGCTCCCCTCGCCCTGAAATCCCAGCCTCCTGTGGTCCAGATTTTCGTAGTCCTCCCAATTTGCCCCAGAGCATGCTGTGACCCTCATCCATCTTTTTTTTCCTGCATTTAACAAAGTTGTAAAGGGATTTATATGCTTTCCATTAGCCTCAGCAAAGCTGCTGTCATGAATATTTAATGGCGAACACAGTTTGTTTTCTTTCTCTTTCTTTCCCAGCCTCTGCCGCCCCCTCCCCCGGCGCGCCTTTAGCCGGCCAGGAGAAATGTAAATATCGCGGCCCCTCACCCCTGGCCGGGTCCCAAAGACGCACTGGGCTCTCTCAATGCAAAGCCTTGACTCCTTTAAGGCACGCCTTTTATCTTATTTCTTTATTTTTTTCCTTTTTTCTGCTCCTTACCCTGACCCCCAACCCCCAATCTTTCAGTCTCCTCTGCCTGCCAGAGTCGATGTCCGCCTGTGCAGCGGCCCTCGGTGGCAGGATGGTGGCGGGGACTGGCGCGCGGATGGGGCTCTGCTGGTCCCCGGGGCTTCGGACCCCCTCCGCCCGCGCTGGATCCCAGCCGCCCCCCAGGCGCGGCGGAAGGTCTTTCCTTTGAACTTCACTGAAGCACAATAGCTGCCCTGCAACTTAGCTGGGCCTCCCTGGGATGCATTCCTGACACTTCACGGGTCGCTGGTCCCTTTCTCTTTGCCACAGCCAAAGGGGCGAATGTCTGGGACAGAAAATGACTTTCGAAGACACTGGAAGATTTACCGTGTCTAGGGCAACTTCTGAACTTTTGTGGTTATCTCAGAAAAATGCGCTTTTCCTACTTACTGGTAGCTTGAATTAGGGTCCCCTCTTCCTAGCCTCCTTCCCTTCCTCTTATCCCAGCGTTTACTTAGGCTGGGAATATCCCTTGCCCCCTTAGGCTTTGTTTACTGCGGGGCCAGGGGAGTGAGGGAGTCTAACAGGTGGGCATTGGGGGGACCTGCAGAGTCCCAGAACTACACTGTTGACTGAAGAGGAAGGTTGGGGACAGCAGAGGGTCCCCTCCTCCTCCTAAGGAAGTCAAACTAGCTTGAAGGCATGATCTTCAGGTAACTACCCTCAAGGATTGTTTGAAAGGTTAGACAGGGAAATCCATAGAAAATGTTTAACACAGCATTTGGCTACAGTAATTGCTCAATAAATATGTTATAATTAATGTTACACACATTTACTCATTTTTCTGAAACTCCTTTGTGGAGTCTCAAACATTCATATGGGTTGTAAATCATTCTCATTTAATTAATTGTAGAACGGAATAATGTTGCAACCACTGGGCTAGATTCTATTTATCTTCCACATGCACAGTTGCAGCTTTATTTTCACATTGGCTAAACAAAGCTGAGGGGCGTGGACTTGATTTTTCTTTATTCGCTTCAGGCTTTCTCACTTTCTGGCTTTTCACTTTGGCCATGTGTCCTGCGCTCGTCCCGATCAGACGTGGCTCTTAATTCCTTTGGATGTGATTTTCCCCCCTAAGCACATGTGGTGAAACTTCAAACGTAGTATTTCCTCCTGGTCCAGGAGGCGGGGTGCTCTGCCGGCCCCTGGGCTGCTCCACGCCTCTCCCACATCCTCCGGTTCTAACCGTGAAAACTCACTGCACCTCCTCCTGCCTTCAGTGGCGGACACTCCTGTCACAGCTGTCGCCCTGTCACAGCGAACACAGTGTCCCAAGTGATAGTGGACTTCCTTCCAGTCTTCCCCGTGACACTTGTAAATCTAGTAGTGAAACTAGGCCTGTGGAAACGAAAAGTTTATTCTGGGACATTAACCCCTCCCCCCTCCAGGAAGGAGTGACAAAGAATGCTGCAGCTTAGGGAAAGCCAGGAGACAAATTTTATAGGCCTCAGTGTTAATCTGCCCTCAGGCTCCTATAGAATCGCTCTGTCTGCCTTCCAGGGAGGGGACTAGTGGTAATTGTTACCTGGTGACTTCAGCGCACTCAGGCACTCACCGCACTAACGGAACCAATGCACGTGGCTGAGGAAGGAACTGAATGAGTAAGATGCAGCTTCTGGGAGCTTATTCATCTGCAAAAGCTAGAAAAACATGTGACAGGCTTTGGATGTGAGCGCCTTACTCTCTGAACAAGTTATTTTTACTAGATCCTTCTGAAGTGCTTATCTGTCTCTGATGAACGCCTCCCACAGCACCCTTAATCGAAGGGAGTGTCGTTCATTTCTCTTCCGGTAACCTAAAATTGCATGTGAGCTTGTGGGTAACCTTATCTCACTGCTTCATGGTGTAGTTATAATCTAGTGAAATCTCTGAAAGATTTCTACATGGACTACTAATTCAACACCTCCTCTATCCTGGGAGGACTTAGCTACAGCTTTGACATATTTCTATATCACACTTCTTCTTAATGGATTTGGCCCCAAGTTCTAGCTAATGAGATGAATCTGGATTCTGCTCCTCCCCACCCCAAGTCTATGAGGTCACTCTTTCTCAGCCTCAGGCCTCCCTCCGGTGGGGGAAGCCCACCACCTGTGGCTCTGATGGCTGTGTCCACCGAGCTGTAGCAGGTAAGGAGCTCTTGGGTTCTCTCTGTGAACCTACCGGCCTGGACTTGACATAGACCCATTAGCAGGTTGCTCTGGCTAAGAGTTCCCATCGCCAGGGTTCGCCTCTCCATTTCTTTCTCGTGCTCTGAAGCTGACTGGAAAGATCTTGTCACATTTGTTTTAAAACCCCAACACACTGAACAGATGTTGGTATGATTAGGCTGGATGAACAAAAAACATGTATAGCCATCTCCATCTCCAAAATAAACCAATTTCCACATTGCTTTTGATCTTATCCCGTTCTGTTTTCTGTAAGACAGACTTTGACTGCAAATATTAATTGATATTAAGTCAACAAGTGCTGAGGGCCTGGTCACAGGGGATTGAGGAGGAGGGGGAGAAGCAAGAGGGATCTCTCTCCTTCGCAGCCGGCTAGAGTCTTGCTTGGTCAGACCCTTGGGGAACAATGTAAGGCAATATGTAAGTAATTGCTGTGTTATGTAGAGTAGATTTTAAGGGTTGTGGGATGGGAGAAAGGATTCTTACAACATTTCTAGTGTCTCAAGTGGGTGTTAGAACTGTTTCATGCGAGTGTTCTCTATTCTGAGGCTGTTCACTGTCATTGAGAGTTCTGCTTTCTTGAAGCAATGGTAGTAGTTAATGTTTTCTGGGTACGCACTGTGTGTCAGGGCGCTGGTCTGAGACCTTTACTGAAACCAGTCAATGATCCTCACCACACGCCTCTGAAGTGGATGTACTTCTTTTCTCCACTTGACACATGAGGAAACCAAGGTGAAGAGGCTAATACCCACCCACAGGGGGCTCTGATCAATTCCTCTCTCTTTTTGCTGTGGTGGACCTGTCCTGAAGGTAGCTGGGCAGAGGCAGCGTTACATTCTGGGAAGAGAACCTACGTTCCAATTCTGGTTTCTTTTTACCTGCTTACCTGTGTAGGTAGGACCTTGGACAAATTGCTTAACCTGCCACGGCTTCTCAAGTGTAAAATGGGGCGGGGTTGTTTTAAGGGTTCAAGGGCCTTATAGGCAGTAGTAGGTGTTCAGTGAGTGGGAACTGCTGTTTAGTGAAAGTATGGTGAAATCATGATCATACTCGCCACCCAAAGAGAGCTATTAGCAGGGTACAGGAAAGGAGCATGTCTGTCTGGGTCGGTATTTAAGTGCCGAGCACAGCATGAGGCTTTTGTGGACGAGATGCATGGAAGGGTGGAATAGGCCAGGGATCAGAAGGGTCCTTGCAGCAGAGGAAAGCAGTATCAGTTTCCAGTGGAGTTATTCTTAGCCTTACTCATCATTTGCTAATCGCTAATCTTAACAATTGTTTTCTTAGCCTGCCCCCCCACCATTTCTGCTGGTAATGGTCACCATGTGATTTTTTTTTTTTTCTTTGACAAACAGGAACAAACGAAGCTGTCTCTTTCTGTCGTGGAGATTTTAACAGTAAACACTCACTGCATCATTACTCCTGCCTTGTATTCCAGACAATAGCAAAGGACATTGAAACATCACTGTGTCAACACAAAGAAAGAACTCTGTAATTTTACCCCATATTAATACATCGTTGCACGGAAGGTACTATCATTAGATGCCAATCTATAAAAAGGGCCCCCGAGACCAAACACTGGCACAATTATTTATTCTTCAATTATTTATTCAGGCCTAAGGATGGAATGCTGACGCACACCGCAAAATGCACCACCTACCAATTTACGGAAATCGAATGACGGAATCATTTGCAGACCGAAGTAGCTTTTTATTGACACCGTTTTTATTTATTTAAATTCTTACTTTCCCAGCTTAACTATGTTTACTCCACCCGCTCAGATAACTGAAATGAGAGGCCAGTTTTGTTCACGAAGCTACTTCAAAACAAATAAATTAGTGTTTAGCCTGAAAGGGTCAGATCACAAATGGAGGTTTTGAAAACAGCCTCTGGAACATCCAAATCACATTCTTAATATTTTATACGGTTTTATATTTAGATGGGATGTTTTATGTAAACTGTATTTTTCCCTTTTTAGCACCCGGACCTCTTGAGCTCCCCTTTCTAGCCGAGTTGCTGAGAACAGGTGCACTTAGGCCCCGTTTACAGTAAGTAATTCCAATTTAATTTATCTCCAGGGAGATTACCAGCAAGCGCCTGCCCTTGTCTCTTGTCAACTCGGTGTTCCGACGGGTGCTGTTCTTGTGATCCCGATACATTATTTGTCCACGACAAAATACAATTCCTGGGAATGTGCACTTTTACCAGCCATGAGAGAATGAGTTGGGACTCAGCTCCCGAAGTTTGAGAGATTACTCATGTATTTGTGTTGACACTGGAATCCCAAAACGGAAGCTTTACCCAGATGTTCTGACTTTCTTCAGAGATCAGTTTGTTTTTCTTGAATCGGTTCTTTTTGGTTGTGATTTTTCAAATTCTTAGGTAAGCCTCAAAAGCCCCAAAGAATGATTTCTAAAGAAAAAATGATTTCTAAAGAAAAATCATTTTACTTTACATTAACTTCTGCATATCCTTCTGCAAATGCTAATTGATTTGAGGGGATTGCTAACGTAAACAACCATCCTAAGAGCCACAGTGAACTTCCAACGTTTTAGGAGATAGTTTTTGAAACAGTCATGATACTTACTCTAGGTGTGGTGTATGTCGTAGGCATGCATTCATTCATGATACGTATGGACATACATACAGAAATCTTGAAACTCTCAGATAAACACACATAAAAAAAATTTAAAAATATGTTCCTGGAGTAAAAGTGTACTATCAGTGCAATGTTTCTGTATAAAATTGACTTTACTGATATTTAAAAACAGTCCAAAGTTTTTATGGTTACATTAAACTTGGACAGAATCAGGTACATCTGCTGTTTGTAATAGGGACGACATAACTGATCACATGTTTTTGTTTAAAGTCTCGTTCTCATGGGTAAAGTGGGGATGTAAGGCCATCATCTAGGTCGCGAGGGCCTTGTCAGAATTAAATGAGCTATAATATAGTACAAACCTGGAGCATCGCTCACCTGTACAGAAAGATCATTGTATTATTACATTATCACGAGAGGTTGGCTTTCATCCTGGGTCTTACTGTGAATCACTTTGTGGTACCAAGCAGGGTGCAGAGTAGTGGATGAGAAAAACCCTTGCAAGGAGGTACCATTGCTACAGAGTATCTTTGACCGTGTGGGCTATTTCCTGGAGATCGAGTTGGCCACCCAGATGTCCTTTGTGTTCCTTGATTTCTGCAGTACTCTCTTCCTGTTTGTGTCCACGCGCTCTAAATCTCTTTTCCTTCCAAATACATGCTCTACCACTCGGACTTCCCCAAAACGTGCTCTTTGTTTCTTTTTCAGCGAACCCAGAGAATTTTATGGCTTGCAAGTGGGAGAGGGCGCCTGGTTTACCAGATTGACCTCCAGCGGGAGTTGTGAAACAACCAGTCTAGAGAGGAGGAGATGGAATCGGCGTAAGGAAACAGGAGCAGACACTGACGCTGCCCCAGTGTCTGGTGTGAGGCTGCCTTTCCGTTCTATTGGAAGAAACCTTAAGCTAAGAAGGATAGGTTGTTGCCTCTCTTTGTCGAAAGCATTGTTACACGTGGCAAGTTATCCTGTGCTACCTGATACTGACCAAGCCAAGTCGTAGCCAAACAGAAAGATCTGAATGGCTTCCTTGCACCTTCCTGGTGTGTCCTTTCTCATTCTCTCTTGTTACTTCACACTGCTCGCTTCTTCTAGCGAGCCTAAGCTGTGTTTAGGTAAACACCATTTAATATGCTGCGAGCTGGACTCTGTGATGGGGGCCGGGGGTGCCCCTGGGGGAAGGCCTTCCCAGGAGGTTAGCCCGGCCTTGCTGACACATGAACTGTGTCTGGAAAGGTAAGAATGGCAGCCGCCAAGTTCAGACCTTACACTTAAACTGAACAGGAAACAATGGTAATGTCACCAATGAAAACGGCACTTCTATGAAATTGGAGGCCAATCTTTTGTCTGTCGACTATCAGAAATAGTTACAACGAAAGATTATTTTAAAAATTCTATCGAGCGTTTGTGATCAGGCATGCGCACTTGGAATAAGGTGCTTTTTTTTTTAACACATTCTGCTACCTAAACAAGGGGCAATGTTTATTCCAATTACAGGTGCCATGCAGATTTCTCCGTTCTAGTTTCTGCTTATCTTTAATGTTCCTGCATTAGCCAAACTATTTACCACGTAACCCAAAAGAATCTTTCTCGAAGACAAGTGAGATTTTAGAAATGTATTTACGTCCTTGAGCTTTCTTTCAAGATGCCGAGAAGAGGCTGATCCCGCTGTGTGAAGAATTGTTAAGGGTTCGGACTTGGAGTCAGCCAGGCCTGAGTTCCAGGCCCAGCTCTGGTGGATGGGAGCTCCATGGCCACACGGCCTTGCTGCGCCAGTTTGCTTAGGTGCAAAACGAGAGTGAGAACCTCTCCATGGGAAGAGGCGTGAGGGCTAAGTGAGAGTGTGTTTCCCAAGATCCGAATCCCCAGGGGGGCCCATGTCAGGCAGTTGTAGTTACAGATTTGTCCCTGTTGGAGGGGATGCTCTGAATATAGGCCTCCGTGGCTACTTGTTGTAGAGGGTGAGTTAGGTTCACCTTCCACACTGGGGAAGTAAGTGATTTGCTTCCCTCTCATAGTCGTCACTTGGTTGGTCCAGCCTTGCAAAGCTCCCGTACAGCGTGGGGCTTGTGAATCATGGCTCCAAACGCAGGTTACCCAGCTAAACGGAGAGTTTAGCAGAAGTTGCCCGTGTCAAGATAAGGTCTCTGGGGCGATGTGCAGTTTCTGAAAGCCAACCAGCATTTAACGGGCCTTTTCCCCCGCAGAGATAAGATTGCTGGATGGTTACTTTGCAATTTTAGTAATTGGAGGAGAATAATTCCCATAATTTCCAATTAGCATTGATCTGACCGCTGCTTCGGCCTGGGATGAATGCCCTTGGTCGCGCTTCGATTTCCTCAGCTGAGGAGTGTGCAGCCCGGTCCGTTGGACAGGGAGCGGAGAATAAATAGCCCGTCTCTGAAGCAGATCAGTCAGTCAGCCCGTGAACACTTATCTCCTTCCTGTTAGCGTGTCCTTTGTCACTCTCTCGTGGCTTCGTATGACCTGCTTCTTCCAGGGAGTCCGAGCTGTGGGTCTCTGAGCAGGAACTGCCACGTCGTGAGCGGTTACTGTGAGCCACATGCTCTCCTGGTCGGGGCGCGAGTGCTCGGGGAGGAAGGGCTCTCTCTCTGGCAGGCGTGAAGGTCTCTCGAGGTCACGTTCATTCCACTCGTGCTCAGGGCATGTCGCCTGACTGAACCCGCAGGCAGTGAGGGAGGGGACGCCTCTGGGGCGCGTGTGGAGGGGGAGGATCATCGCGGCCACGTCGCAGACATTGATTGACCCAGGACTCCGAGGTGGCAGCCGTCTTTCCCCCCTGGGTCATCGAGGAGCTGACGTTTGTCAAACACGTGTTGGATGGCCAAGTTTCCATTTTTTAGAAATGTGTTCTTCCTAAAGTATTAGCTTCCTTGACCTTACAAGTATATCTATAAAACTGGCTAATCTTTCAAAAGATTCAGTGGATAGTGGGAAAAACCTTTTAAAGCAGGAGCTTTAAAGCGGGACAGGAGCTCCATTCGCAGTGGAGTGGAGGAGGTGGAGGATGGTCTTCAGGGTCTCTGAGTGCAGGGTCTTCCACTCCTTCTCTAGAGCGCCCCTGCTTTCCCACTGGGACAGTTGAGACCAAAAGGGATTTCAGTTGCGTGTCCAGAGACAGGCAGATTTTAGGGACAGAAGAAGGACGCCAGTCCTTCCTATAGCCCCACTGGCCAGTGGGAAGAATCGGGACAGGAGGAGCATTAAACAATGCCTACCCACCCCATGTTATCTGCTAGATTTTCCCTACACACAAGGATGCGCAGATTCTTAACAACTTCTCCTGGTTGTGCGTGGTTTATACAAATGTGCGATTCAACCCATTCTTTCTTTAGCCAGTTCCCCAGGTGTAAGTTCAAGTGTGGAGGTTATTTTTTTCCTGAATGCCTTCACGTGCCATGCAATTTTAAGGTAGGCACTGGATTCTTAAATTTATGTGGTGAAGCCCCTTAAACGTTTTTCTGATGTGGAACTAGAGAAGAAATAGAGAATTGATACATTTTTGAACACCCGTTTGTGGAATTGCCTTGTTTTGGGTTTTTTCTGGCCTGTTTGTTTCTGCCGTTCAGTTTCTCCCTTGGTGTGTCTGTGTACCCACGTTAGGGTGTTTCTGGAGGGTTATCTGTTGGCTCCTGGGGAATCAGGAGCCGTTTCAGAGATGCCATCTGGAGGCGTGATTAAAAGTATATACTTTGTTTACATATTTTAATCCTCACCTGATGATATGTTTATAGATAATAGAGAGAGAGGAAGGGGGAGAGACAGAAACATCTATTGGTTGCCTCCTGTGTGCCTCTCGCAACCCAGGTATGTGCCCCGACTGGGGATTGAACCTACAACCTTTTCAAGGTGCAGGATGACGCTCTAACCAGCTGAGCCATTCAGCCAGGGCTAAGAACATATTTAAAAGCATGTAGCTCTGGTATTACTCAGTGTATGATGTTCGTCTCCATGTAGTAACAGTAATGTAAGAACTGAGGTTAATACTTCAAGAAAAACCTACAGCAAAACAGACTCCTGAACTTGACTTGTGATCTCCCAGGTGAATCTAATGGCAAAGTGAAGGCCGGAACTTGTAGCAAGCACTGCAGTGTTATTTGTAAGAGGGTTTGTACTGTGTCTCGGTTGTATTCCCACAGAGAAGTAAAGCCATTTGTTTCAAAACCCCACAGAGCAAAACATCTGCATTGGGTACCTGGTAGGAACTTCAGCAAATGCAGTGAACTTGGTGGCCACATTCATTGCCATGTTTCGACACCGTCCAAACTGTGATTGTGTGATTGGCATTTCAGCAGAGCTGTGGAAAAGGCTTCATCCGCTTCTGTGAAAGGCAGAAACAGAACTAGCTTCTTGCAGTGAATCCCAGAGGGCTCGCTGAAGTGGACACCTTTCAGGCAAATACCCCTGGATGAACTGCAGCGGGAAATGCAGGTCTGTGACAGTTTGGGGTGATGTGTGATTGCCTTGATTAGCACGATAGTTACCAAGCAGATATTCACTTCTTTGTTTTAAAAGGGAACTTGAGGTTTTTACAAAATTGTTATTATAACTGCCAGTTGCTTAATCTCTACCATCTTTAGATTTAAAAAAAAAAAAGAATTTCCACCTAATCTGTGCTTGTGCTTGTTAGTGATGGCAAGTTTTAGGAGTAACTTGAGTTAAAATTAACAAAACAAAACAAAAAAACTATACAAGCTGTCATCTGTTAAAAAGTTGGCTTTCAATTATTTCAGGTAGAGATGAGATATTTTCTTCTTCTGCTTTCTGGATTTATACCCCTGACATTCTAGAAAGGTAGGCATCTCTGTTATTTTGAGTGTATGAATTTATAATAACCTAGTAATGGTTATGGGGTGGTTGGGGAGCAGAAGGGTAGGTAAATGGCAGAAAAATATTAAGCAGACTACATTGTGCATTCTTATTTTTGACAAATAATCTAGTATACAGTTTCCTTGCTTTCTTCAATTCACATAGAGAACTTCTCTTTCTGAAATACTTCTCTTTCTTTAAACACTGGTAAGTGTTTAAATCCTTGTTTAAAAGCTTTCTGTACCTGCCCCTTTCCTGTAGGCAAAAGGAAAAACCAAGCTTTGAGGTGTAGTTCTTCTGAATCGGCCCTATTCATTCTTCCCAGGCATCCTTACCTCTGTTACTCCTGGATGTCGCACATTCCTGGCCTGGTAACGGGCTGCATCCCTTCTGCTTTGGCTGCCCTGAAAACCCTCCCCTTCCACTAGCTGGTGACATTCTGTTGATTTATGTAGACTTAGGTCCTGTGTCCTCACAGTTGCCAAGTCTTGGGATAATGCCCCAGGTTAGGCTGGCCCGGACAGGTCCCCCGCCGCTTTCTGAGCCCTGGGGCAGTCCTTCAGGAAAGCAGGTTGTGTGCCCCTTTGGGAGGTCCGAGTCTCCAAGTTGACCTCCTCACTAGGATACAGCTTACTTGGCTTGGGGTCTCTGGCTCACCAGAGGCACAGGCCTCCGTGTAGGCCAAGTCAATGAATGGACCTTCGGTGAAGATTTGCAGGTACCAGACGATCTCTTCCCGGAGCCTGTGTGTCCACCGGGGAAGGATTGTTAGATGCAGAGACTGGAAGGACCAGGAAGCTGGAAAAAGGTCACCGAGTGTGTGTGTAGATGTCCCTTCAGTTAACCTTGAACCATGAACGAACGCTACTTGACAGTCGGGGTCTTTTTTGTGTTTTTAATGAAGCTCTGCCGTGAGAAGCCATTTGCCCTCTCCGAGGGTCCTGTGGAATTGCTTTCTGTGTTCGGATAACCACTTTTTGGAGTTTAGAAATGTTAAAATCAGAGTATTTTATCACTTTCTCAGATTCTTGTCCTAAAACATGGGGACAATGTCCCTGCTATTGATTTATAGTGAGGCAGACAGAATGGAAATATTATTTGATCTACAGATCTTCTGTGTAGCTGCACAACTCTCAGTTTCTTGGACTTTTTACTAGGAACCAGCCTGTACTTTTAAAATCTTGGAATGTTATTTGGCTGACCAACTAAATATATATAAACTTAGCTTGCTCCTTTCAGATGACTTATGGTTGAATCTTGAGGTTCAAGTTGAACAAAGTGCTTTTCAGACTACCCCAGGGACCTAGCCAATTCTGCTCCTCACCCCAGAGCATGCTGACTCAGCCATGGGGGATACACCTTATTTTATGTTTGGACGTTTGGGTGGAAAGCTTGGGGAACTGAACTTTGTGGGTTATGGAATGGTTTCGGGTGTGTAATGAGCCACGCCATGATTCTACACAGATGAACAGTTTTATTAGCACATTTTCTAGGAAATGTATTTCCTGGTTACTCTTGAATCAAACCAAACACAAACAATCTTTTTGAAACCTTTTTTTACAAAAGACTTTATTTATTTGTAGAGAGCGGGAAGGGAAGAAGAAACATTGATGTGAGAAACACAACACATCAATCCGTTGTCTGTCTTAGGCACCGAGACAGTGGGCAGGTTTGGGGGGTGGGGCTGTGGGGATGTGGGTGGAAACCCAGGCATATATATGCGCCCTTGACTGGAAATGGAACCGGAGCCTTTGGCTTTGCAGGTCCAGGCCCAACGAACTGAGCCACGCCAAGCAGGGCCAAACACAGACAGTCTTGCAACTGCCTCACCTACCGCCCCCAACTGAAAGCCTCTTGATTTACAAATGTCTCCCTTTCACTGAAGTGGCTGCCAAAGGAATCCCCTTCCCTGTTTTGGTCGAATGTGCTTTTAAGTTTGGCGAGAATTGTCTTTGCTGATAATGGTAAAACAATAGCAGTGATTTGAGCCTTTGTTGAATGTGAGCGCCAGCCCCCCTGCCGAGTGCTTTGCAAACCGCAGTTCATTCATTCTCACTCCAGTCCTCTGAGAATGGCTGATTTTAGATGAGAAAACCAGGGCAGTGGGGAGGGAAGGAGCTCACCCCAAGCCCCCCTCCCTACCCTCCCAGTCTGCAGAAGCGGACTTTGGGGGACCGTGTGTCTCTGTGACGCTGCTGTGTCTGTCCTTTTAGGCCCAGGCTTCAAGCCTGCAAAGCACTTTTGCTTGAGAACATCCACTGTGCAGCCATTTCTGCTTTTCCTCTCCCCTTCTCATGATGTCAAGCAAGAGAAAATGATACTGGGCAGTGTCTTTAACAACAGAAAACAGATGTGGACGTCTCTTCCTCACACTGCTGCCCCCGGTGAAGAGGAACAGCTGTGCTCCGTGGACTCTGACGGTGTGGTTTTCACCTGGAGCGCCCGGGCTGGGTGGTGTCCCAGCTTGTTCTTGGACGTGCCGATACAGTCCCCTCACTGCTCAAGGTGTGCACTTCCTAGTCGCTTCTCCTTTAACCCAAGAACCATCTTACACTACGACCTGGAAAACACAGGCATTTTGAGCAAACCCAAATGTGGATGGCCTTTGCCAGCGGAGGTTGCTCAGCCCCACCAGCTGCGAAGTGTGCTCGTGTGAAACAGCTGAGGAAACGTCACACAAAGCATATGCCCCCTCAAGTGAGCCTCGGAGGCCCCTGAATACGGAGGCCCCTGAATACGGGCTTTCAGAGAAGCCCGGTTCGTGATTGCAATCTCGAATGTTCTCAGGGCCCAAGCAGGCATCGTGAGCAGAGTGCAGAGGGGAAGCTTCTTTTGCAGAAAAGTGAGACTAGGGCAGGAGGTGGGCAGAATCGTCAGCTCTTCCCCGGGATGTTGGAAATGGAATTTTAGGGGAATCTCCCAGTTTTCAAAAACTGGAACCAATCCAGACGTTGGAGAGACTGTGTGGGCCGGAGCAAACAAGTGTGTGAGCCAAAGTCAGCCTGCAGGGACCCGCCAGCGATCAAGGCAGGTTGTTGGTAAATGGACTTACTGGTAGTTGACTAAACGGAATCCGGGAAAGATTTGTTTTACTTTGGGGGTAAGAACATATCTCAGAAAAGGAGGTTACTTGTTCATTCATTATTACTCAAGTTGTTTTTTTTCATCTTGCAAAATATTGGAAACTTAGCAGCTTTGGGGCACGGGGGGCACGGTACAGCCATCTGCGTGTCGGTAATGATCGCCATGAAGACCTGCCCCCACAGCTCAGTGCGGGTCTAGTGTGTGCATGAGCCATGGTCATGGGGTTGTAGAAACACGTTCTTTAATGAACAGTTTTTGGTGCCTGTGTCCAGTTGCCTGAGATCGAAAGAGAATTCGTGACTGGATCAGTAGCATATATGCATTGGGACTCTGAAACCGAGCTTTGTTCACTGTATTATTCTATTTATCAGCCAAGTTTCAAAAAAGTAGAACCGTGGTGAGGGTGATGGGGTGAAGGAGTTTACTGTAGAAATGGAGTCTTCCTCAAACAGACGAGGTGCTGGGGAAGTGAAGGCTTTATGGGGTGGGAAGGGGAGGAGGGGGAGTCAGAGGGTTAGAGAAAGTCTCACCTGGGGGCCACCCAATAGGGCCAGAAGGCTGAGGCCCATGAGAAGTATCTAATGAGCGGCCGCCTCTGTCTCCATGTGGTTCCCGCCTCTGCACTCTGGAACCAATGTTTAATGGTGGGCTGGGGCCCCCGTTGGTCAGCGGGGTCATTGATTGGGAAGGAGAGCGGGTGAGAGCCGAAGTGAGCAAGGACAAGTGAAGACCCACTGGGCACTGTCTATCTGCCCACCGACCTTCTTGGAGTGATGGACTGGACTTCACTTCTGCCTTCCCAATCTGGCACAAACTCCTCAGATTTCCAGCTGTAACGGGACCACAGGGGGAAGGACGCTCTGTTAAACGGGAATTCCCCCGTAACCAAGCTGGCTCGGGACCATCAGCGTGCTCTGTGAGTG